>NW_026889776.1:577500-627500 GCF_033153115.1 Saccostrea echinata
GTGCTCAGGTGAGCGATGTGGCCCATGGGCCTCTTGTTTCTTTGATCACTTCCTGTGACGACCGGAAGTTACGACTGACGCGTTTAACCAAAATGGTTTTGCCTACTCCTCAAGATCTGTTACTCATAAAAGTTTGGTGTTTTAATCCTTTTCCTGTTTTTGAGATCTTGCTCAGACAATTTCTCATTTTGAGGACAAAAAAAACACGCAACCGGAAGTGAATTATGAAGAAATTTGAGGTTACTTTAGACATTTGCAGTCTGAATAACATATTTAAAATTCATTTCAAATACTTTATCTATAAAGAATATTTATTGGAAAATAAAATTCTCAAATTATTTAGTTTTTCTCTTATAACCGGAAGTTTTCGTTTTTTGTTTCCAGTGGGACCAACATGTTTCGAATTTGCGAAAAAGATGCAATAAAATGATGCAATTTTTAATTTAAAAAAGAAAAGGTGAAATTTTTGATTTCTTTGATCACTTTCTGTGACGACCGGAAGTGACGGCTGACGCTCTGAACCCAAATGGTTTTGGCTACATCTTAAGGTTAGTTGCTCATATAAGTCTGGTGTCTTAATCTCTTACCGTTTTGAGGTCTTGCCCAGACAACTTTTCATTTTGAGGACAAAAAAACATGCGACTGGAAGTGAATTTTACAAAGATATTTGACGTTACTCTATACATTTGCAGTCTGAATAACGTATTTAAAATTCATTTCAAATACTTTATCTACAAAAGATATTAATGGGAAAGAAAAATACTCAAATTATGTAGTTTTTCTCTTATAACCGGAAGTTGACGTTTTTGTTCCCGGTGGGACCAACATACTTCAAAACTACAAAAGAGATGCAATAATGTGACGTAAGTATTGTTTGAAATTTAATGATTTCTTTGATCACTTCCGGTAGCGACCGGAAGTGCCGACGACAAACGAAAAGGTGCCCTCTCCAATTTAGAAGTCATGTTCTATCATCTCTAACAAGTTTCCAGTTCATATCTTTAGCCATTCTTGAGAACACTCACGGAGAAAGAAAATTGTGCGTAACTTGGCACTGGAACCGAATTTACCAAAAAACGTAATTTTATATAAAATTCATATAAAGACCTTTTATCCCTGAAAATTTCAAAGAAATTCATTGAATAGTAACGTGTGTCAGACAGGTTAATTTTTTTTCTTACAGTGCGACATTATAGGATGAAAACTAGCCAGCTAAATCTTGTGCAAGTACTAGTAAATTCACATCAGATTTGTTACTTGAGTTTTAACAATAACTGATAGCAGAGAAAATAATCTGTTACAGATAAAAACTAAAAAAAAACTATTGTGTTTACTTCCTTTTTTCTTTATGCATTCAACTTTCTATTCTATGCAATTCCAAATACAGACATGTCCCTGTAATCTTTTTCTGTACTTCTACACTACTGCATCAGACCATTTGTAGAAGGCTGGTCAAAATACATTATTTCTCGCCTTTTCTTTGGAATGTGTCTTCAATTGAATAAGTGTACGTGATAGCTTCAATGAAATTTAAAAAAGAAATATGCTGCTATAGCCGGATTTTCGAGCTTAAGGATGTATATCTATCACACTGTACATATAACATATTGTATACGGGCAAGTAACATAAAGACAGGGCTAAGTTTTCTTACACATTTTGTATTCCTCTTTACCCCCAAAGTGGATTATTCCAATTAGTTACACATAAATGAAAAGACTGGAATGTTTCGCAACAATACATGTCTCGCCATATGACGCTCAAGGAATCTAATACCTATTATGTTCAGGAACTTGCATCTATAAAGGAATATTACCCCTATAAAAATCAAAGAAAAATATTGAAAAACGTAAAAGTTGAAAAAATTCACTTTTTTAATTCGCTTTCGGTAGCGACCGGAAGTACTCACGACGCACGAAAAGGCAAACCCGCACATCTAGAATTCATGTTTGCTCTCCAACAAGTCTCCAGTTCATATGTTTAACCGTTCTTTAGATCTTGTTCGGATAAAATTTCATTTCAAAATCAGAAAAATGTCCATAACTTGGAACCGGAAACGAATTTCTCCAAAATTCTGTCAAATGTAACAATGGCATTTTATAGCGCATTATCCCTGAAAGTTTGATGGAAAAACCATTGAATAGTTTTCGAGATATTGCGTGCACAAGATTTGTCTAAAAAATCCATTTTTAAAATGTCTTCTGGTGAACAATTTTAAAAACAAATTATATTTTAAGCATTACGATAAGAATCTCTATTACCCCTATTAAAATCGAAAAAAAATATTGAAAAACGTAAAAGTTGAAAAAATTGACTTTTTAAATTCGTTTCCGGTAGCAACCGGAAGTACTCACCATGCACGAAAAGGCAAACCCGCACATCTAGAAGTCATGTTCTGTGCTCTCCAACAAGTCTCCAGTTCATATCTTTAGCCGTTCTTTAGATCTCGCGCGGATAAAATTTCATTTTAAATCAGAAAAATGTCCATAACTTGGAACCGGAAACATTTCTCAAACATTCTTTCAAATGTAACAATGGCATTTCATAGCGCATTATCCCTGAAAGGTTGATGAAAAACCATTGAATAGTTCTCGAGATATTGCATGTCTTCTGGTAGACAATTTTAAAAACAAATTATATATCAAGCATTACGATTATAGTCTCTATTACCCCTATTAAAATAAAAAAAAAATATTGAAAAACGTAAAATTTGAAAAAATTGACTTTTTAAATTCGCTTTCGGTAGCGACCGGAAGTACTCACATCGCACGAAAAGCCAAACCCGCACGTCTAAAAGTCATGTTCTATGCTCTCCAATAAGTCTCCAGTTCATATCTTTAGCCGTTCTTTAGATCTCGCGCGGATAAAATTTCATTTTAAAGTCAGAAAAATGTCCATAACTTGGAACCGGAAGGGAATTTTTCCAAAATTCTTTCAAATGTAACAATGGCATTTTACAGCGCATTATTTCTGAAAGTTTGATGAAAAAACCACTGAATAGTTCTCGAGATATTGCGTGCACAAAATTTGTCTAAAAAATAAGAATAATAATAATAATAACTAGAAACTCATTGCGAGCAATGAGAGGTCTTCCGTCCGATTTTGAAAATAAAATCGTAAATTCAAGCTGAAAAAGTGATTTTAAAAAATCAGACACTCTGGAGATTTATCACTGGTCGTCAGCGTGAAAATCCAACGCGCTAACAATTACGCCATTTGGACTCCCGCTTCAAAGTGAAAATGACGAATATCTACAGTTTGGATTTATGAATTTGAAAACAAATTATATATTTAGTGTTTTGAAAAGAGGCTCTCTTAACACTACAAATCTTAAAGAAAAATATTGAAGTTGAAAAAAATCGATTTTTTAAAATTCGATTCTGGTAGCGACCGGACGTAATGACGACGCACAAAAAGGCCACTTCGCCAATCTAGAAATCATGTTCTATTATCTCTTACAAGTTTCCAGCTCATATCTTTAGCCATTCTTGAGAACACTCACGGAAAAAGTTACATTTTAAAATTTTCGTTATTGGAGAAGTTGATTCCTCACTCATAACACTATATGTATTACGTTGTGCATTCTTTTTAACTCCTTCATACCTTAAATACTATAAAACGTAAATTGTTTGTAAAAATATATTGCGTAATTCGAACAGAAAATTAAACCAGATGTCATTTTAAAGATACTTTATTATCCCTGAAAGTTTGACGAAGAAACAACTTAATAGTTCTCAACAGATATCGCATGCATAATATTTGTCTAAAAAATATTTAAAAAATTATTATCAATTTTCAAACAAATTGTATATTATGCATTCTGAAAAGAGTCTCTATTAACCATACTAATATCATCGAAATATATTGAAAAACAAAAAAGTTGAAAAAATTAACTTTTTCAATTCGCTTCCGGTAGCGACCGGAAGTACTGACGACGCACGAAAAGGCAATTCTAGTAATCTAAGAGACATGTTCTATAATCTCTAATAAGTCTCCAGTTCATACCTTTAGTCTTTCTTTAGATACGCCGCGGACAAAATTCCATTTTAAAAATCAGAAAATTGCCCTTAACATGGAACCGGAAGTGATTTTTTCCAAAATTCTTTCAAATGTAACAATGGCTTTCTAAGTTTGACGAAAAACCACTGAATAGTTCTCAAGATATCGTGTGCATAATATTTGTCTAAAAAATATTAAAAAAAATTATAATATTTAGTATCAATTTTCAAACAAATTATATATTATGCATTCTGAGAAGAGTCTTTATTAACAATACTAATATTATCGAAATATATTGAAAAACAAAAAAGTTGAAAAATTCGACTTTTTAAATTCGCTTCCGGTAGCGACCGGAAGTACTGACGACGCATGAAAAGGCGATTCTGGTAATCTAAGAGACATTTTCTATGATCTCTAATAAGTCTCCAGTTCATACCTTTAGTTGTTCTTTAGATACGCCGCGGATAAAATTCCATTTAAAAATCAGGAATTTGCCCATAATTTGGAACCAGAAGCGAATTTTCCATATTTTACTTGTGATGAACAAAGTTCATATGATAACTCAATTTTTATGAAAGTTTCATTGAAAACCACTGAAAAGTTTTTGAGAAATCGCGTGCACAAAATTTGGTCAAAAAAAAAAATAACTAGCGCGAGCTTGTTGCAAAGCAACGATTAGGTCTTCCGTTAGAGCTGCGGAAGGAAGAAGTGACCTTGAGTCAAGGTCATGCCACATTCTTAAGTTATACATGTAAGCAATCTTGTAAGGAGAAGCAACTTACAATATTTCGCTAGGAAAAACTGTAAAGGAATGTACGTGACCTTGAACATTTCAAATGACCTTGCGTCAAGCCATGACACACATTCGTCATAAAACCCAATCTGTGTGTTACCGACTTGAAAAGTTCAGTGACACGTCATGTTCTTTTAGTCCTTACATAGAGTCAAAACATCTTATCCTTAGTGACCTTGAACTTGAGTCAAGGCCATGTCACACTCTGCATGATACCAGCAATGTTTCACTAGTACAAATACGGTAGCGAAATTACAGTTTCTCTGTCAGTGACCTTGACTCGACCAAATAAGCTTGCATCAAGGCCATACCACACACTGGTTAAGAGCAATCCCAATCTGTGGGTTTCTGAATGGATAAGTTCAGCCATGTTTTTGCTGACCATACAGCGAGTCGGAATAATTTGTTAGGTTCAACACAATGATTTAAAAATTCATTGAGAATGTTTTATGCCCAGTTTGGATAAGTAGTAAAACGTGGAGATCGGTCCTTTGGATGAGACCGTATAAGGTCTCGTGTCGGGGTAAGTGCTAGCATGAAAAGGATCTCTCATGCTATAAATTTTGAATTTACCGGGTGAGAGTAAATACAAAATTTACAACATGACATGTAAATTTTGTATTTACTGACAACCGGTAAGTTCAAAATTTACAACATGACAGATCCATGGCACTTGATTCTACCTCTGATTTCAAAAGATTTGCACTGTTCCTGATTTGTATTGTTTGAGTGGTTTTTTAAGCTTGAATGCTGGACAGGTGCTTGTGGACGGGACCCCCCCCCCCAATATACACCCGGGGTCCAAGAATATTTTTATTTGTCTTTTTCCATAAATTAATCTTCTGGTACACATTTACAATGTATTCCATATGAAAAATCCATAAAAATAACGTAGAATTAACATTTTATTAAAAAATCATACCCGCGGTATTATGAAATAGAGAAGGTAAGTCACTTCCATTTGTTAACACTGGACCCCTCTTGGATATCGGGCCTAAAATATCATGTACCTACCACATGTCACCAAAATATGTTATTATATCTTGTTTCGGTAGATATTTTTTGTCTTTAATCATGCTATTTAATTGCCTATGCATTCCACAATAATCCGAGTATTCATCGTCAAACGTAAGAAATGTAAGATTTGGAAATGTCAAAGTAGAAATTATACGGAAGTGATGCAGAAACGACACCTAGCGGGTAACTCTCGAGTTCCGAGTGTTACAGAATTAAGGGAAAAGCCAGAGGTCTACGGAAAAGTTCGGGAAAATTTTGATAAAGAAGTCGAAATCGATTTATTAGAATTAAAATTTTGCTGCAGATTTTCCAGATGAGTTAGGGTAGTCGTCAATATTCTTTTTAAAGGATTTTATCACTCAAACCAAATAGCGTTTTAAAAACGCTTTCTAACTGCACTTAACCAGTTTGTACAATTTCCTGTTGTTCTTCATACTCACATAACAATTGTTTATAACATGTCCGCAGAATGCAATTATTTGTATTGAGCAAATTACACCAATATTTCAGAATTCGAAGTTTTCTTTGAACATACATTGGGCATCTACCAAATTCGAAATAAACCATTAAGTTATTTGTAGATTTTCGAAGCGACATAATTTTCTTCAAAAAGTTAATATGTACTTGCTCAACATGTGGGGCTTTATGAAACCCCCACATCTCACATCCATAATGAAGAACAGAACCTACATATGTATCAAATAAAGAGAGTGTAGTCTCCACATTTAGATTATTCTCTTTCACTCTTTTCCACAAAGAAAAAGTACATTTTTCCTTAACATTTCACCTGTGGAATGCTGATCATTTTCTCCGTATTCCATCCCTTACTGCTCAAAGGCCGTAATTACCATGTACATTATAAAATGTATAAATTTTCAGCTATTCACCATTTATATCCTGTTAAAATTTTAATTCCACCTATTTTGTTAACATTAAATTGCTGAAAATATAGTCAAAAAAACCGGAATGAAAATAATAAATGTGTAAAGTGAAATTTATTAATTATCGGAAGTGCAGTGCAAAATTCCGGAAATCAAATGCACCGAAAATGGTACCCCCCCCCCCCCCCCGAGAAACTATTAGTACACACTTCGACGTTCAATTGACCACTCCAATGAACACATTAAATCGTTACATTTTTTAAGTTTTAGAAATAAAATAAAAGACCTTAAAAAGTTTATAAAATAGGAAAGCTTAGTCACAGATATTAATCGTTGCAGACCTTGTTTTTCATTCGACGATTCGCGAATAACAAATGTCGCGTATGATTATTGGTTTACATTAAAGTAGGTTGTGGATTTCTCTCGGAATTCAACACCAGCCCTCACCTATATGTACACGTACCTGAACAAACCAACCGATTGACATTTTCGGTTCTAAATCTTTAAAGGGGTGGGGGTGTACGTATCGTGATGAGAGGAAATTTGATCACCTGTCAGTCCTTTAAACATGAAAGATTATTTTGGAATATTTGTATACAACTGCGTGGCTTTCTTAGAACCAAATTAGTATTTGTTAGAAAAATTAAATAATTATTTAAATGTTTAAGATTTGTGACATATTTGTAAGAACCACTTAATATACCAAACAAAGTTTCACCCTTATATGGACGCCGTGATATATTTGATAGGCTGTTTAATTACTATTCAGATATATTGCCATTCAAAGGACCAACACATTTTTTTTTTAATTTGGATAAAAAGTCCGACAATTTTCAACCACGTTCGCTATAATTTTACCGAGTCGGATCTTTTTTCCGTATAGTCGAAATGCATGGACGAAGGATACAAAACCGTATGGTGATCAATCAAAACATCATTGCGATTGTGTATTTAATTGATGGAGACATGTTTTTTTCTGTTTTTCCTTATCTGTGAATTACCCGTTTGCTTTGTAAACAAGCATGTGTATTCTGAAAGCTCAGGATGTATTTAGTTTGGGCGCTCTTCCATGTAAAACTGCATGTACTTACAAGCATGTATCCGTAAAATCGTGTATTGGGATATTCTGTTTGTTCGACGAAATAAAAGAAATGCATAAGTATATCATTCTATACAATACAATTATAAGTTTGGCAGCAAATAATGCAAACTCAGAAGTGATTAATTTAATTTTCGATTTTCCCGAGAATTGAAAACGTCACCTCCACTTACAATTATTATGCATGTGTACATGCAGTTTAAAACATGAGACAGAAAAATAAATTGTTGCAAACCTAGTGGTTAAGTCGGCAATTAAAAATGCATAAAACTTAAAATGAATAAATACACAGGCGGATAAGATAATGATAAAAATAAGCGTGAGATAGAGTGAAATAAATAATATTTAAGATTTGAAATGATTTCAAACACAATTTTCCATTAATCGCTATGAGTACACACTGCATTTTAACACCGATATGACCGCGGCTCGCTAATCTCTGCGTCCACGTGTGAACAACAAGTGGGTTACAAATTTTGAAGTTAAACACAGAGACAAAGCGGAATGTAAACTGTCTGCTGTAAGAAGGCGTGAATTATTGTATGTTTAAAAGTTTTATTTTATGTATATAGTTTATTTAATATTAAATGAAAAATAAAATGAAGAAACAAGAGCCTGATAGTAAAAATTATACTTTACACAAGTATTAATACTTAATATTTCCATCACTAATTGCAATTCTTTGCCGTAGCACCTTTTCAATTACAATTGAAATAGAATACAATAACACGGGATAGAGAAATATTTTTAGCTCACCTGAGCCGAAGGCTCAAGTGAGCTATTCTGATCACATTTTGTCCGGCGTCCGTCTGTCTGTCCGTCTGTCTGTCCGTCTGTCTAGCTGTCCGTCTGCCTGTCTGTCTGTAAACTTTTCACATTTTCGACTTCTTCTCAAGAACCACTGAGCCAAATTCAACCAAACTTGCCACAAAGTATCCTTGGGTGAAGGGGATTCAAGTTTGTTCAAATGAAGGGCCACGCCCTCTTTCAAGGGGAGATAATTAGGAATAAATGAAAAAATAATGGCATCATTTAAAAATCTTCTTCTCAAGAACTACTGGGCCAGGAAAGATGAAACTTATGTGGAAACATCCTCAGGTAGTGTAGATTCAAGTTTGTTCAAATCATGACCCCCCGGGGTAGGGTGGGGCCACAATGGGGGATCAAAGTTTTACATAGAAATATATAGGAAAATATCTTTTTAAAATTTTCTTCTTAAGAACAGCAAAGCCATGATTGGTCATATTTATATGGAAGCATCCTCAGGTAGTGTAGTTTCAAATTTGTTCAAATCATGACCCCTGGGGGTAGGGTGGGGCCACAATGGGGGATCCAAGTTTTACATAGAAATATATAGGAAAATATCTTTAAAAATCTTCTTCTTAAGAACAGTAAAGCCATGATTGGTCATATTTATATGGAAGCATTCTCAGGTAGTGTAGATTCAAGTTTGTTCAAATCATGACCCCCGGGGGTAGGGTGGGGCCGCAATGGGGGATCCAAGTTTTACATAGAAATATATAGGAAAATATCTTTAAAAATCTTCTTCTTAAGAACAGTAAAGTCATGATTGGTCATATTTTTATGGAAGCATCCTCAGGTAGTGTAGATTCAATTTTTTTTCAAATCATGACCCCCTGGGGTAGGGTGGGGCCACAATGGGGGATCAAAGTTTTACATAGAAATATATAGAAAAATATCTTTAAAAATCTTTTTCTTAAGAACAGCAAAGCCATGATTGGTCATATTTATATGGAAGCATCCTCAGGTAGTGTAGATTCAAGTTTGTTCAAATCATGACCCCCGGGGGTAGGGTGGGGCCACAATGGGGGATCAAAGTTTTACTGTGATAGAAATATATAGGAAAATATCTTTAAAAATTTTCTTCTTAAGAACAGCAAAGCCATGATTGGTCATATTTATATGGAAGCATCCTCAGATAGTGAAGATTCAAGTTTGTTCAAATCATGACCCCCGGGGGTAGGGTGGGGCCACAATGAGTTATCAAAGTTTTACATAGAAATATATAGGAAAATATCTCTAAAAATCTTCTTCTTAGAAACAGTAAAGCCATGATTGGTCATATTTATATGGAAGCATCCTCAGGTAGTGAAGATTCAAATTTGTTCAAATCATAACCCCGGGGGGTAGGGTGGGGCCACAATGAGGGATCAAAGTTTTACATAGAAATATATAGGAAAATATCTCTAAAATCTTCTTCTTAAAAACAGTAAAGCCATGATTGGTCATATTTATATGGAAGCATCCTCAGGTAGTGAAGATTCAAATTTGTTCAAATAATAACCCCCGGGGGTAGGGTGGGGCCACAATTGGGGATCAAAGTTTTACATAGAAATATATAGGAAAATGTCGTTAAAAATCTTCTTAAGAACAGTAAAGTCATGATTGGTCATATTTATATGGAAGCATCCTCAGATAGTGAAGATTCAAGTTTGTTCAAATCATTACCCCGGGGATAGGTTGGGGCCACAATGGGTGATCAAAGTTTAAAGAGGAATATATAGGAAAAAGTCTTTTTCTCAAGAACAGAAAAGCCATGATTAGTCAAATTGATGTGGAGGCATCTTTGGGTAGTGTAGAATGAAATTTGTTCAAATGAGGGCCCCCAGGGGTAGGGTGGGGCCACAATGGGGGATCAAATTTTTACAAATGAATATATGGGACAAAAATCTGCTGCTCAAGAACAACAAAGCCATTTGTTATGTTGATATGAAAGCATCATCATGTAGTTTAAAATTCAACACCCCCTCCCTGTAAACTTTTCAATACTGTACTGATTTTTGCTTTTTTTTCCCTAGCCAATGTGCTCAGGTGAGCGATGTGGCACATGGGCCTCTTGTTTTAATCGTATTGTTGTGTCGACAGTTACCAGGTCGCAAACTTAATGGTTAAGTCGGCAATTAAAATGCATAAAACTTGAAAATAAATGCACGGGCGGTTAGGATTGATATAAATAAGCGTGAGATAGAGTGAAATAGAATAATATGTAAGATTCGAAATGATTTCAATGTATTTTTGTGTCGACAGTGAACAGGCCGGTGAAAGCGATTAAAATTCGTAATGATTTTATGCACTAGTGTTTGGAATTAAGATTAAATCAAAGATGAGGTTAAGTTATCTTAAAGTTTCGATATAAATAAAAAAAAAAAATAATAATGTTTCATTAATCGTTTTTTCTACACAATGGATTTGTCTTCTCAGACGTTTGTTTTGTTTACATGGCTTATGACCGCAGGTGGCTGGTACACTGGTGACCTCGGCAACGTGGGATCGCGGGTTGTGTTACATAACTATAAACATCGAGGTGAACATGGAGAACGTAAACTGGTCAAATGCGTACAGTTAATGATCATGAATTATTCGATGCTTAAAGTTTAATATTACTTATATAGTTATATAGATACATTTAATTCCTTCCTTTATTTGAAGACGTGTTCCCTTTAAATCTAAATTAAAAAAGAAAAGAAAGTTGTAAAAAATAATTTATGAGTGCCCACAGAACACGTTTAAAACCTTATTTAGAAGAAAATTAGCATTTTATACAGTAGGGTGTATAATTTATTGCAAGTTTGTTAAAGTTATACACATGAAGAGCTTTAATTTACTTGCCGAATGAAAACACTTACCTGTTTATGGGACCTGCTTTTTACCTACATATTACGACATATTACGCAATACTCGAACAAAACAACATTTGTATGAGATCAATAAGGTGTTAAAGAACAACTTTAATTCCGAAAGCCATATCGAAATATTTACCGTTTTTGAGTTATAAAGCGAAAACTTTCAAGGGCTCTACATCCCTTATTTTAGGGGCCAGCCCCTTTTATATGATATCAAATGAAAGCTCTTGCTATTATGCACAACTTTTATTCTACATGTTTTAACAAAATATTTTTAGTTTTAAAGATATAAAGGAAAATATGTCAAAATTTTTGCTCTTTTCCGCGATCTAACTTTTGACCCCTCTCTAGCCCCATTTTTAATGCAAAAATCAAAAAACAAAAACAGATATGCACAACTTCAATGCTTCTTTTTTTCAATTTCAAAGGGTTTTGTGCTCCAATTATTACAGTCTCAGAGCCTTTGTCTGGAAACCAGAGGCATAAAAATTTCAATCAAAGGGGAATAACTCGTGAACAGAAGGTAATTTCCGAAGTGTATTACGGTATTCTGAGAGTGTTTTGTAAAGTCTAAAAGCTCTGAAAATTTGAACAAAATCCTTTCAGAAATGAGGAAGATATGAAGCTTCAAAGTTGGCGTCTAGGAAAAAAAAAAAGAATAATAAGAATAATCTTAATAATCAGAATCAGTAGAAGGTTTTCCTTTGGAAACGGAAGACCTTAATAATAATAAGAAACAGTAGAATCACTATAAGGTCTTCACGGAAGACCTTAACTAGATACTCGTTGCGAGCAACGAGAGGTCTTCCGTCCGAATAACCATCCTAATATTATCAAAAAATATTGAAAAACAAAACAGTTGAAAAATTCGACTTTTTATATTCTCTTCCGGTAGCAACTGCAAGTAATTACGACGCACGAAAAAGTGATTCCGCATCATTCAAAAGCCATCATCCATCATCTCTAACAAGTCTCCAGTTCATATCGTTTACCATATTTGAAGAAAGGGCGACAAAATTCCATTTTAAAATCAGAAAACTGTCCATAACTTTGAACCGGAAGCGAATTGTTAAAAAAATCTTCCAAAAGTAACAATGGCATTTAATAGCGCATTATTCTTGAAAGTTTGACAGAAAACTATTGAATAGTTCTAGAGATATCGCGTGCACAAAATTCTCTGTCATCAGAAAGCTTGATTCCTCACTCACAACACTATCTGTATGACGTTGTGCATCCCTTTTATTGCCTTCATACATAAAATACTATAACACGTAAATTGTATAATATATCCCGTATTTCAGACGGAAAATAATACCAGATATCATTTCAAAGATACAGTTTTATATTTCAGCTGAAAAAAAGTACAAAAAAATCCAGACATTCTGGGGATTGAGTCCAGGTCGCCCGCGTGAAAATTAAACACGCTAACCATTACGCTAGCGGGACCATAGGAGTCTCTATTATCCCTAGTAAATTCATTAAAAAATAGTAAGAAACAAAAAGTTGAAAACTTCGATTTTTTTTAATTCGCTTCCGGTAGCAACCGGAACTATTGACGATGCACAAAAAGCGATTCCTCAAATCTAGAAGTGATGTTCTATCATCTCTAATAAGTCTCCAGTTCATATCTTTAGCCGTTCTTTAGATCTGCAGCGGAAAAAATTCCATTTAAAAATCAGGAAATTGCCCGTAACATGGAACCGGAAGTGAATCTTTCCAAAATTCTTTCAAATGTATGAATGGCTTTTTAAAACGCATTATCCCTGAAGATTTTAAGAAAAACCACTGAATAGTTCTCGAAAAATGGCGTGCATTGTATTTGTCTAAAAATATTTATATAATCATAATATTTGTTATCAACTTTCAAACACCTTATATATTATGCATTCTGAAAAGAGTTTCTATTAACCGTGATAATATCATCGAAATATATTAAAAACTAAAAAGTTGAAAAATTCGGCTTTTTTAATTCGCTTCCGGTAGCGACCGGAACTATTGACAACGCACGAAAAGGCAATTCCGGTAATTTTAAAGACATGTTCTATGATCCCTAATAAGTCTCCAGTTCATACCTTTAGTCTTTCTTTAGATACACCGCGGACAAAATTCCATTTAAAAATCAGGAAATTGCCCGTAACATGGAACCGGAAGTGAATTTTTCCAAAATTCTTTCATGGATTGGTTTTTAAAGCGCATTATTCCTGAAAGTTTGTTGAAAAACCACTGAATAGTTCTCGAGATATCACGTGCTTAATATTTGTCTAAAAAAGTATTAAAAATAATTATACTATTTATTGTCAATTTTCAAACAAATTATATATTATGCATTCTGAAAAGAGTCTCTATTAACTCTTCTTATATCATCAAAATGTATTGAAAAACAAAAAAGTTGAAAAATTTGACTTTTTTAATTCGCTTGCGGTAGCGACCGGAAGTACTGACGACGCACGAAAAGGCGATTCTGGTAATCTAGAAGTAATGTTCTATAATCTCTAATAAGTCTCCAGTTCATACCTTTAGTAGTTATTTAGATACGTCGCAGACATAATTCCATTTAAAAATCAGGAATTTGCCCATAATTTGGAACCGGAAGCGAATTTTCCAAATTTTCCTTGTGACGAATAAAGTTCATATAATAACTCATTTTTTGTGAAAGTTTCATTGAAAAGTACTGAATAGTTTTCGAGAAATCCCGTGCACAAAATTTGGTCAAAAAAAAAAGAATAATAATAATAACTAGAAACTCATTGCGAGCAATGAGAGGTCTTCCGTCCGATTTTGAAAATAAAAACGAAAATTCAAGCTGAAAAAGAGATAAAAGAAATTCAGACACTCTGGAGATTTAACTCTAGTCGTCAGCGTGAAAATCCAACGTGCTAACCATTTACCATTCACTTTTTTACATCACTTCCGGTCACGACCGGAAATACCGAAAGTAACGGCGATACAAGATTTTCTCACGATTCAAATAAACTGATGACTGACCATCAGTCCAGAAAGTTTTAGACCTTAGGTAGCTAAACACAGTTTCGTATAAAATCCAGGGGGTTTTCCTCAGAGAAAAGCATGATGGGTAGGGATTTCCCTGCTATTTTTATGCAGTGTACATGAAAATTGCAGCTTTTTTATTTTTATTTGCATAAAGTAGAGTCTTATCTTAAGATTAAATGAAAAAAGTATACAAATATTTTTTGAGAATTATTTTTTGTGTGACTTTTGAATAGTGGGAGATAACTCTAAAATCACCCATTTTTCACATGTGCAGAATTGCATGATTTGAGTAGCAGGTAAAGTAGCTCTTTAAAAAGCTGGAAAATGTACCCTAAAAGTACAACAAAAAGAAACCTAAGGACTTGCTCTGTTAAATGCACAGCACTTATATTTTCTGATTTCTGCGCTGTTTGTGATCAAGGGAGCTAAAAATGCATAGGTGTACTACAATTAGACGCATAAACTTCCCTATTTCCCTCATGTTTCATGTGTCAAATACACCTTCTTAGTAAGTGATAAATGCAATATATTTATATATTTATAAAATTCACAATTTTATCTTTCTACTGATATATAGATGTCTATGTAGCAAGTCTTCATATTATTTCTTTATGGGGGTCACTTTAGCATGTCCCTCATTTAGTAACGTCATGATAACGTCATACATAAAACTGTGTTTTGCACCCTTAGTCGTTTACTGTCGTTGCCGAGCAATATTGTGAGATCAAATTCTAATTTTGAGGACAGGTAAACACGAGACCGGAAGTGAATTTTATAAAAAATCTCTGACTTTTCTCTAGACATTTGCAGTATATACAACATACATAAAGTCATTTCAAGTACTTTATCGATGAGCAATATTTATGAGAAAGTTAAATATCAAAATAAAGTAGTTTATCTCCTAGAACCGGAAGTTGACGTTTTTATTTCCGGTGGAATCTAACATATTTCAAAACAGCGAAAGAGATGCAATAAAGTGATGCAAGCATTAATTTAAAAAAGAAAAGTTAGTTTTTTTTAGATTTCTTTGATCACTTACTGTGACAAGCGGAAGTGACGACTGACGCGTTTAACCCAAATGGTTTTGCCTACTCCTCAAGGTCTATTACTCATAAAAGATTGGTGTTTTATTCTTTTACCTGGTTTTGAGATCTCGCTCAGACAACTTCACATTTTGAGGACAGGAAGACATGCGACCGGAAGTGAATTTTTGAAAGATATTTAAGGTTACTCTAGACATTTGCAGTCTGAATAACATATTTAAAATTCATTTCAAATACTTTATCTAGAAAAAATATTGATGGGAAAGTAAAATACTCAAATTATGTAGTTTTTCTCTTATAACCGGAAGTTGTCATTTTTGTTTCCGGTGGGACCAACATCTTTCGAATCTGTGAAAAAGATGCAATGAAGTGATGCAATTTTTACTTAAAAAAAGAAAAATTGAAATTTTCGATTTCTTGGATCACTTCCTGTGACGACCGGAAGTGACGGCCGACGCTCTGAACCCAATTGGTTTTGCCTACATCTTAAGGTCTGATGCTCATATAAGTTTGGTGTCCTAATCTCTCACCGTTTCCGAGATCTTGCTCAGACAACTTCTCATTTTGAGGACAGGAAAACACGCGACCGGAAGTGAATTTTACAAAGATAATTAATGTTACTCTAGATATTTGCAGTCTAAATAACATATGTAAAATTCATTTCAAATACCTTATCTACAAAGGATATTAATGGGAAAGAAAAATACTCAAATTACGTAGTTTTTCTCTTATAACCGGAAGTTGACGTTTTTGTTTCCGGTGGGACCAACATATTTCGAAGCTACGAAAGAGATGCAATAATGTTGTGTAGGATTTGATTTGAAAATGCAAAGTTGAAATTTTACGATTTCTTTGATCACTTCCGTAAGCGACCGGAAGTGCCGACGACGAACGAAAAGGTGATTCTGTTCACCTATAAGTCATGCCCTATACTCTCTTACAAGTCTCCAGTTCATATCTTTTACCATTTTTGCAAAAAAGGGGCGACAAAATTTCATTTTAAAATCAGGAAATTGTCCATAACTTGGCACCGGAAGCGAATTTTCAAAATTCCTCCAAGATGTATCAAGTTCCTATAAATGCGCATTATTCCTGAAAATTTCATAGAAAACCACTGAATAGTTGCTGAGAAATCGCGTGCACAAAATTTAGGAAAAAAAATAAGAATAATAATAATAATAATAATAATAAGAAACAGTAGAATCACTATAAGGTCTTCCGTGAAGACGGAAGACCTTAATAACTAGATACGATCTCGTTGCGAGCAACGAGAGGTCTTCCGTCCGATTCTGAGAAAAAAAAGTAAAATCGAGCTGAAAAAAGGAAAAAAATAATTGGACACAAGGGGGATTGAACTCAAGTCGCCAGCATGAAAATCCAACGCGCTAAATACAACGCTATTGGGACAACTGCTCTAAATCTACTTGTATATACTTCTGCAATAGTGCATCTGTCTTAGAATTAAGAAAGGCGGGTCACCATTCATAATTTGGCGCCAAACGCCACGAGTTAATCTTCGCGCCTTTTCTTTGGAATGTTCTATTAAAAAGGTGTGATAGCTTGAATGAAATTAATAAAAGAACGTTCCAATTAGTTACTCTTTCATGAAAGGGTTGGAATGCTTCGCCAAAAAACAAACATAGCTTTACGACGGTCAAGGAATCAGACACCATTTATGTTCAATAACTTGCATCAGATCTTTGAGAAAAAAAATGCATATATATACTTCATTAAGCGATCTTTTAAAATACGGTTTTCTTACCTTTGTCTTTTCTATTAGTTTAATATGACACAAGTGTGCATGGGAAAACAGAGGTCACGTTTTACACTTACTATAGATATTGTCTCTTGAAAAACTATTACTTATAACCATGATTTAATATCTGTTTTTCTATTATGCAAAACAAAAGGTTTTAGATATCGTATTTCATTTGTACATGTAGTCTTCTCTTTTTTTACTTTGAGAACCGGCCAAAACCAGTTATAGATGACGTTTGAGAACACATTGGCTTAAAACTGAATTTGACACAGAATTGCAACGTAACTACGACGTGACAATCTATGTATTCTTTAACTTTACTTATAACTATGATTTAAGATCTGTTTTTCCGTGGTGCAAAACAAAAGATAGTAGGTATCTTATTTCATTTGCACATTTAGTCTTTTCTTTTTCTACTTTGAGAACCAGCCAAAACCAATTTTAGTTTGACACAGAAATGCAACGTAAATACTACGTGACAATCAAAGCATCCATTTACATTTCATTTATCCTTATGTGACTTTCGTTCAAGCAAACGTTCAGCTGCCTCTTTAACCCCCTACTCGCGAAATGTCGGAGTTGATTGAGACAGCCCCCATTTTGGACCCGCTTCAGATTTTCAAATGTTAATATCTAGAGTTTAGATTTATCAATATTAAAACAAATTATATAGTAAGCATTATAAGAAAGGTCTCTATTAACATTCCAAAAAGAAATGAAAAATTTTAAAAAAACAAAAAAGTTGGAAAATTCGACTTTTTAAATTCGCATATGGTAACGACCGGAAGTCCTGACGACGAACGAAAGGTCGCGTCCTGGATAGTACTTATCACGATCTATAATCCCTGAAAGTTTCACGTTGATATTTGTTACCGTTCTTGAGATTATCCGTGGACAAAATGTCATTTTAATTTCAGAAAATGGTTCGTAACTTGGCACCGGAAGCGAATTTCCAAAAAATCTCTCGGATAAAATAACTTCAGATAACAACACATTGTTTCCGTAAATTTCATGAAAATCCACCCAGTAGTCTCCAAGAAATCGCGTGCACAAAATTAAGTGGGCGGAAAAATAATAATAAGAAGAAACAGTAGAATCACTATAAGGTCTTCCGTGAAGACGGAAGACCTTAACTAGAAACTCATTGCGAGCAATGAGAGGTCTTCCGTCCGATTCTGAATATAAAAACGAAAATTTAAGCTGAAAAAGTGATAAAAGAAATTCAGACACTCTGGAGATTTAACCCTGGTCTTCAGCCCGAAAATCCAACGTGCTAACCATTAACCATTCACTTTTTTGCATCACTTCCTGTCACAACCAAAAGTAACGGCGACACACGATTTTCATACGATGCAAATAAACTGATGACGGACTGTCAATCCTGAAAGTTTCAGACTTCAGTCGTTCATTGTTGCCGAGCAATTGTGAGAACAAATTCTAATTTTGAGGACAGGAAAACACGCAACCGGAAGTGAATTTTATAAAAAAATCTCTAACGTGTCTCTAGACATTTGCAGTATCTACAACATGTATTAAAACATTTCAATTCTTTTTCTTTTAGCGATATTTATGAGAAAGTTAAATATCGAAATTATGTATTTTATCTCCTAACACCGGAAGTTGACGTTTTTGTTTCCGGAGGAGTCTAACATATTTCATAAAAGCAAAAGAGATCAATAAGGTGATGCAAGTTTTAATTTAAACAAGAAAAGTTGAATTTTTTTTATTTCTTTGATCACTTCCTGTGACGACCGGAAGTGACGGCTGACAGTTTAACCCAAACAATTTTGCCTACTCTTCAAGGTCTATTACTCATATAAGTTTGTTGTCTTAATCTCATACCGTTTCTGAGATCTCGCTCAGATATTTTCTCACTTTGAGGACAGAAAAACACGCGACCGGAAGTGAATTTTGCAAAGATATTTGAGGTTACTCTAGACATTTGCAATCTGAATAACATATCTAAAAATCATTTCAAGTACTTTACGTATAAAAGATATTTATGGGAAAGAAAAATACTCAAATTATGTAGTTTTTCTCTTATAACCGGAAGTTGTCGTTTTTGTTTCCGGTGGGACAAACATATTTCGAATCTGCGAAAGAGATGCAATAATGTGATGCAAGATTTGATTAAAAAAAGAAAAGTTGAAATTTTCGATTTCTTTGAACACTTCCGGTGACGACCGGAAGTACTGACGACGAAAACCAAGGTATTTTCGAACATCTAGAAGTCATGGTCTATCATCTCTAATAAGTCTCCAGTTCATATCTTTAGCCGTTTCTAAGATCATTCGAGGACAAAATTTCATTTGAAAATCAGGAAATTGTCCATAACTTGGCACTGGAACCGAATTTACCAAAAAACGGAATTTTATATAAACTTCATATAAAGACCTTTTGTCCCTGAAAATTTCAAAGAAATTCATTGAATAATTTTCGAGAAATCGCGTGCACAAAATTTTGTCTAAAAAAAAAAAGAATAATAATAAGAAACAATAGAATCACTACAAGGTCTTCCGTGGAGACGGAAGACCTTAATAACTAGATACTCGTTGCGAGCAACGAGAGGTCTTCCGTCCGAATAACCATCCTTAAATGGGATATTCTTTGCATGTAAAGTTACATTTATATCTGCTCGTTGTAAAGACACCTAAAAATCTAACATGGGTCTTTAAAAGTTTTTTTTATTAAAAAAATAAAAAGAGCACAGAATTCACAAAGAGAAAAAAAGTTCAACATCATTGATAAAGATGAAAACGTAAATTTAAGCAAAAAATTCAGATAGAGTCGTGATTAATTTAAACCAAGATCGGCTGCCCGAAAAGAGCTAGGTTCACTTTATGCATAAAATGGCCCTGTAGATATACCAATTTATTAACTAACACTTTATGTTCCATTTTAAACATCAAGATAAAGTAGAAACTTAGTGCTTTCATTTCCTATTAAAAATTTTCTCCTTAAAACCAAGGTCTTGGAAAACAGGCATCATCGATGTTTACCTTGCACTCATTCACTGAAGTAACGAGTGTCAGGCAGGTTAATTTTTTTTTCTTATAATGCGGAATTATAGGATGAAAACTAGCCAGTTAAATTTTGTGCAAGTACTAGTAGATTTACATCGGATTTGTTACTTGAGTTTTAACAATAACTGACAGCAGAGAAAATAATCTGTTATAGATAAAAACTAAAAGAAACTATTGTGTTTACTTCCTTTTTAGCTCACCTGAGCTGAAGGCTCAAGTGAGCTTTTCTGATCACTTTTTGTCCGGCGTGCGTCTAGCTGTCCGTCTGTCTGTCTGTCCGTCTGTCTGTCTGTCTGTCTGTAAACTTTTAACATTTTCGACTTCTTCTCAAGAACCACTGGGCCAATTTCAACCAAACTTGCCACAAAGTATCCTTGGGTAAAGGGGATTCAAGTTTGTTTAAATGAAGGGCCACGCCCTCTTTCAAGGGGAGATAATAAAAAATTAATGTGAAAAATTAATAGCATCTTTTAAAAATCTTCTTCTCAAGAACCACAGGGCCTGGAAAGATGAAACACATGTGGAAGCATCCTCAGGTAGTGTAGATTCAAGTTTGTTCAAATCATGACCCCCGGGGATAGGGCGGGGCCACAATGGAGGATCAAAGTTTTACATAGAAATATATAGGAAAAATCTTTAAAAATCTTCTTCTCAAGAACAGCAAAGCCATGATAAGTCATATTTATATGGAAGCATCCTCAGGTAGTGTAGATTCAAGTTTGTTCAAATCATGACCCCCTGGGATCAAAAGTTTTACATAAGAGCATATAGAAAAAATATTTCTTCTCAAGAACAGAAAAGCTATGTTAGTCATATTGATATGGAAGCATCCTCAGGTAGTGTAGATTCAAGTTTGTTCAAATGATGACCCCTGGGATAGGGAGGAGCCATAATGGGGGATCAAATTTTTACAAAGGAATATATGGGAAATTTTTTTGAAATAGTACAATAAAGCCATGTGTTATAATGATCAGGAAGCATCATCAGGTAGTTTAAAATTCAACCCCCCTCCCCCCGTAATCATTTCAATACTGAACTTATTTGTGCCTATGCTAAGCCAATGTGCTCAGGTGAGCGATGTGGCCCATGGGCCTCTTGTTTCTTTATGCATTCAACTTTCTATTCTATGCAATTCCAAATACAGACATGTCCGTGTAATCTTTTTCTGTACTTCTACACTACTGCATCAGACCATTTGTGAAAGGCGGGTCACGATACATTATTTCGTGCCAAACGTCACGAGTAAATCTTCGCGCTTTTTCTTTGGAATGTGTCTTCAATTGAATAAGTGTACGTGATAGCTTCAATGAAATTAAAAAAAAAATATGTTGCTATAGCCTGATTTTCGAGCCTAAGAATGTATATTTATCACACTGTACATATAACATATCGTATACGGGCAAGTAACATAAAGGCAGCGCTGTTTTCTTACACATGTTATGTTCCTTTTTACCCCCAAAGTGAATTATTCCGATTAGTAACACATTAATGATTGACTGGAATGTTTCACAACAATACACGTCTCGCCATATGACGCTCAAGGAATCTGATACCTATTATGTTCAGTAACTTGCATCTATAAAGGAATATAACCCTACTAAAATCAAAGAAAAATATCATTGAAGTTTATTTTTCTCTCATTTGAAATTGCTATATGTTATTTAATCAACATGAGAAAGTAACAAATTCTACTTTCAAAATACAATTCGGCAAATCTCCAATTTATGATACAATTGCATAGGTATCTAGCTACATATACATTTGTACCAACATGTGTTCCTCGTTTTGTCATATCACAATTACATCTATGCACATTGATTAGTGCAAAATTCAACTGCAAACTCTTTATAAGGGAGTAAAAAGACACGCTGATATTGTGCCGTCAAACACCGCTGCTCTGACGTCGAACGACATAGCGCCCCCCCCCCCTTAAAGATAAAATCTTATATTTGAGCCCCAAAAAGTGAGAGAAAAACATTCGGACATTCTTTGGATTGAATCCGGATCGCCCACGTGAAAATTCAACATACTAACGATTACGCTATCAAACATCATCGCTTAAAATTGAAAAATGATAAATATTTACAGTATTGATTAATCAATTTTAAACAAATTACATATTTAGCATTCTTGTAAGACTCTTTATTTAGCATATCAACATCATAAAAAATATAATGAAAAACAAAAAAGTTCAAAAAATTACCCTTTTTAAATCACTTCCTGTGACGACCGGAAGTGGCGACGACACACAAAATGTTTCCATCACACATCAACAAACCAAATTCTATCATACCTGAAAGTTTCAGAGTCCTATCTTTAACAGTTTCTGAGAACATTCACGGACCAGATTTTTAGTGGAAAAAGTGAAAAATCGTAATAATTCCTGACCGGAAGTAACTTTTTCCAAACTTTTTCAATATTTCAAAATGGCATGAGATAACACATCATTCCTGAAAATTTGGCTGAAAGTGAATGAGTAGTTTTTGAGATATCGCGATTTGAAAAGGTCAAAAAAATAAAAATGAAAAATAATAATAAGAAGAAGAAGAAACAGTAGAATCACTATAGGTCTTCCGTTGAAAACGGAAGACCTAAGTTACAGTAGAATCACTATAAGGTCTTCCGTGAAAACGGAAGACCTTAACTAGATGAGAGCAACGAGTAGGTCTTCTGTCCGATTTTTCGATGAGATGAGATGTGATTTTGATTAAGTTTTCGTTAAAAAGATTTCTCTCCTTAGATTTCATTCTTTTGATTTATATAACATAATCTTGAACATCTTTCGTTCAATATTGCTTTTCAAAATATTCCCCCTTTTCGAGATATGAAGTGTAAAAGACTTAACATTCTGGCCACTTACGGCCCCTAATTATGCAATAGAGAATCAAAATTTTACAACTTATTGTTGCATATTGTTACGTTAAGCATTTTTGCTTCAGTAATTTATAACAAATTCTTGATCATTTAAGAGTTACATATTAGTCTTTTGGCCCCTCTGAACCCCTAATTTGAAGGATCAGCCCCTTTTTCTTAATATCAAATGAAAGGTCTTGTCATTTTGAAGACTTTGTTTAACAACTATTCAGAGATTTCTTTTTGTTGTGGAGATATGCCGAATGGAAATATTTAGGGGCCACCCCTCCAAGTCCTTAATGGGGCCGTTTGACAAAAATTGAAAGGGTGCATATTGTTCAGAACATTATTCTGACCATATTTTGTTCAATATTGCTTTTCAAAATATTTCCCCTTTTTGAAATATAAAGCGCCAAAGATTGAGCCTTCTGGCCCCTTTTGGCCCCTTATTACTAACATATGATCAAAATTTTAAAACATATAGTTGCAAATCGTTAAGAGAAACATTTTTGCTTCAGTAATTTATAACAAAATATTGATCGTTCAAGAGTTATACATAAAAGACTTTTGGCCCCTCTGAGCCCCTAATTTGAGGGATCAGCCCATTTTTCTTGATATCAAATGAAAGATCTTGAGATTTTAAAGACTTTTTGTTCAACAACTATTCAGAAATTTATTTTTGTTTTCGAGATATTCTGAATTGAAATATTTAGGGGTCAGCCCTTCAAGTCCTTAATGGGGCCGTTTGACAAAAATTGAAAGGGTGCATATTATTCAGAACATTATTCTGACCATCTTTTGTTCAAAATTGCTTTTTAAAATATTCCTCCTTTTTGATATATAAAGCGTCAGAGATCTAGCATTCTAGCCCCTTTTGGCCCCTTATTATGTAACATTTGATCAAAATTTTGAACCATATAGTTGCAAATCGTTAAAATGAACATTTTTGCTTCAGTGATTTATAACAAAATATTGATCGTTCAAGAGTTATACATGAAAGACTTTGGCCCCTCTGAGCCCCTAATTTGAGGGATCAGCCCTTTTTTCTCGATATCAAATGAAAGGTTTTATCATCTAACACATCTTTTGTACTATATGTTTTAACAAAATATTTACAGGTAAAAAGATAGAAAACATGTCAAATTTTGCAAGATGTTTGTGAGTTTAATTTTTGAGCTCAGGCGAGCTTCGGCGCCATTTGAACTGGAAAGATATAGATGTCCAATTGCACATCTACAATCTTTCCTCTATCTTCACTGAAAATCTTGAATCAATAGCTTTCGTCGTTTAGGAAGAGTTTCCAGGACAACCCGACCCTCTGAAAACCAGAAAATCGTCAATATCTCACGACCGGAAGTGACGTCATCAAAAAACTAAAAAACCTATCAATATCAAGTGAATATCTTTTACATCTGAGAGTTTGGTGTAAATCGGCCCAGCTGTTTCTGAGAAATTGCGTGCACAAAATCGGTTGGAAGAAAAATAATAATAACTAGAGCAAAGCTCGTTGCAAAGCAACGAGTAGGTCTTCCGTCCTGTTTTGACCGGAAGTGACGTCAACAAAAGAAAGGAATGAGTTTAGACGTCTCCAGTGACTTTAGAATTACAATTTTGCATCAAAACCTGCAAAATAAGCTATTTCTGGCTACTTCCGGTTTGACCGGAAGTGATGTTGAGGGATGATAAATTTAGTTGGACGCTTCTGGTTACATAAATTAACTAATATCATGTCGAAAACGGCAAAAATATGCATTTCTGATTACTTCCGTTTTGGCCGGAAGTGACGTTATTTGACAACTTTCGACACTCTTATTCACTTCTACTTGTCATTTTGAACAATTTTGCTTTTTTAGCTCACGTGAGCCAAAGGCTCAAGTGAGCTTTTCTGATCACATTTTGTCTGTAGTCCGTCTGTCCGTCTGTCTGTCCGTCCGTCTGTCTGTAAACTTTTCACATTTTCGACTTCTTCTCAAGGACCACTGGGCCAATGTCAACCAAACTTGCCACAAAGTATCCTTGGGTGAAGGGGATTCAAGTTTTTTCAAATGAAGGGCCACACCCTCCTTCAAGGGGAGATAATAAAGAATTAGTGAAAAATTAATAGCATCTTTTAAAAATCTTCTTCTCAAGAACCACAAAGCCAGGGAATATGAAACTCACATGGAAGCATCCTCAGGTAGTGTATATTCAAGTTTGTTCAAATCATGACCCCAAGGGTTAGGGCGGGGCCACAGTGGAGGATCAAAGTTTTACATAGAAATATATTGGAAAAATCTTTAAAAATCTTCTTCTCAAGAACAGCAAAGCCATGATGAGTCATATTTATATGGAAGCATCCTCAGGTAGTGTAGATTCAAGTTTGTTCAAATCATGACCCCCGGGGGTAGGGCGGGGCCACAATGGAGGATCAAAGTTTTACATAGAAATATATAGGAAAAACCTTTAAAAATCTTCTTCTCAAGAACAGCAAAGCCATGATGAGTCATATTTATATGGAAGTATACTCAGGTAGTGTAAATTCAAATCTATTCAAATCATGACCCCCTGGGGGTAGGGCGGGGCCAGAATGGAGAATCAAAGTTTTACATAGAAATATATAGGAAAAATCTTTAAAAATCTTCTTCTCAGGAACAGGAAAGCCCTGATTGATCATATTTATGTGGAAGTATCCTCAGGTAGTGTAGATTCAAGTTTTTTCAAATGTTGACCCCCTGGGATAGGGCGGGGCCACAATGGAGGATCGAAGTCTGAAATAGAAATATGTAGGAAGATTTTCTCTGATGAAGAACTGCAAAGCCATGATTAGTCATTTTGTTATGGAAGCATCCTTGGGTAGTGTAAATTCAATTTTGTTCAAATGGTGACCCCCGGGGGTAGGGTGGGGCACAATAGGGGGATCGAAAGTTTTACATAACAATAGATAGAAAAAATATTTCTTCTCAAGAACAGAAAAGCTATGTTTAGTCATATTGATATGGAAGCATCCTCAGGTAGTGTAGATTCAAATTTGTTCAAATGATGACCCCTGGGCCAAAATAAAAAATAGGTTTGTTTCCCCTAACACGACCGACCCACTTAAATCGTGCCGAATGAAAAGTTTTTATAATAAGATTATTCAAGTATTTATTTTCATTGTTTATCAACTTCATAAAGTACAATTTCATCAAAATTCGTTTTTTATTAGAATGGCGGCTTTTGTTTTACTCTCATTTGGCGCTCACAACATGTGGCCACAGAGGGTTATTTAGTGTTATAAAACAACGGCGATGTATCAATCTTAATAGACATCTTTAACTTGTTAGAATCCTACACTCTTGAAACATTTCGAGAATTAAATATACCATGACTAAGGAGTGTTAACATGGCATTTACAAATGTGTCTTCTAAAATTAACGTACGTAGTAAGCATGAAAAAGCCTGCCTCATGAGCAGATGAGGGGCCCACTTTGTGTATGCATATAAATAAATTTCACTGCATTTCATTCGTTTCGATCTAAAAAACACTTCATGTATGATTCTATTTTTACTATATAGGACAATAGGATTTGTAAATATATCTTTGTATAATTATTTCATCTTGATAAATATAATTTGAATGTCGTTTCTTCATTCCTTTTATTTATGGGGTAAACTTCGTGACTATAACATTAGATATATGAAACTTCAATCATGTTAGATATGGTTTGGTTGAATTAAATATTGTCCATACAGGTACTCTTTTTTCAAATAGTGTTGAAATCTTTAAAGTTGGCGTATAGTATGGCTTCCTGAGACGTCCAGTGTATTTTTCTTTTCTTTAGTTGGGCCCTTGAAAATAGGTTGTTTCTTTGCTTTAAAATACCTTTAAAAATTGCTAAGTCGACAACATTTGCACACGGGTGGAGGGCTCCTAAGTTAGACTTTTTCTCGGCACTTATGGCCATTGATCATAAAGCATCAGTAAGGGATCTTTATCGTGCCAACATCTACATGTATACTGTGACACTGCATGGCCCTACGTTTTTTACGGTCTCATTTGACTGACCAATTTCCACGCCCCACGTCGGAACCTGTGACTTAGAATAAGCTCCTGAATTACGTCGTGACTCCAAAACGAAACACTAGAATTACTGCACCACGCGAGGCCCTTGACATTTTATCTGTGTAAGCACTCGAAGATGATAGTAGGTTTGAACAAGATGTATTTGTGAAACACTGATGCCCCCGTATGGCAGCTTATGGCGAAGGTTAAAGTTTCTCAAATGCAAGTCAAAATGCAGGCCAAAAGATACAAAACGTTGGTACCTAAAGAAAGGTCTCGTCTCGAGGAATATATCTGTGAAATTTGAAGTTTGAAACCCCAAGCACCAACTGTTCAAAAGTTATGGCCAAGGTTAAAGTTTTTCAAAAGTAGGTCAAATTCCAAGGTCAAAAGGTCAAAGTTGTTGGTATCCAAAGGAAAGCCTTGTCACAAGGAATACACATGTGAAGATTGAAAACCCAAGCACCAACTGTTCAGAAGTTATGGCCAAGGTTAAAGTCTCATAAAATTTTGCAAAAATGGGTCAAACTCCAAGGTCAAGGTCAAAAGGTCATATATGATGGAACCCAAAGAAAGGTCTTGTCACAAGGAAAAAACATGTGAAATATGAAAGTCATAGCTCCAACCAATTAAAAGTTATGGGCAAAGTTAAAGTTGACAACAGACAAACAGACAAACGGACAGACAGACAGACAGAGAGGACAAAAACAATATACCCCAGGATCTTTCGATCCGGGGGCATAATAAAATGTACTCGGATGGCCAATAGTTGAGTTTTTGCGAATCTTGTCTTTTTTGTAAAAATTCAATTTCAATAAATTTACGCTGGCCTGAGATATTTCACAAGTTCAAATGAATAATATTTGTGAATTAATTTACCATACAGGTTGCTTTTAAATTTCATTTGTATGATATTAGGTTTAAAAATCACTTTCTTTTGTTCTTTCTTATTTATAGCGATATTATTCAATTTTTAGTATGTATTTTCAAAACTGTCATAAAAAAATAATAATTTACCTACCTACCTACTCAACTTTAAATTTTAGGGTCGGGTTAGGGGAAACAAAGATATTTTTAATGATGGCCCTGGGATAGGGAGGAGCCACAATGGGGGATCGAATTTTACAGAGGAATATATGGGAAATTTTTTTTAAAACCTTCTTAAGTACAACAAAGCCATTTGTTATATTGACATGGAAGCATCATCAGGTAGTTTGAAATTCATTCCCCCCCCCCCCCCCCCCCGGTAATCTTTTCAATACTGAACTGATTTGTGCTTTACCTAGCCAATGTGCTCAGGTGAGCGATGTGGCCCATGGGCCTCTTGTTTGATGTATCACAAATTCTCAATAGTTTTGGAGATATTGAGAAAACACTTTCAGCCCCTGTAGATCTCTTATTTTAGGGATCAGCCCCTAATTGTTGATATCAAATGAAAGAGCTTGCCATTCTGCACAACTTTTATTCTATATGTTTTAATAAAATATTTACAAGTAGAGATATTCTTGAAAATATGCTAAAAATTTTGATATTCTCAATAAGACTATTTTCGGAGCATACCAAGCGTCAAAGTGCGGCACTTCCGGGAAAAATGAACTACCTAGTACATATTTATGAACATTGCTCTATCATTGTTGAAAATATCAAGTTCCTATTTTAAGCGTTTTTTTTTTTAGAAAACGAGCGGACAAAGTGACCCTCTAAAAATCACCTAATCGCAGAAATCTCCGGACCGGAAGTGAGGTCATCAAAATAAATAAAAATATATCTAGATTTTTTTTAATTTCCTACCAGACCTGAAAGTTTTCTGAAAATCAAACAACCCGTTTCCGAGAACTCGCGTGCACAAAATCCGTAGGAAGAAAACAATAATAAAATTATGTCTTGACAAGTTTTTAGCTCTACTGGTCAGAGACCAGAAGAGCTTATGCGATAGTAAGGTGTCCGTCGTCCGTCCGTCTGTCTGTCTGTCTGTCTGTCTGTCTGTCTGTCTGTCCGTCTGTCTGTAAACAATTTTTCAAAACGCTACTCCTCCTACAGTTTTGGTCCGATTTCAATATAACTTGGCACACAAGTAGACTACACTAAGATACATAATTTAGTGCATCGGTTTTTGATTTCGATGGACAGTGTTGCCATGGTTACTAAAAATAGAAATTTCTGTGAAATTCCTTTAAAACGCTACTCCTCCTACAGTTTTGGTCCGATTTCAATATAACTTGGCACACAAGTAGACTACACTAAGATACATAATTTAGTGCATCGGTTTTTGATTTCGATGGACGGTGTTGCCATGGTTACTAAAAATAGAAATTTCTGTGAAATTCCTTTAAAACGCTACTCCTCCTACAGTTTTGGTCCGAATTCAATATAACTTGGCACACAAGTAGACTACACTAAGATACATAATTTAGTGCATTGGTTTTTGATTTCGATGGACGGTGTTGCCTTGGTTACTAAAAATAGAAATTTCTGTGAAATTCCTTTAAAACGCTACTCCTCCTACAGTTTTGGTCCGATTTCAATATAACTTGGCACACAAGTAGACTACACTAAGATACATAATTTAGTGCATTGGTTTTTGATTTCGATGGACGGTGTTGCCATGGTTACTAAAAATAGAAATTTCTGTGAAATTCCTTTAAAACGCTACTCCTCCTACAGTTTTGGTCCGATTTCAATATAACTTGGCACACAAGTAGACTACACTAAGATACATAATTTAGTGCATCGGTTTTTGATTTCGATGGACGGTGTTGCCATGGTTACTAAAAATAGAAATTTCTGTGAAATTCCTTTAAAACGCTACTCCTCCTATAGGGTTGGTCCGATTTCAATATAACTTGGCACACAAGTAGACTACACTAAGATACATAATTTAGTGCATCGGTTTTTGATTTCGATGGACGGTGTTGCCATGGTTACTAAAAATAGAAATTTCTGTGAAATTCCTTTAAAACGTTACTCCTCCTACAGTTTTGGTCCTATTTCAATATAACTTGGCACACAAGTAGACTACACTAAGATACATAATTTAGTGCATCGGTTTTTGATTTCGATGGACGGTGTTGCCATGGTTACTAAAAATAGAAATTTCTGTGAAATTCCTTTAAAACGCTACTCCTCCTACAGTTTTGGTCCGATTTCAATATAACTTGGCACACAAGTAGACTACACTAAGGTACATAATTTAGTGCATCGGTTTTTGATTTCGATGGACGGTGTTGCCATGGTTACTAAAAATAGAAATTTCTTTGAAATTCCTTTAAAACGTTACTCCTCCTACAATTTTGGTCTGATTTCAATCTAATTTGGCACACAGTTAGAATACACTACGATACATAATATGTATTTCTGTTTTTTTTTATTTGGGTGAATGGTGTTGTCATGGTTACTAAAAATAGAAATTTCCGTGAAATACTTTCAAAACGCTACTACTCCTAGTTTTCATTTGATTTCAATATAACTTGTCACAAAAGTAGACTACATTAAGATACATAATTCTATTTATTGTTGCATGTTGCAATGTTTCAAATCCAAGTGCTACTTTTCTTTTGTTATACAAACAGACCAGTAGAGCTACAGTCTCATCAGAGACTTCTGGTTTTTAATTTCTCTGCAAGTGACCTTGAACTTGTCAGAAAGACCTTTGATCATGGTCATGACACAGCCTCCGTTCATAAGCAATCTCTGTTTCAAGTAAGAGCTTCCAGTGATTTTTTATTACTAAATCATAGCATGAAATAGAAATTAATTTTTTTCTGTCAGTATCCTTAAACTTGACGGAATAACCTTGGGTCGGTGTCAAGACAAACTCTCAATCTCAAACAACCTCTGTTTTAAGAAAAAGGTTCTAGTGATTCCCCCTTAGAAATTCATATACCAGAGAGGCATTTTACAACTTTTTCTGCCAGTGACCCTGAATTTGCTGAAATAACCTTATCTTAAGTCATCTAAAACCGGCGGACCATAAGCAATCTTTGTACCAAGTGCGAACATAAAAAATTACAGCCTAGATCGTAATAAAACAACTTTCTTTGTCAAAGTCGAAGCAAACCTTTTTGTCACAAGCAATCTCTGTATCAAGTATGAGCTTCCAGTGATTCTCAATTACAAATAATTGGCTCGAACAAAACATTTATTCTTTCTCCACTGACCTTGAATTTGCTGGAATGACCTTGGATCAAGACCATGACACACCTTAGGATCATTGGCAATCTTTGTACCAAGTATGAGCTTCCAGTTAATCCAAAAAGTCATAGCCTGGGCAAACTTGGAGGGACAGACGGGCAGCTAGACAAGCGGACAGACAGACGGACAATATGATTACTAATCCCCCTCCCCCCGGCCCAGACACTTCGTTTGCGGGGGATATAAATTCCTATGTTAAATTTTGAACACCCATTCTGATCTGAAAAAAAATTAAATCTTTACTATTTCAGGGAGATATTATAAGTATGTTTTCTCATTCCGGCCCACAGGTTTCTAGAGAATAATTTTTTCAAATGACCTTTCCAATTTTTACTACTTGTATTTCTTAATTATCTTCTGTTGGAAGAGAATGTGGTCATTCATTTGATCAACAACGTTTGGTTGATACTGACCCAGTGATTCTTGAAAAGATAAGAATGAGAAAAAAATTACAAGTACCAGGTTTACAGCGACAACGTCGATTATGCTTACAGTCCCTGAAACGTTCTACTTTCCCATTTTTCCGTTCGCTCACCGTTCGTTCACCGTTCGTTCAGCGTGCGTTCACCGTTCGTTCAGCGTGCGTTCACCGTTCGCTCTCCGTTCACAGTTTTGCGTTCACCGTTCACCGTGCGCTCGCGTTCACCGTTCACAAAGCGTTCAGCGTTCGCTCTTCGTTCCGTTCACTTTGCGTTCAGCGTTCACCTATCGTTCAGTTTTCATTGTCATTCGGAACTCCGATGTGAAAGGACTTATCTTTTTGTAGGGAAGGAGTTACAGGTTTTTTTAATTTAATAACTAACATATCGTGTTTGAAGAATCATTATTTCATGTTGAAAAATATCTACGATATATATTTTTATTATTCTAACTTAGCTGTTAGGTTATTTATTAAATTACTCTGGAAAATAAATGTTGTTATAAGCACATTCTGTACCTATGTAGAACGATGCTGAAATATTGAATTTAACTAAGGGCAATGTGCAAATACTTCAAGCACTGCAACATTTTGTTGTTTTGTTAAAGACGACAAATCGTTAATAATCGTTAATAAATATAATTATCCAAGTCAAATAATTACGCAGCAAAATTACGAAAATATTTATCTCTAACGCGTTTTTTTTTCAATTACTACAGAAAATATGATAGAACTAGTTCTGAGAGTTATACATAGTACTGCGGATATCCTGTTAATTTATTATCTTTGGAGCGAATTAAATTGATAGTGTGGTTAAAGGAAATATTTATTTGAAATGTACTGCAGTACAGAATTTTCTCTACTATGATATGTAAAGTCTATAATTATAGAGAAAAAAAAACTTTCTTCACTTAACTTTGTATGTTTGCCATTCGATATGATTAATACCCCCCCCCCCCCCCCTTAGATTGCTTACTTAGACAGTACTGTATTTCCAGAATATATTAGTTAATATTTAAAAAAAAAAAAGTTAAGGTCTTTTTTAGAACAAAAATTTCAGTCTTAAAACAAACGTGCATCTAAAAAAGTCACAAAACAATAGTAGTTCACGTGTCGGCGGTGGTATTTGAAATTGGCAGAGAGTATGTTTCAAATTCAAGTGTTAATGCCCAATGTATTTTATTCATTTATTATTCAAATGTTGGGATCAAATCTAGAAATGATAAAAATAGATGTTATAACTTGTTGGAAATACTCGCACTTCGTCTTCGATGTGACGAAACTTTCACACCTGCACAGTGTCGAATGATTTTGATTGACAGGACAAGCACGTGGACTTCGTGTGAACTTGAACAGTGTTGAAGCAGGAAAATAAAAACGAGTATGACTGTCAAACAAATGGATATGATTTGTTGATAAAAAAAAAAAAGTTACTTTCACTGTCTGATATATTTAGAAAAAAATTTTGTTTGAGTTTTTGTTTGATATAGGTACAAACATTTAGTGAAGTCTGAGAGGAGGAGGGGGGGGGGCTAAAACGGAATATTTCTCTCTCTCTCTCTCTCTCTCTCTCTCTCATTTATCTGTTTAATAAAAACTATAACAGTATATTACTTAAATATCAAGTTCTGAAAATTGAATTTATAACAAATAATATGAATATGTATCTTTGTATTATCTTGTCCGAGTATAACCACGGTCATCTACAAATACATGTAGAAGTCAGCTCAATAAATCATCATGAAAAATAGAAATGGCACATAATATATTACATGTATTGTATTAAAAATTTAAGATACGAGCGTATAAATGCAAAACGTCCACTGACCTTTGTAATTAATTTTTTTTTTTATTACTTTACACGAAATCGCCCTAACACGGAGATATATGAATGGATGTTACAACCGCTTTAATTCATTCTATAAGTCAGAAGTTTTCTCTGATTTGTTTATACTTCATCGTTTTGCAACAATTGCAATGTTTTAATGCGATAAAAATCGTGTGATTAAAATCTTAATGTGCATGCATCGTCTTTCTTAGGACAATTTTGGAGAATTTATTTTATTGACTTATTTATTCATTCATTTATTGGTTTACTTATTTATTTAATTTATTTTTTTTGGCACCTGACATTTTAATACAATAAAATAGTTTCAATGCCAGGAAAAGATCAGAGGCATTCCGAATATATCGTTCATCTTGCGTTCTCCGTTCGTTCAGCGTTCACTTTGCGTTCGCGTTTGCGCTCCGTTCGCGTTCTGCGTTCGCTCACCGTTCAGCGTTCACACATCGTTCACCAAGTTGCGTTCAGCGTTCACACATCGTTCACTCACCGTTCGCTCAGCGTTCGTTCAGCGTTCGTTCAGCGTTCGCTCACCGTTCAAGTGGGAAAGTAGAACGTTTCAGGGACTGTACACCGAGAAATCCAACATAGAAGTCAGAGAACAAACAAATTATGGGCAGAAAATCTTACTTAGCCTTTGGCTTGAGAGATGGGGTACTGATTAAAAATTGAATTTATTTTTACATACTCATTTTTTTTTATGATCGACGGTTTGACGCAACCCCCCACCCCCCAAAAAATGATTGGAAACTTAGCCTCTGAATGGAAGTATTTGGGGGGGGGGGATATACGTTTACTGATGAGAGGAAATTCAATCAACTATCAGTCCTATAAATATGAATGATTGCTTCGGAATAATTGGTTACAATTACGTGGCTTTTATTAGCTCACCTGAGCCAAAGGCTCAAGTGAGCTTTTCTGATCAAAATTTGTCCGTTGTCTGTCGTCGTCGTTGTCGTTGGCGTTGGCGTTGTTGTTGTTGTAAACTTTTCACATTTTCATCTTCTTCTCAAGAACCACTGGGCCAAATTCAACCAAACTTGCCACAAAGTATCCTTGGGTGAAGGGGATTCAAGTTTGTTCAAATGAAGGGCCACGCCCTCTTTCAAGGGGAGATAATTAGGAATTTGTGAAAAAATAATGGCATCATTTAAAAATCTTCTTCTCAAGAACCACTGGGCCAGGAAAAATGAAACTTATGTGGAAACATCCTCAGGTAGTGTATATTCAAGTTTGTTCAAATCAAGACCCCCGGGGGTAGGGTGGGGCCACAATGGGGGATCAAAGTTTTACTTAGAAATATATAGGTAAATATCTTTAAAAATCTTCTTCTTAAGAACAGCAAAGCCATGATTGGTCATATTTATATGGAAGCATCCTCAGGTAGTGTAGATTCAAGTTTGTTCAAATCATGACCCCCGGGGGTAGGGTGGGGCCACAATGGGGGATCAAAGTTTGACATAGAAATATATAGGAAAATATCTTTAAAAATCTTCTTCTTAAGAACAGCAAAGCCATGATTGGTCATATTTATATGGAAGCATCCTCAGGAAGTGTAGATCCAAGTTTGTTCAAATCATGACCCCAGGGGGTAGGGTGAGGCCACAATGGAGGATCAAAGTTTTACATAGAAATATATAGGTAAATATCTTTGAAAATCTTCTTCTTAAGAACAGCAAAGCCATGATTGGTCATATTTATATGGAAGCATCCTCGGGTAGTGTAGATTCAAATTTGTTCAAATAATGACCCTCAGGGGTAGGGTGAGGCCACAATGGGGGATCAAAGTTTTACATAGAAATATATAGGAAAATATCTTTAAAAATCTTCTTCTTAAGAACAGCAAAGCCATGATTGGTCATATTTATATGGAAGCATCCTCAGGTTGTGTAGATTCAAGTTTGTTCAAATCATGACCTCCGGGGGAAGGGTGAGGCCACAATGGGGGATCAAAGTTTTACATAGAAATATATAGGAAAATATCTTTAAAAATCTTCTTCTTAAGAACAGCAAAGCCATGATTGGTCATATTTATATGGAAGCATCCTCAGGTTGTGTAGATTCAAGTTTGTTCAAATCATGACCTCCAGGGGTAGGGTTGAGGCCACAATGGAGGATCAAAGTTTGACATAGAAATATATAGGAAAATATCTTTAAAAATCGTTTTCTTAAGAACAGCAAAGCCATGATTGGTCATATTTATATGGAAGCATCCTCAGGTTGTGTATATTCAAGTTTTTTCAAAACATGACCTCTGGGGGTAGGGTGAGGCCACAATGGGGGATCAAAGTTTGACATAGAAATATATAGGAAAATATCTTTAAAAATCGTTTTCTTAAGAACAGCAAAGCCATGATTGGTCATATTTATATGGAAGCATCCTCAGGTTGTGTATATTCAAGTTTTTTCAAAACATGACCTCTGGGGGTAGGGTGAGGCCACAATGGGGGATCAAAGTTTGACATAGAAATATATAGGAAAATATCTTTAAAAATCTTCTTCTTAAGAACAGCAAAGCCATGATAGGTCATATTTATATGGAAGCATCCTCAGGTTGTGTAGATTCAAATTTGTTCAAATCATGACCTCCGGGGATAGGGTGGGGCCACAATGGGGGATCAAAGTTTTACTTAGAAATATATAGGAAAATATCTTTAAAAATCTTCTTCTTAAGAACAGCAAAGCCATGATTGGTCATATTTATATGGAAGCATCCTCAGGTAGTGTAAATTCAAGTTTGTTCAAATAATGACCCCAGGGGGTAGGGTGAGGGCACTATGGGGGATCAAAGTTTTACATTGAAATATATAGGAAAATATTTTTAAAAATCTTCTTCTTAAGAACAGCAAAGCCATGATTGGTCATATTTATATGGAAGCATCCTCGTGTAGTGTAGATTCAAGTTTGTTCAAATAATGACCCCAGGGGGTAGGGTGGGGCCACAATGGGGGGGTCAAAGTTTTTCATAAGAGTATATAGAAAAAAACTTCAAAAATCTTCTTCTCACGATAAGCAAAGACATGATTGGTCATATTTATATGGAAGCATCCTCAGGTAGTGTAGATTCAAATTTGTTCAAATCATGACTCCCGGAGGTAGGGTAGGGCCATCATGTGTGATCAAAGTTTAAAGAGGAATATATAGGAAAAAATCTTTCTCTCAAGAACAGAAAAGCCATGATTAGTCAAATTGATATGGAAGCATCGTTGGGTAGTATAAAATGAAATTTGTTGAAATGAGCGCCCCCAGGGGTAGGGTGGGGCCACAATGGGGGATCAAATTTTTACAAATGAATATATGGGAAAAAATCTGCTCAAGAACAGCAATGTCATTTGTTATATTGATATGAAAGCATTGTTAGGTAGTTTAAAATCCCCCCCCCTCTCCCCCGTTAACTTTTCAATACTGAACTGATTTTTGCTTTTTTCCCTAGCCAATGTGCTCAGGTGAGTGATTTGGCCCATGGGCCTCCTGTATTTATTTATACACGCAAGTTAATGTCAGGTAAAAACTAAATTAACATCTGCTATAGACAAAACCAATAATTTTTTTTAGCTATTTAGGGCTATCTACATATATAGATCTATTTGTAAGAACCACTTTTTCGCCCATGATATCCCGGCTGTAGAACTTCCATGGACATGTCTCATTTTTCCATGGATTCCAGGCTTTTCCATAGAAATTCCATGAAAAAGCCTGGAAACCTTGGACATAGTCCAGGAAACATGGACAAAACAGGCTGGACTTCCATGTACAGTGTACATGGACACCATGTACAGTGTACATGGACAACATAAACATCATGGAAAATGGGTGGAAAATTACTGGAAACCTGGACTTAGAATTTTTCAACACTCTAACTTTAACATAATTATTGAACTTAGAAATTTTACAGGCCGGAAAAGGCTGGACAAATTGCCTTTGAAGACTTAGTCATTTTTATGCCTTCAGTAGTCAGTTGTAAAATTTCTAAGTCTAAATGTGGCATTCCATGGATTTTTTTTTAAAAATCTGTAACTTTTTTCATTTTTATTGTATCTAAGTGCGGTTTTTTGCTTTATGAAGCTAAGTTTAATGCCAACCCTTTCAAATGAGAATCTTAATGTTTTTATAATGTTGGGGTTATTTTTGTAAAATTAGGTGATTCTGTAAATGGAATTAGAATCGTATTGAATCACTAAAATTCAAACACAATTATCCTGATCTGTTTCCGATTTTACTCACAAGATACAAGTTGGAGAACAGTCTTTATGCAAACTTAGCAAGTCAAAGCAGCATTTGTCATACTGAGTGGATTAAAAATTCTTTTAGTCAGTTTTTTTTAAACTTGCAATAATTTAGTACTTCTGTTCCATTGTTCAATTTTGATTGTGTTTAATACAGCAAATGATACCTTTCAGAAGAAATGCATATCTCATGTATCATCTATTTGTACTAATATAGATATCAGAATAACATATTAAAAGACAATTACAAATGGTAGAAATAGAGAGAAAAAAACCTAAAATACTTTTAAGAATCTTTATTGAAAAATTCTTTCTTTTTATACCCCAAAAATGCTTCAGAATGAATTTTGCCTTAAAAAGTTCCCAGAAAAATGTACCAATGTTCACATATAATCTAAGGCTAAGAAAAATAAACCTTCAGATTATTAGTCCTCAAAGAATTTGTTTACCAGATTTATATCTATCACTATCAACTTATGAAAGAGGGGTGCTCTAAAGCATTGGCTCAGGTAAGCTATAAAAGTGTCTTACACTACTCTGAAAATCTAAAGATTGATTTTTCCTGGCCTAAAGGATACATTTTCCTTCACTTGGTTTCTACAGCTCAGAGTCGATTCACTGATTGTCCAACTCAAAATGTTATCTATTCAGTAGTCATGAATCAAGTTCAGTGTCAACAGGTAAATTTTTGCAATGTTGGGCATGAAATATCATTTCCTCCATCAGTCCCTGCATTTTGATATCCATTTTCTTCACAATTCTGCTGACCGTTACAATCACCAGATTCTCTTTGTCCTGAACTGTCCACTTCCCTGAAAAGATTAGGTATAGTTAACAAACTTGCATACATTGAGATTACATAGAGATAATTTACATCAGTAACTCAATAAAAGTCCTTTTAAATGACAGGTCTTGAAAATCAATTGATACATTTTTTTTTCTTTTACCTAAATGGAGTGAGGCCAAATACATCACCCTAATACACATGGTAATACACCATATAAGGTTGATAGACACTAACTGTAGAAATTTGATGATTATTATCACAACAATTGCTACAATCTCAGATGCGGAAGCATATGCTTGCGACTCAAATTCGGAAAATAATATGACACTTGTTATCTGCAGCACACTATTTCAAGAAGCTGTTTTTACGAATATATATATATATAAAATATAATTTCAGCCCTAAAACATGATGTAAAACAAGACCCATTATTGCCTATAATGTCAGACATCCTGACTGCAAAAGTACACTTGGTATTTAGAAAGTTTACTCTTCTTTATGAATAATCTGAATTTTAATTAAAGTCACCTAAAAAAATTGTTTCACAGTGTAATTGTTTCATCATAGTCAGATCTGATCTGAAGTACCTGAATTTTCTTTTTCTCCAGATTTTGTACTTTTAGAAACTGGAACAGAAGAATCTAATTCATACTGTTTGTATTTTTCCTTACAGCAACATCACCTGAAATGAATAACAGAATAGCAAACATGTTACACATATATATCACATATAAAAAGGTGTAGTAATTCATGTATTTATGATATTAACAATGTCTTCAAGAAATTATAGAATACTAAAACAATAGGTGTTACAACAAGAGATAAACCACGTATATACCAGTTTCACAACTGCACAAAATCTAAAGATAGTTTCCCTTTTTGTGTAATAGGGTTATAATCACAACTTCTTGATCCTATGAAGCAAGCTCAGAAAAAAAAAAAAAAAAACAGATCCAATGTTTTTACATCACCGGATCTTAAAATTTTGTACAAAATGGAGCAACTCCCCATCATCTCCGTAAAAAGAATAAAAAAAAAAAAGAAGTACAAACCTGGAAACTTACCTAACTTGGATGTTGATGATCACAATTACAAACAAACTTCTTCCCGCGAGTTCATTATCAGTGTTTTTCACATGTTTACCACTTGATAAATCTTTTTTGCAATTTCAAACGTTCATATGTATCAGGTTTCCGAGGGAAGGCAATTCGTACACAAACCGATTCGTATACAAGTTAAGTCAATTGTTTAATGTTTTGTGAACAAGTTACAAATATGATAAATCAGTTCTTACAGAAGGTTTTCCTCGTCTGTAAAAAAATTCAAGCAATGAATTTAGTTGTATATACGTATTACTGTATAAAAATCCATAACATATTAAATTAAAAAAAAATGCACGAATCGGTTTGTGTACGAATCGACTCGACACATCATCATTGGTTCTGTATCAACCGATCCGATTGGCCGAAGTTTCCAAACCGCGCCATTTTGAGTGGGAGAATTAGAGAAGAACCGCCAAGCCACCAACTGTCGTGCACTGGGAGGATAAGTTTGTAAGCATTATTATCAATTTTATAAGTTGAACTCCTTAGAAATCAATAAATTGTAGTTCTACTTCAATGTGTCAATCTCGCAGGCTAATTTTCAGAGTTGCATGATAAAACATGATTTATGAACGTTTTTGTTTACTTGAATGATCAAATTCTATTAAAATAATTATTTTCTACACGTTTACATTTATAAATATATGTAAAATGAAAGGTATCTTCTGAATTTCTGAGAATCAGGTAACGAAATCGGCACTGCGCGATACCGAACTTCACATTTTATTTAAGAGTATATAATACATATAGTTCATTATAAATATTAAAACTTTCAAGAAATAGGTAGTTTATAGCTTGAATTCCATATAATGCATTACTGGATGAGAAAATATTGCGTATTGACCGAGTTTTATGCTCATGAAAACATAGTATGTAACAGTCCGCCATTTTGAATTTTGGTGGGACTTTCCAAGATTCTTTTATTTGTTTACACAGGTAAATCACGTGATTTCTAACTTTAGTATGATGCAATCATCTATTGTTAACCTACAAGTGGCCACCCGTGTTCTGGTAGTTGTAAACAAGCGGTAATTAAGTAAATCAACAATGAAATACACATGCGTCAAAAGTCGTCATTAAGGGGTAAAGGATGGAAAGGTCTAAGGGGAATGGAGTTAAGGTCTAAAAAAAAAAATTGTTTCCTGTAACCCTAAGAACTATAACTCTTCCATGGTGGAAATAGGACATATTTGAATCAAATTTGGCATAAAGGATCCTTGGGGGAAGTGAATTCAAGTTTGTTAAAATGTCAAAGGCCATGCCCCCTAATTGCAGACAAGTCAGTTTTCCACTTCAGTTTGAAAAATGTACCTATGTTACATGCTAGCTCAGATTTTCATTTTCTTGATTTTTAAGAAAATTTATTTCCCTTTTTTTTTGTAGGCACAGTTGGTGAACATGACCATAGGTATTTTAGACAATGGTAAGGCAGTGAAACTCCTGTTTTGCTCCTTTACTCCACTGAGGAGACTCTGGGGAGGTGTCTCACTGGAGTCAAAGCAAATGGCGGCTTTTCAGCTTAAAAGACCCTTCAAAGTTGACTGTCATTTATGGTAAGAGTTATATATTTAAATATTTGTGTCCTTCTTATGTCTCATGTTTGAAGTAGAAATCAACTACTCAACTCCTTGATCACACTTTTTTTTTGAGCTCAAAAAATGAACACTAGGCTATCTTTCTTGCTTTACCATGAATGCTATTTCTTTTCCTTCTGCAGAAATCATGGCTGAGAAATATGCTGTTTCAACATTCAAGTTCGGGATAAAATACGAGACATACTAAAGCCTTCCCGAAACAAGTGACTTTTTAGGCCAGTACACAGCCTGTGGTGCAAGTCTGTAACTTTGAACTAGCAAGAAGTTATTGAATATAGTACATGTAAAGAACAGTTTGTAAGCTCTTCTTAAACCACTGCACAGAATTTCGTGAAACTTTGTAAGTATTTAGGACACATTGTATAAATGTGCATATTACCAGGAAATTCCCATTCCATTATGTTTTGTTGTTGTTTAAGACAAAAGTGTAGAAGTGCATACTTGCAGAAAGTTTTGATGTGATGATTTTTTGGGAGTTATGCTCATTTTAAAATAAATTATTTTGTTTTTTTTTTAATTTAATGCATTAACCCTGCCATTCATTATGTGTAGCAATGTCAAGTAATAGGGGAGCCTGGGGCATGTGAGCTTGCTCACTTTTTCTTTCAATAAAACTCAGATTTGGCATATTTATGTTTTGGAAAAAAAACTGTATATTGACATTTTTTTTAAGCTTAAGAATACATGAATACATCATTTAAACTTTTGGAGTTTATTTTTCTTGTCATTAAAGAAGATCTGTATGATTCTTGGACAATACTGCTATTTATGTACATTGGAACTATTATCAAGTAAGGCAATTTGCATGACACCAGAATGTCAAGCAGGGTTTGTCATGTATTGATTTCCAGGCTAGTTCCATGGACTGTCCATGAACAGACTGCCAGGGAAATGCCATGGATATCTAGTCAAATTCCATGGACAAGTGTCCATGGATTCCATGGACAAGTGTCCATGGAATATCTTGCTATATTGCCATGGACATTTTCTAGTTATTTTCCACCCTTATTTTATCAAATATTATTCCTGGAAAAGGAGTCCAAATACTCCAGGCTTTTTCCATGGACACTTTTTTCCATGGATTTTCATGGTATATCCATGGAGTTCCATGGAAGTTCTACAGCCGGGATATTTGGCACTCTATTTAATTACCATTTTATTCGGATGTCGATCAACACATTTTTTTTTCAAAAACCCCAGAGTGCAAAATAAGCGAAACTAGCCAATGAAGATGTTTAAAAGTCCTGATTCCGCAATCGCATCATCTCGAGTGTTTCCGTCAGAGGTCGGAAAAACAACCCCGAATGTTTTAACATTACCGGGTGTTAAAATTTTATACGAGATGGAGTTGCTTCCTATTTTTTAAGGATAGACGGAGTTGAAAGTCCCTTCTAGCTAATAAGTATATTTGAGGTAATATCTTTACATTCAATAAACTTAAACTCAATACTCATTAGATAAAATATCTTTCTTCAATAAGGGAAGATTTTTTTTATAGTCATTTATTTCAAAGTTTGGGAAAGGGGGAGGTAGTCTAATACATTCGAAGTTTTTTTTCCGTTAGTCGGAAAGGCCCGAGAAGTTGCGACTGACTTATCTTGGTCTGAAAACACTTTGACAAACCCAAACAAGGCAATTTTATTCAGGACACGTGTACAGTGAAATGAAAAAAGTATATTCAATCCAGTTAATTTGAGAAAAAAAAAACAGTCCGGCATTTTTTCAACCTCGTTTGGTTAATTTAGTAATTAATCTTTTTTCCTTGAAGGAGGAAGGCATGGACGATGGATTAAATAAAAAATATTTCCAGGTGTATAAAAAGCACCCGTGCAAGGACTTCATTTTAGTACTACATATTGTGATTGAAGTTGAAAATAATCAACAAATAGATTTACAGAATAGAGAGATTATGATTGATATTGTAAATAAAATTAAGAAAATTGAACAATATTTGATACAGGAACTACCTGGTATATATGTACATGAGCAAATGAAGCTCTCTCTCTCTCTCTCTCTCTCTCTCTCGATTGTATTTTTTAAATCTAACCCAGAAAAGTAATGAACGTAAGTTACATGTCAATTATTTGAAAGAACATACTCAACTCTGTACGGTTAACGATACAAATAGTTTAATGGTTTATGATACAAAGGCTGCCGATTATGATTTTAATAATTGAAATAAAGTTGTCATAGTGTATTTAGAATGTGTAAGAAATTGTGATATTCAGTAGCTGCAGTGAAGTTCACTGGTCTGGAAAAAAAAATGGGATGGATGACCAGAGACTCCGGTCCGTCAATAATTTTTTTTTTTTTTCAGAAAGCTACATGTACAGTTCTGCAGTTAGATATTCAAGTGATACTAAAATTTTCCCGGTGTGTACCTTTTCCGTCCCAATTGATATTTTAAAAAATATGTTATATGCATTCTGAAATTTACAGTTCTGCACATACGATATAGGTTTATTTTTATCTACATGTATAACCCGCTACCGATATTTAATCCAACAACAAAATTATGATGTTAGCATACTATACTTAAAAAAGATCATTTACGGGTTTTGAATTAATTATGAAAACAAAATTCATTGCTTTAAAATCTTGAGGTATTTTATTAAAACTTTACTATCAACCCTGTAATATAAATAGGCATAGTGCAACACAGAAGTCGCTTATGAATTTCAGACCTTGGCCACGTGACGGAGTTACCTATCAATGTTTAATCCATTTCATTGTTTACTTTTCAATAAAATAACGAATCATTTTTAAAGTAAGACTGGTCACCCTTATGATTCAGAAGATTCTCTTTAAAAGTTTAAAGTTGGTATAATCATGATAAAAACCTGTGATGAAAAAAATATGACTGGAAATCTTTGTGTTGAAAACGGATTCATTTACTGTTTCAAAACGTTGAGAAAGCGCAAAGCTTGTGCGTTTAATGGTTAAATTAAAGTAACCGCAGATCGCTAGTACATACGCAATGAATCACCAAATTAAAAGTAAAATTACACATGGTTGGGAAATAAATTGTTGGTAACGTTAAAACAATTGAAATATGGAGATAACGAACATTTAAAATTTAAGACTGGTTAAATGCTTAGCGTTTTGTACTTAAATCAAATCTAAGATATTAAGATTATTTATTGAAAGATTTGATTTAAAGAAAATAATATTTTCCCGTAGGTCGTTGTCTTTGTAAATTAGATTTAGAACAACAATGTTTGATCGCTGCGCACTGGTTTACATGCACATGATGGTGCTTTGACCACAAGCGATCGAAGGAATTAAATGGTTAATGGTTGCGTAATTGTAAACAAACACAAAACCCGGCTAGACGTTTTGGATTAAGGTTACATGTATCATGATCAAATTTAAAACAAAGATAAACCAACATAATCTCAAATATTCGATATTAATAATTGGCCATTAATTGTCGTGTTTACGAAATGGATTTAATACGCCAATTTTTATTTTGTTTATGACTGTGCGTCCATGGTTCACACGCAGTGGATCGCTTTAGATCTTCACGGCTGCGCGGGATTGAGGACTGGGTTACGTAACGTAAACAAAATAGAATCTGGGGTTCAGGTAAATGTAAGAATCACGCAGTTAATGATTGTGAATTATTTGACTCTTAAAAGTTCTTTTGCGTTTATATTGTTTGCTTTCATATTTAAACAAAGAAAAGATACTTGTACTTTTTTTCTGTTTCTCTCTCTTTCTCTCTTGCAAGGTTCTGTATTTTAAAACACAATAAAAAGAGAAAGTTGTCACCGAATAATCTGAATAGGAACCAAAGACCACGTTTAAAACCTAATTTTAAAAAAAATTAGGATACAGCGTTGAAAGATATATTATTTATGGCAAGTTTATTTCAGTTATACGCATAAAGAGTTCTTCTTCACTAGCCAAATGAAAACGGGTCCTTGTTTACAGGTCTAGCTTTTTTTTTACCTAATTATACACAAGACTCGAACAAAGTAATATTTTCATGAGACAAAGAAGGTATAAAGGAACAACTTTTTATCGACAGCCATATCGAAATATTTTCTCGTTTTTGAGTTATAAAGCAAAAACTTAAGTCCCTGGGACTGCTTTGGGACCACTGTGGGACTGCTCTGAGACCGCTGTGGGACTGCTCTGGGACTGCTTTGGGACTGCTCTAGAAAGCAGACCCAGCAGTCCCTGGGACTGCTTTCTGGGACTGCTTTGTTCACTCATGCATGGAAAAATCTCTGAGTGACATGATAGCTCCGCCCCTTGTGTATTCTGAATTTGCAGGCTCCCTGTTGTTGTTTTGTTTACTTTCAGCAGAGAGGTGTTTAAGATAAAGAATAAAAAAAAACCAAGAATTTCTTACAACATTTCAATAAGTAGAGATAGATATACATGTAATTACTAAATGTCTTCAGGGGCTGTAAATTTACACAATTGTAGTCTAGAATTAGTTTTAAAAAATGAAAGTATAGTTAAAAGGGAAGTCAGGAGATGACTTTTATCCCTTAAATTAAACTTTCATACAGGTGTTTGATATATATATATATATATATATATATATATATATATCTATATCTATATATATCTATATATATCTAGGCCTATTTAATTAATTAATGCTAATTAAAACTTTAATACAGGTGTTTGGAAAAAAAAAATATCTAGGCCTATTTAATTAATTAATGCTGTCAAGTTATGGTATGTACTCAAAGTTTGCATTAGCACTATTTAAAAAAAATACAAATAAACAAAAAACAAACAAACTTGTCATTACAATAAGATATTCAGAGGGACGTAATGTACTTTTTTTAAATTGAAAACGCTAAAACCATGCTAAAAAAGAGCATTCCATGCTGTTTTTTTACCGCCCTCGAATAAAAACTAATAATTTATTAAATGACCATGAAATAAAATTATTCTACCATTCTTCAGTCATTTAAACAATTATATTTGTGAACAATTATTGGGGGATTTATTTATGAATTTGTTTTTGATTTATAAACAAGTTATTAAAAGAGTTTTGTAGAGATAGTGAGACAAGACCTTCGAAATCAGATATAAAACGCTTAGGTTTTATAATATTCATGCTTATAATTAAAAGAGTAAATTTATAAACATTTTAAAATGTTGTGAATTGTGACTTATTTCTTACTTGTTTTGTTTGTGTTTTTCTGGCCTATTAATAAAGGCAATACAAATGTATAAAATGGTGTCAACACCTGAGGTTTCAATGGCCTTCGGGCATGATTAGCAGAAAGTCAATGCATGTTATTTGGGTATCAGTGTTACACATCACTGAACATGCTGGTCAACAATGACATTAATTTCAATCTATATACTGCAGAAAATCTTTGTTTCAATAAATGTGTATAAATTTATTTCGGGATTAATTAATTTTGAACATAATCTGAGGATTTCATTCGCGTGATTTACAGATGTACACTCAAACATTTATATAATAAAAGTATTATTGTTTTCTGCTACATAGATAATCTAACGATAATTAAATTGGCAAGTCAGTGAAAATAATCATAATTGAAATATAATACTCAAAGAATTTTTCAAAAGCTCCAGTACTTAAGAAAACTGCATTCAGAGTAAAGTATGGAAATCGGCCTTGCTCTATAATTATAAGGTCTATTTAAAGCTAGTTTTGATAGAAAATAAATCACTCATCGCCCACTGGGACTGCTGGGACTGCTTTCTGGGACCGCTGGGACTGCTGGGACTGCTGAGACCGCTGGGACCACTGTGGGACTGCTCTGGGACTGCTTTAGCAGTCCCAGAGGAGTCCCAGAAAGCAGTCCCCGGGACTGCTCTGGGACTGTTTTGTGTCAGGTTGGGTCTGGTTGGTACTGTATCTAGCGGCAGTTTGAACGCAGAAATCAAAAACCAATGTTCACAACTTCATTGCTTCTATTTCTTATATTCAGTAGTATTTATGTTCCAACTTTTGTAGTCTCGGAATATTTGTCTGGAAATTAAAGACCCTTAATTTTCACTTAAAGGAAAATAACTCAAAAGCGGAGATGGATTTTGGAAAAATATGATATTATTCTGATAGAGTTTTGTAACGTCTATAAACTCTGAAATTTTGATTAAAATCCGTTGAGAAATAAGCAAGATATGAGGCATCAAAGTTAACAAGTAGGAAAAAGAAGATAAAAACTTGGGCTGTAGCGGACGTTGATGTTTGGTATTTCAGATAAAAATGAACTTCCAAGTACAAATCTACATATGTTGCTCTAGCATCACTGAAAATCTCACGTTCCTGTGTTAAGTGCTTTTCTTGAAAATGCCCGGACAAACTAACCCTCGAAAATCACCAAATCTCGAAAATCTCTGTACCGGAAGTGACGTCATCAAAATAAAAAAAAATATGTTTCTAGATTTTTCAATTCTCTATCAGACCTGAAAGTTTCATGAAAATCAGGCGAGCCGTTTCCGAGAACTCGCGTGCACAAAATTGGTAGGAAAAAAAAAACAATAATAAAAATAGTGGAAAAGAAACCTAAGAATAACAGTAAGGTCTTCCGCTGAAGTCGGAAGACCTTAATAATAATAGGGAAAAAGAAACAGAACGAAAACAATGAGGTCTTCCGTTGGAGACGGAAGACCTTAATAAGAAACAGTAGAATCACTATAAGGTCTTCCGTGAAGACGGAAGACCTTAATAACTAGAAACCTTGTTGCCATGGCAACAAATAGGTCTTCCGTCCCTTTTCTGTCTTCAGAGAAGTTGATTTCTCACTAAACAACTTGTTATTTTGTGCATTCCCTGTGACACCTTCATAAATAAAATATAATTAAACCTTCAAATTTTGAAAATATTGCAAAACTGGAAAGGAAAAAAATATGAGACTTCATTTAAAGAAAGGGGGGGGGGGGGTATGACCATAAAGTCTTTGTGTGAATATTTTTATAGTTTGATATTCTCACACTTAAATTGTACAAAATATAAAATTATGATAAGATGTTTTTTTTTAATTTAAGGACTATCTACACTGATTTGTTTTTTTACTATGTGATTTCATGCAGTTGGGTACCCCCCCCCCCTTTTCCCTTAGTCAGCACCACACACGCATAACAAATTGATTGACAATTTACTGATGTATTACTTGAAAGCATAATTTTTCATATACTGTTTCGAGTATATAGATTTTTTGTGTTTTATTGTTTTAATACACTGTATATCATTAATTAACCATACCTTACCTTTATGCCCTAAGACGCTTAGAGCTCTTAATTATGACGGGTCTTTCTCTGAACTAAATGTCATATAAGTTTTTTTCCCTCTCATCTGAAATTGCTATTTGTTATTCAATCAAGATGAGAAAATAATAAATTCTACTTTCAAAATATAATTTGACAAATCTCCAATTTGTGATTCAATTGCATAGGTACCTAGCTACATTTACATTTACCTTGCTTTGTCATATCACAATTGCATGTTTGCACATTAATTAGTGCAAAATTCAACTGCAAACTCTTTATAAAAGAGTAAAAAGACACACTGATACTGTGAAGTCAAACACCATTGCTCTGACGTTGAACGACATACCCCCCCCCCCCCTTTAAAGATAAAATCTTACAATTGAGCCTAAACAACAGTGTGAAAAAAAATCGGACATTCTGGGGATTGAATACGAGTCACCCATGTGGAAATTCAACACTCTAACCATTACGATATCAAAGACCTTCGCATCAAAGTAGCAAGTAATACATATCTAGAGTACAGGTTAATCAATTTTTAAACAAATTACATATTTAGCATTCAGATAAGACTCTTTATATAACCTAAAAATATCATAAAAAAATAATGAAAAAGAAAAGAGTTCGAAAAATTACCTTTTTTAATCACTTCCTGTGACGACCGGAAGTGGCGACGACACACGAAATGTTTTCATCACACATCTACAAACCAAATTCTATCATACCTGAAAGTTTCAGACTCCTAACTTTAACGATGTTGGCTCCTGAAGTTTTGAAATAAGAAAATCTCCAGAAACCACATTTATTACAATTACATGTAATAAGTATTGTGGTTCTAAAACATGTAGGTGGTGTATATGCAATTGGAGCATATTATTGAGATATGGGACCCCAAAGGGGGTACTGTTTTATTGAAAGTAAAATGTTGAAATTTGCATGAAATAATCAATGCCATAATTAAATCCCCCCAAAAAGTATGTGAAATCAATAAAATATAAAAACCATTTAATAATTTCAATTTGACAAGTATTCTTAATCAGTTCAAAACGATAATACTATTTTCATTCCCCTATAAACACACACTGTGGCCAATTTGTACCCAAAAAGGGGATAATTTACATAAGCCAATAACTACCAATTTTAAAAGCGTTAAAAATAAAATATTAATATTGTCAATTTTCTAATACTTTGAATATGTATAGGGATTTTTATGATGATTCCAATAAACAATAAAAATTCTAATGTTCTGGGTTAAAAAAAAAAAGTGTTAATCCGAATTTCCTCTGTTGTTCCTTTATTATGAGGTCTTAATTGTAACACATACTGTGTATGTCAATTAATAAACAAATCACCTTTATATATTTTTTTAAATTGTTTATGTCATCTTGTATTTAATCTAACATCATCAATAAACAAGCAAAAGGTCAGAGAATACAAAAAGAAGTCCAAATTATTTCCTTACTGAATCCAACTTCAAACAATTAATGCGGCAAGAATCACTCAAGTTTTA
>NW_026889776.1:632500-915000 GCF_033153115.1 Saccostrea echinata
CAAGTTTTTGATGCAGTGGAAGAGCTCTCACTAATACATATCTGCATAATAGGTTTGATAAAAATATCTTGAATGATTTATTTAAAACTGAGCTTAACACTTATTTGAGAAAAGAGAGGTCAAGGTCAATGGAAAGGTTGAGGTCAAAATGTTGATGCAGTTGAAAAACTTATATCAGTATGTATTTACTATTAGCATAGAAGTTCAACAAAAATATCAGAAATGGTTTATTTAAAATGTAGATAAGGCCAAATAAAAAAAATATGTGTGGTTCGGGTTACCCGACCTTCCCTATTTTATACCCCCGACCCTAAACTTTTTTTTGGCAATTTTCATATTTTTCCGGAATTTCCCCCAATTTCCATCAATGGCTCCAGTTTAAGTTTTAGTTTCAGCAATGACGGCCTCCTTGCAAAACATAGTGCAAGTGTTTAATAGTGTTAAATCCAAAGCAAGCTAGCATGTAGGTGTCCCCTACCAATATTGACTAGTATATTATCACACCACATCTAAATGCCATTTGCAAAGCAGTGATAGGTATTATTTAGAAAAAAAAATTAAGAAAATCATTTTGTTAAAAAAAAAAAATAAAAAAAAAAAAATAAAAATAAAAATCCCTACCTACCTACCCTAATTTTTTTGGAAGTGTAACCGGAACCACACATGTTTTTTTGTTTGGCCTAAACACTAATTTAAAAAAGTGAGGTCAAGGTCAAAGGAAAAGTCAAGGTCAAAAAAGTTGATGCAATTGATATCTCTCAGCAGTATAATTATATCAGCATATGAAGTTTGATAAATATATCTTGAATTGTTTATTCAAAACTGATCTAGACACTAATTTAAGAAAAGTAAGGTCAAGGTCAAAAATTTTGATGCAGTTGAAAAGCTTACATCAGTATGTATCAGCATATGACGTTTTATTGAAGTCGGACATGACAAACACTATATGCCTCGGCCATATTCATGGCAGGGCATAAAAAACTTGAATCTACACTATATGAGGATGTTTCCATATCAAAATGACTAACAAGCAAATTCAAAGAATTGTGGTCCCCTGCTTTCCGTGTCCTAGTGGATGGGATGCCATTATTTATGACATATTGTTTCAAATATGCACGCCCTATCATATGTCATTCAAAAGTAATCACCAAAGTTAAAATTTTTGAAAATTAGGTAAAACATCAAGGTCAAGGGGTAAAAAATCATAGCATGCTTGGAAACATCTTGTTACAGGTAATGTACATGTCAAATATAAAAGTCCTATCTCTTCTCAATCAAAAGTTATAAGGAAATAAAACATTTTTGAAAAGTAGGTTAAACTTCAAGGTCAATGTCACAGAGTCAAAAGTCATGATATATTTAGAAAGGTCTTGTCACAGGTAATATACATGTATAATATGAACGCCCTATCCTTTCTCTTTCAAAATGATCATTTGAAATAATGTTAAATTTTTTGAAAAGTAGGTCAAACTTCAAGGTCAAGGTCATGGGTTCAAAAATCATGGTATGTTTAGAAAGTTCTTGTAGGTAATGTACATGTGAAATATGAAATCCCTATCTCTTATTATTCAGAAGTTATGACCAAGGTTAAATTTATTGTGACAGACGGACAGACTGACAGACAAATGAGATTTAATGTCCCCTAGGTCCCTTTTGTGAAAACGGACGACAATAATGCCCTTGCTATTCATGAGAAGAAGATTTATGATGGAAAAAATCCCCTGCATTTTTCTATGTAAATCATTGGATCCCCATATGTGGCCCCATCCTACCCCAGTGGGTCATAATTTTAACAAATTTGAAGCTACACTGTCTATGTAAAGAAAGTTTCAACTTTTTGGGCCCAGTCAGTGGTTCTTGATAAGACTTTTTTAAAACGATACCACCAAATTTTCACTAATTCTTGATTATCCCCCCTTGAAAGAGGGTGTGACCCTTCACTTGAACAAACTTGAATCCCCTTTACCCAAAGATGCTTTGTGGCTGGGTTGGTTGAAATTGGCCCGGCGGTTCTAGTGAAAAAGACAAAAATGTGAAAAGTTTACAGGCGGACAGATGAATGACAAACAAAATGTGATCAGAAAACCAGAAAAACTCAAGTGAGCTAAAAACTGATGATCACAAGTACTTGGAAAGAGTTACAGTATTTGAAAAGGAGTTTTTTTTTTCATGCATTAATTGTTTTCAGAAGCTGAAAAGGTATGACTTGTATCCATGTTGAAAAAACTTCACATTTCAGAAAACAGTATGATTTAAAATAGTTAATCAAGGTGCTTTGAGTAGCAAAATAAGCTAAACTGGTATAGCTAATTCAACCACAGAGCTTAGTGAATTTTAAAATGCACAACCTTTTCAACTCTTAATCATTCTTAAAATATTTATATCATCATTTCTGATTCAAGGGAGAACTAGAGATATGATCAGAAGTATATCTGTTGACTAATAAACATGTACATGTATATTGTGTTTTTTAAGTCATTAATGTTTGTTTGTTGTTAAATGTCCCTCTTGGGAATTTTTCACTCATACGGAGACACCACCACTTAAAAATAATGAAGACGTACAAGTCGGATTTAAGGTTAACATTCATTTTAGGAATTTTCAACAATTAATTAAGAGGTAAAGAGATAACTCCTTCCCCTTGCCCCTTCCCCTTCCCAGTTTGTTCATGTATGCAAACTAGTCTAATACTTTGGTTTGACATAAAAAAAAATGTGAATACATACAAATAGTTTAATAATCCATCTCTTTGAATGATTTTCATTCCTAATTCTAGGTTGACCCAAATTCATGAATGAATTAAATGTCAAGTAATCTTATCATTGATGCACTTCTATTTAATTTGATGTAGTCATATTATGAACAAGAGAGTGGGGATGACCTCAAGGGTTCATAACCTTAAACCATTAGATGTACATAACATAATAACACAAGAAACAAAATTATGTCTAGTCAAATGGAAAAATTTTCTACTATTTAGGAGTCGCATGATCATTTGTCATTTCAGGGACAGGGAGCGGCTAGGGAGATTGGAACCCCCCCCCCCCCCCTGGAATTCTGGAATTTGCAGAGTTATTTAAATAGGACTATATACTGATTTACAGAAGCAAATAAAAAATGACTTTGGATGCCCTCCCCCTTTAAAAACATGGACCCCACCATCATTGTTTTTATTTTGTTTGTTTGTTTGTTTGTTTGTTTTTTTTTTTTTTTGCTCCTCAGGAAATTCTGGGCTGGAATTTTTTTGGACCGAGGTGTGGACCCCCCCTCCCCCCCCCCCCCCCCCGGAAAAAAATTCCCGGATCTATGCCTGTAACTGAATGTAATGTCGACAACTGGAGATAACTCTTCAGAATGTGAAATTCGTCTATTGTGGCATCGATGATCCACTCTCTACAATCGGCTCATACATTCAGTGTCTGAGAGAGAAACGAACGACAACTCTGCATAGGAGATTGCCGATGATCTTTGATCCTTTTTAAACTTTAACCTAACCATTTGCATTTCGGTTTATTTTACCCCAATCTATACTTAAACTTGTACTTACCGACTGTCATAGGTCCTGTCAACTTCATGAAATATAATCCAATTAAAACACAAAATGAATTAATTTCCACTGATATACATGTAACACTGCACCATGTCACATGGCATGTGCAATCTAAAAATGATAATGGTAAAACTAGTACTAGTATTGGTAGGGTGACGCAAGCCCAATGTGATGTGGAAATTTTCAAAAAGGTGTTCACATACATGTACAGTACAAATTTTAAATTATCATAACAAACGATGTTTTAACATAACTTTGCCATCTAGGCCTATTTCCAAAAACAGGCAAATTGTGTGTGTGTGTATTGGGGGGGGGGGGGACACATATAAATTGATTGGGTATGGCTTTTCAAGGAGGTTTTTGCCTAATCAAATACTAAAAAAAGTTTGCACATTTTGATAAATTCATCAAAAACGCTTTGTACTAAAATAATATTATTTGTTGTTGAGAAGATAAATTTAAAAAGTTCCAATTATGGGCCAAAAATTTATATCCCCCCCCCCTTTTTATTAAAACCTAATTTACAACATTAATTAAATTCTGATATTTCAGACTGGTAATGAATTAAGTATATGAAATGCGTATAAGAGGTTCATGGGTCACATGGTCACCTGAGCATTTTATGCTCGATTTGACGAATACATGTACTGTGTAAATTATAGAATTATTTGGACTTTTTCCTTGGTAAGCCCAATATGAAGGAGTGTGCATTTAGAGGCAAACACCTTAGTGCGGGTATTACTGTCTCATGACAGCATCTAGTTCAAAATGTATCCACAATGATTCCTCAGAAAAAAGGCATTTACATGGTTATTAAAACATGCTATTTAAAATCTTTGAAACGTCTATATTTCAGATCCTGACGTCATCACTGAAAAGTTATCCAACAAGGTTCAAATAATCATTTATCAATCTAAAATTTGCAAGAATATTGACCAAGCCGTGCACATTTTTTTTTCAAAGTGCGTTAATATGATCGATATTAACGCACTTTAACGAGAAATATTTTTTTTCAAAGTGCGTTAACGTGGTCCCAAAATTAATGCACTTTGAAATTTTTTTTCAAAGTGCGTAATTTTTCAAAGTGCGTTGTAACAAAGCTTTGAAATAATGCTGTGGAATTATTTTAATTCGTGTGTGTGGGGGGGGGGGGGGTCAACATTCGTAGGCAAGCAAAAATGGTTTGTGGGGAAGTCATTTTGTGGGTATCTTATTTATGTATACAGGAGATTCAATGAATCAACACCTTGACGAAATAATCATTCATGGGAATGTAAATTGGTGGGTAAGGATGACCTATGAAATCCATGAATATTGGTCTCCCACTAATTATGATTCCTCAGTATATGAATATTGTAAAGTGAATTCCAACCTTATCAAAAACCTGAACAGTTGAAGATTATAATATATAAGTACCCAAGCCAGTTGTTTCCAAGTCAAAATAAACAGGTAAATGTGTTTCTGTACTGAAGTTTACTATTTCTGGTTCTAGCCTAATGCATGGTTCTGGAATACTGGCAAGAATTGTATCAGTTTGCTGACATAATCCGATCTCAGATGAATATGTGGGGCCTTCCCTGTTTTCCTGACAGGCAATCCTCTGCAATCTAAAAAAAAATAATATGCATTGTAATACACTGTAAACAAGAGTTTTCATAAGACAACATCTAAGAAATAAATCTAGTTTTTGAGAATTCATGAGGTACATGAACTACAATGCTTCACCTCTGCATATTATCAAGATATATATACATTATTTTTCTGACAACTTGCCAAAAATTTATGTCATCCAACAATAATTTTTGAAAAATAAAACAGTTTGCACTATATACAGTTTTGACATTAAGTATGGTACAGTGCTCTAATTGGTGAAAAATTTAGTTGTCATGGCACCTAAAAATTTTGGTTGGCGTCTAAAATTTCTCTATAAATCGCCAAGATTTTAGATTGACTTGGCGATCATCAAATTCCAGAACTAGAAACATTTTCAACAATTTTTTTTTATGAAGAGGCGAAAAGAAATTTTTAAAGTTGAGACAATCATTTTTTAGCAATGGACATATCTTGTGTTTTCTTTGTAACCTTGTTTATTTTTTCAGTGCATGTGCAAATGAATTTTTGCATTGCGTCAGTGCACACAGAGCTCAGGTGACCAGATAAGATGCCCCAGGTAATTTTTGATTCCAGAAAATTGACAATTTTGAAACACAGTAATTTGGATGGGTGATGTGGTCAATTGTTTGTCAATTAAATTCTCACTCATTAGAGATATCATTTAGACATTAATGTTAGGTCATAATTGTATGTACGAGCACGAAATGTAAATCATGTATACAATTCTTGATATTATTATAGTTTTAAAGAATATTTCATAAGGTCCAAGTTTCTTAAAAAGACTCCAGACAGTGGTTGAGATGACGGAGTTTTACATGCATGCTTAAGTTAAAATCTTTTGGAATTTAGCTGGTTTATATTAATTTGTTGATTTTTTCTATAGTTACAATCACATTAGATCCATCCCCCAACCCCGCCGTGTCGCCCCAATAAGTTCGTATATTGACTAATATAAGCTTTTAAAATTGGTGCCTGAGTAAAATATGCCTGGCAACTAAAAATTTGTATTGGCGACTAAATATTTTTTATTAGGAGCCAGCTGGCGCCTAAATTTTAGAGGTCTTTTAGAGGCAAATGGTATTATGACGTCAAAATGGAGATATTCTTGCTCACTCATGGTAGTTCACATGAACTTTTTCTAATTTGCAAAGAATATTAAGGGTTAGGGATAAATACTTTGTAATGTAAATATAATATAATCCACTGGGTGGGTTGAAATCTTTATAACAGTTGATCATTTATAAAGAAATTTTGATCAGAACTCTTTACCAGTGTCATGAAATTGACAATTATGGAAGAACCCTTCCTGCTCTACATGATATGTGTCTCAAGTTAATACCTTAATGTATTCTCATTGAGCATGCTATATCAGATTACCTCTGGGCTTTCAGATTCATTCTCCTTCTTTTTGCTTTTACGGTGTTGGCAATGGCTTAATGGCTGTAAATCCCTCAGTACAGCTAATTTATGAATGAAGGTGCCAGGAGATAAGCCTGCTCTAATGTTAACCTGTAATAAAATAAGATAATTATATGACTTAAATTACATAAAAAAGAAATTATTTGAAAGGAGGAAAATGACAAATTTTCAACAAAAATGATATTTACACTCAAGCTTACTAAAATGTTTTTGGTACCTAATGGCTACATAAGAGTGTCCAATGTTCTTTTGTGCTACTCCGGCAGCAACTCGATACCCAAGACTTGCTGAACCACTGAAATGACATCGCTTGGGAGCTTTGGAGGCATTGGACATGTTAAGTGACTCATTAGCTTGAGTTGACCCCATGTGAGCTAGCTTCTTGCTGATGCCTTTATATCTGGTAAAAAGATCTAACAAAGAACTCTGTAACTTTGAGTCAGAAAGACACTTTCCATAGGGTAGTGACTTATAGTTCATATTGGGATTTTCACGATGGCTACACCAATCCCCACATGAAGAATGGTCCCCAAATAGGTGTTTATACATGGCATCAAGACCAGTTGAAATCCCATCCTCATTTCCAACATTTTGAGCAACCATGTAGTTCCAGCACTTTTGAATATATTTTATAACTTTAGTGGTGAGAGACTTGTGTACCTTTTGCAGAGCCTACAGATGATTTGCAAGATTTTTCTTGAGATGGTTCCTGTCTGATTGCTTTTCTATTGTGGGATCAACTTCATGTCGTAAATGTGATATGGTAGCTGCATCATCATCACCAATGATGGTTGCGACTCTGACACCACTTTCTTTAACTTTCTTCACCATTTCCATTACCATGTCTTGTTCCATGGCTTTGGAACTCCCTAAAATAAACAAAGGTTCTGGTAATCAAAAATTACAAAGCTCAAGGCATGCATGGACCTTTAACTGAATGATCTAATAAAGTGCCCCGCCACAGCATGATACGCCCGTTAAATATTGTTCAATTGTCATAAACAGTTTAGAGTGCAAGAAAATCATGTCAACCTTGATACAAGGATTTCAATGATTTTTCCATTCCTTATAATATTTGTTTATACATCTCCTGTGGTGTAGGCTTTAATTATAACAAATATTACATTAAACAAGTCGGGTACACTACCTTATATGGAAGGCAATTTTCAACACGTGACGATGTCTTCGTCACACCCGTTCTCCAATCAATTGAATGAGTCCCAAAGCATGACAGTCTACTACGTGTTTACGATTCAATACCGACACGTGGTTTTCGTCGGTTTACTGCATAATATTTACTTCGTCACCGGAAAAACCGTAGAGCTTCTTTATCACTTTATAAGGTCAAGATTGAAAGATTATATTTCAAATGCACTGTTCCATGCTCACATTTAATATTGGAGTTGTTTTAGGTGATTAATAGTTGCTTCAAATACCGTACAAACGCTTTGACATTTGCATGTACATAAAACCTTTTTGATAATATTGAGGGGTTAAATAATAATTGCTCACCTTGTACTGCTGTCTAAAACTATGTACACGTATATCACGTGGGGAAAAAAAACTCTCAATGCTTTATCGACACGATAGCACCTATGTCTCTTTGAACAATGGTTTAGGCCGATGTATTATAAGTTGATATAAGGCTTCCTAAAGCAAATTTAAAACATGTGAGTATGGAAATGAAAGATTATACATCATTTTAAATATTTCTTTCAAAAATCTCAAAAAAGAATTGAAAATGAGTTTCCAAGGGACAATTCAAGTTGCCCTTTATTTTCGACACAACTGAGTACTTGTAGTAGCCCACAATGCATTGCGACTCATTCATCAGTGGGTAAAGTAAACAGATAGCTAATTTACATGCAAATTTATGCTGACGTCAGAAAATCTAGTGGTCTCGACCTGTTAAAGATCCTCAACTGGTTGTGTTACGGCTTGACAAATGCCCATCTGCAGCCCCTCCCCCCCCCAGGCTTTCAGATTTGTGAGACGGGCGTATAAAAATAAATACAGGTCAACTGATCTGAAGGCAATAAATTTAAAAATTTGGATGTCCATGAAGCAAATCTTTCCTAAGGTAATAGAGAAGATTTTTATCATAGCATAGTAATTTGATCTTGAACTTGGACCTTGTGAACTTATATAAACAATATTGTCCTCAACCCCAATCAATATTTATATATTATTATACCTCACTATAATTATTCTATACAAAGCTTTATCTAATTGGTTGTAAATTATCACGTGACAGGGCTATAAAACTTCATATTTCCCTGTCATCTTCATGCTTTTCACCACATTCAACCTCTTCAGAGACCTAGTGCATTTTCCCACAATAGTTATCGTTCATTGAATGAAAACTCCCGAGAGTAGTCGACGTCACAACAGCCTGATTCACGTCATAAAATTTCTGATTGTTTCATCGGAGTTTATAATTTGTCCAAGGGACTTCTGTAAATTGTTTCAGTAACTTTATGCTAAAATTGAAAGTGAATTTGAGAGGGATGCTGAATTTGAAAGTTTATGTTTAATTTTAAAGTTTTTGCTTGTTTCTGTACAATAAGCAATTGTTATTGCATGATCATGAGGGAAATATGAAGATTTATTCAGCCAAGTAAAAAATCATATTCCCCCAAGGGCTAAATTTATAATATTGCATGGTTGAATTATGTCATGGTTTCACAGTTCTATCTGCAGAGATTTCCCTTGAGAAGTTTACAGAAAAATTTACCGATTGATGGACAAATGGGCAGACAGAGTGATTACTATAGGACACCCATAAATTCTAACAGGGACTTAATTATGGTTTTATTGTTTTGTCATATAAATTGACAACAGAAATCAATACCTTCCCAATTTTTCTGACAAATGTGGGGCCTAATGCTGGCAGGTTTTCCTTTGCAGCATGTGCACATATACGACATGACTTTATTCTACAGCTCCAATCTAGCACTTTTCCAGTCTTTGCTCCTATCATAGTTGCATGTCCTAAATGACAAAATAATTACAAGATGAAGATAACAAACAGTGATCAATCTTTAAAAATCTACAAACAAAACAAATGGCATAAAACAGGGACCCCTGGAAATTCCAGAGGTGGGAGCAATAATATATTTTATCATATTTTACCCCTTCTCCATTCATCCAATGTGTATCCCCCGTTTAAACATACATTTCTTTTCTACAACTGCCCCATCGTAACTCCAAAGAGTTCTATGAATCAAGACAATATGGGGATGTTATAAATATGACTACATGTACCATAGCCTTCAAGTTGTGGAGAAGAAAATTTTTTACCTGCCGTGTATACTTGCATTTCTTAAAATTTGATCCTGATTTTAGTCAATTTCTTACCCAGGTCCATATGAAATTTACTCTTTCTTGATTCAGTTATTCTTGAGCATGATGAGAAGATTTGAAAAGTTTTTTTTCCAATATATACCAATGTAAAACTAATTGATCCCTCATTCTGGCCCCATCCTATTCCTGGTGGCCATGCTTTGAACAATTTGTACATGGTCATCTGCTATGAAACAGATTCAAAAAGACCTTAACACAAACTGCCTACATAATTATATATGTAGGTTTTAGTAAATATACTTACCAGATAAACTGTTGTAAGCTTTTCCACTACCTCTTCTCTGCCAGCCCGCATCAACAGAAGCAGAAATTTCTTTCTCACCATCCGTTTTCCTTCATAAAAATATCAATATGACATATTTATAACTGTAAAAATTTTCAAACAAGATCACAGTGAAACACCCCTCTCACAAATAATCCCAGGAGCCGTTATTTGTGGTCCTGTTTTGTTATCAATTTGCAAGAAAGTACATACGTACATATAAAATTCATGCTAATTCCAAGGACAATAGTCTGGTAATTAATTCATTGATAATTCATATTTAATTATTAAGGACATTAGAAAATTTTGTAAATGAAGGCCTATTAAGCTGTACAATAGAAAATCAGCAAAAGCTGAAAAAGAATGAAATTCCTAAAAACTACATGTATTAATTAATGAAAAATGAGGGTCTATGTGTAATACTATAAACTTCATACATGTAGTCAGTATATTTACGAGGTGGTAAATGTAATTCATACACATGTATGTCATTCAACATAAAAATCATCTGCAATCCCTATGACAAGAAATGATTTAAATCTGGTGTTTTAATCCTGATATTTTATAAAAATTCATTACCTTTCTGTTAGTAAGCTCTCTTCTTCTAAACTCTGTTTAGTCGAGTCTGCTGCAATAGCTCCTATAACTGGACCAACCTCTGCCTGCCTGCTGGCAACCATCTTATGGTGAATCGGATGTATGTTAAGTGCTGCCAAAATGCTATTAAATTGGGTAACTCCTCCACCCGCATGGATCATTGCTGTAAATAAATGTTAACAGTACATATACATGTATTATTATTAATTGATGAATAAAAAAACCTAAAGAGAAAATAATTATACTCTATTGGATCATTAATCAAATATAATTGTATACCAGTGATTCTGTTAATAATTGTTTTATTATATGACAGACAGACGGATAGACATGATAGCCAAAACATGTAAATATGTCCTGTCATAGATGGTCGTATAAAAAAAGGAGGGACCAGCCTTTCAATGAACACTTACATACCAAATAAAAAAAAATAAACCTTCAGAAAAAAAGGTTTGGGAGGGGGCAAGGCACCCTGCACCCCCCCCCCCCCCCCCATGTGCCTGAATGTTATGAAGTTGAGTGCACCTGAATTAACTTTTAAGAATTATTTGTTTCAATTAGAATCTTCCATGGTGTGTGGTTGGATATGATTTTATATCAAAAGTAGAGGTACTGTGAGCACTGAGCTCACTAAATGATACCCCCCACCTCCCATATGATTATAATGGCAAAGTCAATGTTTTGCCCTGGGAGACCCAAAATAAGTGTCAGATCAAAAAGTAAAATAGGAGGTGCACAATGGCACTATGTAACAAAGATTCTGTGAAAGTCTCATTAAATTTCATTCAGTGGTATAAGAGGAGTTGCGGATAAGAGATAGGTACCCCAAAGCGTAACAGACGGACGGACGGACAGACACCCCGATCACTATATACCCTCCCACTTTTCAAACGGGGGTATAACAAGTTGTGTGTTTTGATCCCCAAGCCTTGACAGGGATTTAAACTAACTTGTAATCCTTGATAGCCATGTGGGCTACTGAACCTTGCAATTCTGGGGCCCACATCAAAATTTATTCGCCCACAGCAGGGTTTGACATTAACTTTTACGAGTACTAGACCAGTCGGGCTACTTCCTATAATTTTTACTAGCCCTGACCAAATCTGCAAATTCATTTCTTATAATCGCTAATTTTAATGAGTTAACTTTGAAATCGTTTCTCGCGCGTCAAGAATTTGACAGACTAGCAAATTGAGTTGGTTTCATCAAGACTTGCTTTGTAAGCTTTGATATTACTAAATTAATTGCAGAATAAATTTTTATAACTATTTATACCATATATTGATATTGAACGACACTAATTTTTTTAACACGACTTGTCTATTACAACTGTGACTAAAAGTAGCGATTGCGTCATTTGGTGATTTTTTTTCGTTACGGAGTAATGGCTGTGTTTACAATCGAACAAATTAAGAAAAATTCTTTAAAAGTTTTGGAATATTTATTTGAAAGACTGAAATGGGTTTTTTTTATTTTACCAATCGGTCTAGTTAATGTACATTTCACACGACCGGACCACTCATTTACTAGACTGGGTCGGTCGGACGTGCCTTAGTGTCAAACCCTGCACAGATTATCACACCTTCTATTGAATATAAAAACAACAACCCATTTTTCATTTTTTTTTTATCATTTGCTTCGTGTTTCTTTTCTATCCGTTGTAACATTATGCACGACTTATCTAAATTTGAAGTGGAAGTCTTCTGTTTATGAAGATTGACATGATCATTCAATATCATATATAGAGAATATGGCATGTTTTCATTCACAAATAACAACAGTACTTTTTGGTTTCTTGGGCTCATTGACCCGTCGATGCCACATTGTGCCCGACAAAATCACTTAGATGCTTTATGTATAAGTACTTACTTCTTATGGGTAATTATAAAGCACTTTACTGATTACACAACTTTTCAAGAGAAAAATACAAAACATTCGGACAAAATTGAAAAACAAATATTAATTATCGTAAATTTTCTAATCGCCATGTGGGCAACTTGAACGTAATTTTAAGTCGCCCACATGGAACATTAGTTGCAAATTGTGAGTGGGCGACTAATAATTTCAAACCCTGCTTGACAAGGGAATAAAAACACACAACAGTTGGATAAAAATCCGTATCTAATCACAATCCTTGGGACATTCTTCATATGTTTTACACATATATAATTATAGCTATATTTCATGTTTTTCACTGCTTTTTATATGCATCTAAGCCAATCTCAGACCTAGGAATTATTAATATCGATTCTCTGTAACCACTTAAATTTCTTTGCCACGCATAGTCACTGATTTTGATGAAACTTTGCCCATTATTACAACTTGACATCAGAAACATATATCAAACAAAATTTTGTTGCTATGTGTCTTGGTTGCCATGGTAACAGCCAGAAAAGTTGAAAAAATTGAGATTTTCAGCTACTTTCAATCTTTATTAAGCCTTAACAAAGACTAAGAAAAACAAACCATTCTCACAAAAACATGACACCTTGTTGCCACTTATGCTATAAAGAAACTATTTAGAATTTATCTCTTAGTAAGTGGTAACCATGGGTACATTTGGAATACATTTTAGATGCTGAAAAATGCTCAATATTCACAAATGATAGATGTTACATGATCAAACTCAATCAACAACTTAAGAAAAACAATAAAAAATATATGACCTTAAGTAATCAGGTATTGGGAATATTATTCTAAAAATAAATTTCATGGTTGCCATGGTAACACAGTGTTACCATGCAAAATCTGTTGCTATGATTGGGTTAATGCTACTATCTTGAGGAAAAACAATAAAATTCATGACTGGCACATATACATCCTTAGGACCATGCAACATCGACAACATAAAAAAATTGGAATTAATTGTTTTTCTGCAGTGTTACCATGGAAACAACGTGGTAGTTGTTTAAAGTGATATATTTTTGCTGCTTTAGGAATTTACTTACCTTTTAATCAAGAAACATACTATTTGATTAACCTTGACTAGTATTTATCTGGTAGAGCTAAAGTTGAATATCATATATTGATAAAGTTTGTTGAAAAATACAACACTGTTGCTATGGTTACCAAGAAGTGAAAAAAAAATCGATTTTGGTAATTTTATATCAATAATAAACCCTATGTGCCAGCTTTTTGCATCCAGTTAGTGATTGGGTGGTAGTCAAAATTGAAAGTCAGGTTAGTTGTTCATAAATATCAAACATAAAAGTTTTGGGAATCTACATACAAGGGCACATATCCAAGGAAACATAATATTTTTCACATTTTTATGCATATTTTTTCGGCTAATTTCCATAGCAACGCTCTATTTAAAGAATTAAATTTGAAATTTTTGAAATGTGAAAATTAGGGTCACACCAACGCCTGTAAAAATTGATCATCAGTTATATAGAAATATGTTTTTTAAAAAGATAGGATAAGATTGAAAACCTAAGAGAACAAATTAGAAATCCCTTTGTGGTATTAAAACCATGGCAACCATTGCCAACCCAAAAGAAATATCATACTTCGTCCTTGGCATATGTTTCAAGGATCTTTTGTCTATTATTTGCTTGCATTTCAAGCTATAATTGTTTTTATTCTTAAGTGTATGACTTTTTAAAATTAAATGAACAGAATTATTACTTTTGAATACTTTGTTTCCATAGTAACGTATATAATAGCTGGTTTACCAAACATGTTTATCAAACATTTAAGACATCAGACCTTCAACTTTCAGAAACAGTATTTGCCACTTCTTTACTTTGCCGCAAACGTTAATTGTGGGACTCTGAACATGTTGAAAAATGCCATTTTTCAAACTTTAGGACGTGTTGCTATGGAAACCATGACACATAGCAACCAATTTTTGCCTGATTTGAGTTTAAGGTATCAAAGACTTTTATCATAGAGAGTTTAGAGAAATTCTGAGACTATGCGTGCCACAGCTCCTAAAGTTCAAGTCATTACAGAGAATGGCTCTTAAATCATATAATAAAAAATAACCTCTCACCAGTTCCCAGTTTTGAATTTACATCCCAAGTTCTTGAAGGATGAACTCCATGCCTCTTTCCTGTTGGGACATTATTTATGTAGTTGCAATTAGAATTACTACAGGAAATCTGAAAAAAATTAAAAACATTTTCACAATGTTTGACTCTCTCAATTCAAGCAACTAGCTTGGCTGTAAAAATGAACAGCAAACCCTACCTTCAGTTTTTGATTATAAGGTCATAGAAAATTTGGATTTATTTACCTCCTTATTCTGGGTTTTGTGTGCTACATTACTCTAGTTTTTGGGATGGACATATGAAAATATGGATTTAAAATCAATATACCAGTACATGATACTATAACAGGAACTTTTTAAAATAAAGTTTGACACAATTTATTTTCATTAAAAACAAGCAGCTGGCGTATTAAGAATGTGATAGTATATAAAAGAAATATTCCCCATTGAAGAAACATTTCTTTAAAGGGGAGGGGGGATGACCATGCATATTGTTGATTTGTACATAATTGATGTCTGTGACAATTACTATGCACCAACCCTTTGATGTCTGTGACAATTACTATATGCACAAACCCTCACTGCACATATTGACGTTCATAAACTTATAATTTTACTGGCTGAAAAATTATACAATAGTCATGTACAACCTGTCACTGATGACATTATGTGCCTACCCTCAAAGCACATATTGTCGACCCATGGTTATAAGGATTCTTGAAGATTTTTTTGTGTTAATTTTGTGAATGTAAATTGGAGTGTAACTCAGACAGACGTGTCTAATAGGCTATTTCATGCAATGCTATTGCGACAGTACATATTTTCATCCTGTACGTGTTGTTGGCAGTTGCTGGCGAAAATGTGTACCAATCCTCACTGCACATATTGCCCCCCCCCCCCCCCCCCCCCCCCTGTGTACATTTTTGTCACTCTGCTAGTTACAGTAAATAATATAAATGATGATAATGATGATCATATGGGAAAATATGCATGTTCAATTTCATGAGATCTCTCTCTCTCTCTCTGAAACTTCAATCAAGCACCCACTTTCTTTAAAATAAGAACTTTAATAACTTTTGGTTCACTGATATTCGTTGTAAGAAAATTTTTTTTTAAACCAATTTCACAATATGACTGAAGAAGCATAAATGTGAAGATGTTCACTGTTCATATTGTCGCCAAACAAAAAATTGACATTACGTTTCAGGATGAAATATGTACAGATTTCACAACCACCACATCTATTGTAATTGCATACAGTAAACATTAAATATATAAAAGATCTGATCATTTGATCAAAGTGAAAATCAAATGAAATACAATGAGAATTTATTTGATGCATGTCATAGATAGATCCATGATTAGCATGCCTTAACGAGGTTCGTTCCTTAGCTTTTGAGCAGATTTTTGTCTGACCTCTATTTGAAAAATTCTGCATAATGTTTAAGTTCTTTCAATAAATTTGGATTCTACAATGCTAATTAAACTATATTCAATGAAAACCCCATGATTAAATTCCATACTGAAAGCATTAAGTGAGGAACTATATTTTGTGGCGGAAGGTTTTATTGAAGAAAATGATCATTTTTTCTCATTCGAAATATTTACAGTATTAAGTTTGGATTCCTGTGTTTACATGCAGCCTGCACACAGAGTTATTTTATCCAGTGAAATGTTTTATGCTGGTTCTAAATAATATATTAAATTAACCGTCATGAATTCTATCATCATATTGAACAAATATAAATATATTGTGAAAGTCCTGGGGAAAAAAATAGCCCATTTCAGGTTAAAAATTAGCACTATTTTAGTTATATCTAAAAATTAACATCACAGACCGCCACTTTTAATTTTATTTTCTGAATATACAAAATAATTTTAACAATTCTGCTTAAATTCAGAAAAATGTCATTACTTTCAAATGATTTTATTGCGTGTTAAATTTTTAATGCCAGAAAAATGACATTTTCTGAGTGCAAAAAGGTTAATTAATTGACTATGCGAAGTAATTTGAAACTTTTTTTGTTGTCACAAATTTTAAAGAGACCATTCAAGATGAAAAAAGACCATGTTTGTTCCCATAATTTATTTGGATAAAAAATATTAGAGGAAAAACTTTCAAAAATTGATTTATGTGTTAGACGTAATTACAGTGCAAAAAGGTCATATTAAATGCTCCGTAGCGCCGAAAGAAGTGCATTGACCCCCATTTTTCATTTTGATTTTTAATTAATCTATGTGTATAGATTCCAAAAATATACTTGATGAAAAATTCTCAATACTTTTGATAACAGGATCCAACCTCCTTAATTACCACAAAATCTTGCAACTTTAACAATGGCATGTGCTCTGAATTACAACAAAACACATAACTATTTGTAACATGCATGCAATGGACCAAATACTTTAATTTTAAAAAGTGTTGGGATCTAAGATAAGTTTAAAAAATATATATCTAAATGTTTGGTTAGGGTTGTTTATTATTTAATTTTTTTTTATAATTCAAAGCTATGAATTGAAAAATATATTATTTTTCAGAACTTATGATTATGTATGAAATATTGGTAGTTAGTCTTCATATCATGATAGTCATACATATGGCACAATAAAAAATCACGATATACAATTATACTGATGAAACAGTCACAGAGATTTTTTTCAACACAAGCCTCTAGCTGTGGTTTATTAGACTATGACCCACTATACTGCTAATTTATATATGCTATAGTCAGTATTAGAACACCTGTCAGGAAACACACAGAACAGAACAGATTATTTATTTCTAATCTACATTCTGCCAGGGTACTGAGAACAGAGGCTTAGAAGTTAAAACTCTGAATTATACCTTGTCCTGTAATCTTTCCATAAAGGCAGTAAATTATACAGATAACATATATACACTACCTAAACAAATCTTTATTATTGTTTGTTTGTTTGTATGTTGTTTAACGTCCCTCTCGAGAATTTTTCACTCATATGGAGACGCCACCACTTGCCTGCAAATTTTGTCATATACTCAGCACTTACGACCATTGAGCAGTGAGGGATCTTTTTCGTGCCAGCACCTACTGCGACATGGGACCTCGGTTTATACGGTCTCATCCGAAGGACCGGTCTCCACGTCTCACAGTGGGATTCGAACCTGCGACGTAAGGATCAACTCCTTACTTCGCGACTCTAGAGCAGACGCTCTAACCACTGCGCCACGCGGGCGACTCATTTATTGTTAAAAAAACAACAAATAAAGTATAAGATTACTTTTAAGATAGCGGCCAATCCGTAAGTGTTAATCCCTTTGGTGTGATGGAGATGGAGTGGGACACCACACTTATCACAGGCTTTGAGGGCTTCGGCCAGAACCCCGAGTTCCACAATCCGGCGGCCAGTGGACCAAGTGTTGTCCGGCTCAGAGGAACTGTCCCCGTCAATAATGATGTCCTCGTTGACATGACCAATGCCTGGGTAGGAAGTCTGACGAGCGGCATGACGTAGCCCTGGGCATCCCGCGTAAGAATGATCTTTTTTAATCGCAGACCGAATTCGAAATCGTCTGGATACCTTTTCTCTTCTCTCTCCTTAGCGGTGCAGAATCAACTCTTCTTGTTAACTTTCCCCATTTTTGACGTTTCGCCTTCCGTCGATGTTTTGTAAACAGACGACAATAGTGCATGTCGTAAATTGCGCGAAACGCATTCGGAAGAACGATCTCGGCTTAAAATATATATAAGTGCTTTTTAAGTATCCACTTATAAAACATGTTTAAATAAAATAAGTCTTAACATTACTGTATAGGGGGAAAATAACTCGCGGTGTTAATATTCGCTATATTCACGGTGTAAATAAATCCGTGAATTCAAGAAACAGTGAATAAGTTTTAAATATTAAACATCAATGTTTTATTTGGAAATTTGAGAATAGACTACGATAGGTATATATATACGTGTACGTACAATACATAGTCATTCAGTAATTACGAGTAGTACTTGTCATTCAATTATCTTAATTATCACGTTTATATTTAATTCAAATAAGCGCTAATAACCTGTATTTATTGTTAAAAAGCTGTTTTAATAGATACATGTTTCATCAATCAAAACACATGGGTCATGAGTTTTGATTATCCGTGCGTAACGTTACCACGTGTATTTGTTACCTGCATTAGCATTATGCGTATTAATTTTTATGGAAATTTTGGATTAAAAAAATATCATTCGAATAACTATCGAACTTGCTGAAGATATGGAAGAATGTTATAACGTCTACCTACATTAATACATTTATTAGCGTCCAGTGTTTTTTTTTTCGTTGCGATGTGTATACCTTCGGAAAGATGTGTACACATGCACTCTTCGTAAAAGCATATAGGAAAGTCATTTGACGTTTATAGTAAAAAAAAATTTTAATAACGGCACTTGTTTTGATTCATCATCCATTAACTACTAAATCTAATCGTTTTTTATAAACCTACCTTTTAGTTAAACCATGAATACATAACACTGATAAATGTTGTTCTTGCTATATTAGCTATGGATTACATGGTAAAGACAAGGGAGGTAACTTTTATTATACACTGATTCCGCGAATTCAACAAACCGCGGTCGTGTCCGATTAGAGAAAAACGTGAAAATTACAACCCGTGAAATTAATCCCCTATACAGTATATTCTTTGAAAGCTCCTCGATCAGAAATTTTACAACATTAGACCGAATAATGACATTTCGAGTTGTGCAGTGGATTCAAAAGTGTCAGGAGCAAACATCTTTAACAGTTTCTGAGAACATTCACAGACTAGATTTTTAGTGGAAAAAGTCAAAAAAATTGTAATAATTCCTGACTGGAAGTAAATTTTTCCAAACTTTTTCAACATTTCAAAATGGCATGAGATAGCACATCATTCCTGAAAATTTGGCTGAAAATGATTGAGTAGTTTTTGAGATATCGCGATTTGAAAAGGTAAAAAAAAAAAAAAAATGAAAAATAAGAAGAAGAGGAAGAAACAGTAGAATCACTATAAGGTCTTCCGTGAAGACGGAGGACCTTAATAATAAGAAACAGTAGAATCACTATAAGGTCTTCCGTGAAAACAGAAGACCTTAAAAACAGACGGAAAACAATAAGGTCTTCCGAAGGAAGTCGGAAGACCTTTATAATAATAATAATAATAATAATAATAATAGAAAACAGATGAAAAAGAATAAGGTCTTCCCAAGGAAGTCGCAAGACCTTAATAATATCAAGTAAACCAATTGGTCTGTGAACAATAAAAGACCTTTCAATCCTTTTTACGTGTTTCCGTGTAATTTGGGTTGAAAAATGCAAAAATACCACCAAAAAAAATGTACCGTCAACAGAGATCGAACCCAAAACCCTTGGGTCAAAGGACAGGCGTGCTACCACTAGACTACGTATTCGGATGAAGATATACGTAGTAAACTAATTGTTTAGGAATAAATAGGAATAAAAAAAAAACATGTGGAGATTTGTTTGTTATTGAATGTAGTAATCTGTATTAAATAGTTTTGAGAAACATGATTGGTGTATAATACACATTCTGATTTTCTGTTAAAAAAATTATTTGAGTTGGTTTATATTTTTTAATGAATTGATTTAATCATTGAGAGCCTTTGGTGCATTAGAACTGCAGTGTCGAGACTTTGTTTATATATATATATATATATATATATATATATATATATATATATATATATATATATATATATATATATATATTAAAAAACAACTGAAGAAATAGGCGATAAAAGCTTTAATTCATTTTTTATGTGCATCAGCACCTAAATTTCAGGTAGAAAAAAATTATGTAGTGTTTGTCGAAAAGATTCCTAATTTCGTTATACTTTGGAGACTCAATGTAAAACTTTCAGGAAACTTTCTTTGAAGTCTCTTCTGTAGTACCCTGGGATTTTATGTCAATCCAAGGTGTTGTATGAGTTTTAGAGAAATATTCTATGTTGCTATTGGTTTGATTTTTTTTTTCATATTGGTTTAACACCCCCTCCCACCCTGCTCTTTTCATATTCTCTGAAATGAAAAGCATTTTTTTCTTCATGATATTAGCTTAAAAGTATAACAGAATACATCCTCTTAAGCTTTTCCTGACCCTTTGGTCATGGGTCAATGGGTCATAGAACAGGTGTAAAAAAAACATTTGGTTTTTGCTTGGACACAAATAAATGGAAAGATGGGTAAAATATTTCCATATTCTTCTCATGACCCTTGGGTCAAGGTGAAAGGTCAAGGTCAATGGTTAAAACCATTTTAAAAGTTTGGATTGGTCAAATTTTTGCAATAAATGCATACGTACATCAATATATTGCAAACCTAAATGGAATTCATAGAAGACACACTATAAACCCTGTAAATTCTAGAGAAAAATATTGATAAACATAAAACTTGAAAAATTTAACTCTGTTTACGAACGGAAGTACAAACGACGAAAAATAAAGGTCGATCACCATATATATATGTGATGCTCTATCATATCTTAAGCAGTTCTCAACAAAATTAGGGGACAAAATTCCATTTAAAAAATACAATTTTCCCCAAAAATCGCTAACGGAAGTGAATTTCAAAAAAGTGAGGGACACCCCTGGAGATATATTCATGATGCATCTTTCCTAAAAAAATCTTTTAAATTGAACCTGCACGCATAGCTGAGATATGGCCTGTACTATGAAAAAAAGAATAATAATAATAATAATAGAAAACAGACGGAAAACAATAAGGTCTTCCATAGGAAGTCAAAAGACCTTAATAATAATAATAAAAGAAAACAGAAGGAAAAGACCTTAATAATAAGAAACAGAGTAAAAACGATATGTTCCAAATGTTTTGTTTTACCCGGCAGGCCCGTAGGAAGCAATTTCAGTTTGGGTGGCATAGCCATACATTTTTCAGTTGACAGTTGAGGGGGCACTACCAAAAATTTCCTGACAAGCAAAAAAAAAATGTCTTCAGACGTTTTTATTGAGGGGGCACTAGCATACATGTATGGTATCTACAGTACCAACCAGACCCAACCTGACACAAAGCAGTCCCGGGATTGCTTTATGGGACTGCTAAAGCAGTCCCACAGCGGTCCCAGAGCAGTCCCACAGCAGTCCCAGCGGTCCCAGAAAGCAGTTCAAGCAGTCCCAGTGGGCAGGGTTAATTAATTTAATGGGCGGAGCTTACTCAGAATGAGATTACCAATAAACAATGTAACTATATAAAGGCAGTTGAAATTGATGAGCATTTTTTTCTGAGTAGTATCAACAAATATTTACAATTCGTATGCGACAGTCATTTCTGAACTGTTAAGAAAATCACAGTACGCGTATAGAAACAAATAATAATTATTGAATGAAGAAGATGTTCACATCTATTAATAACATGAATATTTAAACACAATTATTTGGTATATTAATTTTTAACCAAAATAAACCAATTTCTTTATTTTTTGTGATTGATATTGGTTTTCATATTTATTTTTTTTTATATTAATAGAAAATTTGAATTGTTTATTTTCTACCAGAATTAGCTTTAAATAGATAATAATAATTATAGAGCAAGGCCGATTCCCATACTATACTCTGAATGCATTTTTCTTAAGTATTGGAGCTTTTGAAAAATTCTTTGTTAAACATTGCTGAGTATTATATTTCAGTCATGATTATTTTCAATGACTTGCCATTTTAATTATCTTTAGATTCTCAGTTTTAAGTGTTGTATTATATAAATGTTCGAGTGTACATCTGTAAATCACGCAAATGGAACCCTCAGATTATGTTCAAAATTAATTAATCCCGAAATAAATTTATACACAATTATTGAAACTAAGATTTTTTGCAGTATATAGATTGAAATTAGTGTCAATGTTGACCAGCGTGTTCAGTGATGTGTAACACCGATACCCAAATAACATGCATTGACTTTCTGCTAATTATGCCCGAAGGCGATTGAAACCTCAGGTGTTGACACCATTTAATACAATCCCATTGTATTAAGCGGCCAGGTAAACACAAACAAAACAAATAAGAAACAAGTCACAATTCCCGATATTTTCAAATGTTTATTTTTTAAATAAATGTACTCTTTTAATAACTTGTTTATAAATTAAAAACTAATTCATAAATAAATCCCCGAATAATTGTTCACATTGTTTATGTGACAGAAGAATGGTAGAATAATTTTATCATGGCCATTAAATAAATTATTAGGTTTTATTTGAGGTGGTAAAAAATAGCATGGAGTGCTCTTTTTTAAGCATGGTATTTGCTTTTTTTAATTAAGAAAAAAATCCAGTACAGTATGTTCCTCTGAATACATGTATCTTACTGAAATGACAAGTTTGTTTTTTGTTTTTTTTAAATAGTGCTAATGCAAACTTTGAGTACATATGTAATTTGACAGCATTATTTTATTAAATAGGCCTAGATAATTTTTTTTTTCAAACACCTGTATTGAAGTTTAATTTAAGGGATACAAATCATCCCCTGACTTCCCTTTTTAACTACTTTTATTTTCTTAAAATTAATTCTAGACTACAATTGTGTAAAACTAAATTTACAGCCCCCTGAAGACATTTAGTAATTACATGTATAACTATCTATATTTATTTAATTTTTGTGAGAAATTAATACTTGTTTTTTTTTTTAATTTGTTTTTATCTTAACCATCTCTCTGCAGAAAGTAAACAAAACAACAACAGGGAGCTGCAAATTCAGAATACATAAGGAACGGAGCTATCATGTCACTCAGAACCTTTATCACGCATGAGTGCACAAAGCAGTCCCAGAAAGCAGTCCCTGGGACTGCTGGGTCTGCTTTCTAGAGCAGTCCCACAGCAGTCCCAGAGCAGTCCCACAACGGTCCCAGAGCAGTCCCAGAGCGGTCCCAAAGCAGTCCCGGGGACTGCTTTCTGGGACTGCTTCGGTGTCAGGTTGGGTCTGGTTGGTACTGTATGTTCACTATAGTAGTCTATATATCAGCAAACCCCCCGTGCCCCCCCCCCTCCCCCACCCCGGTTCCTACGGCCATGCCTGGGGACTCAATCAAAAAGATTCGCTTAAAAAACACCCATCTTACTTGTATACTAAAGTTCTAGTGATAATTATTTATTTTTTTCTTCTGTAGTCATTTAAAGTCTCTAAGGGCGTCATTACTACACTGTACCTCTAAATCAAACTAAATTGCTCTCCGGTGCGCCGTAACATCATCAAACGTCGCCATTTTTCGTGTATTGTGTTTACCACTTTCCCGTTTCAAATGTTCAGGAAACTGCCAAATATTAAGCAAATGCCTTGAAATTTTCCAAAAGATGACACAATATATAGTGGATATAAAAAAGGATATTTTTTACCCTAATCTCATCTATTTAATACTTTTATTTCGAATTAATACTCGAATATTCCCTGATAAAAAACCGATTTTTTGGTCGTGCGCCCTAGGGTCATACCCTGTGCACATTCAAGTATAATAAAATTCTTATTTTTGAATATATTTTATTTAAAATATTAAGATATACTTAAATATGACTAATAAATATTTGCTGAAAATTTCAGCTAAGTGCGCCCATTATTTTTCAATACAAACGCTTTATGTCCACAATTTTACCGGACAACCCTCGTATTGCTAATGTACTACTCTCAGAATGCTTGTTGGATTGCTGTCAAAATACACGGTGACCTGAGTCATTGTGCTGGTGACCAAATGATGCATAGCCCTTTCCTCTATCCACTTTCATTTGATGAAATATTATACATGTACTGAAATTAATAACGTTTTATCTACAGTCATTAATGCATTTCACATAAAAAATGCAGGAGAAATTCATTACATTTATAGTACCGTGTTTGTGTGCAAAGTCAACGATTTAGCATTACCATCATACTACATATTATACTTATAGGTACATCTATGTTATCAGAGTATTGTTACGTATCATTGTTTTGATAGTTTGATACACATAATTGAATGAAAAGAATATATTCATATTAATCAAACCAGTATATCCTGTATCATTTTAGATTCACCGTCTGTCAGCATCACCCTTAGTAATGGTACTAACACCGTGAATGAAGGAGACCAAGTACAAATGACCTGTACTGTTGACAGTCAACCTTATTCCAACATAACATGGCATCGTAAGGGAGACCGTATTACACACAAGGATATTAGTTATGTTACATCAAGTCAACTAATCATTAGTTCTGCCCAGTGTTATGACACAGGGAATTTTAGTTGTCGTGCTGAAAATGGAATAGGGATTCCGGCAACAAAGAACACATCACTAAAAGTCAAATGTAAGTGTTTTTTGTGTGTGTGTGTGATCTATTCTTTAAACTAAAGTGTTCCAAGGAATGCATGTGTCGCCTGCTTTGTAGCTTCATTAAAGGTGTACAAAAATCTAAGGATGGTCAGCTTTTTATTTACTATAAGCATGAAAGACTGACAGTTCATGCATTTGCCTGTAAAGAAAAAAATGGCATCCATGGATAGTATGACTGCAATAGAATCTGACAATCAAAGAAAATATGGTTCCATAACCCTCAAATGAATAATAATTTATTAAATTAAAATTTAGAAATTTAAGACATATCTATTTGTCATTTTATTAATATGTGTTTCAAACAATCCTTCAAAAGAATTTTCAGTCTGTTTCTACTACAACTGTCAGTCTACACGATCCATTGTTGAATACGGATCCCGATGTATTTTTATGGTATTTAAATATAAGTTTGTGTGGTAACTGAATATCATACAGTTTCAAAGTACCTTTTCATGTGCTAAACATGTTTCCAATAATCATTCAAAAGAGATTTCAGTCGGTCTTTAATAAAATTCTCAGTCTACACGATATATTGTGGAATACCGATCCCAATGAATTTTCATATTATTTAAAAGGTAACAAAATATCATACGGTTTCAAAGTACACTATCATGAGCTCATAAACATTATAAATGCTGATTATCTAAACCCTGCCTCTCAAAATTCAAAAGTTTTAAGTTTAATTAAACTGCCCGAAATATTTTTTGCAAAGTAGGTCAAAGGCCAAGGTCAAGTGGATTGTAATGCTGGTGTTTTTCATATTGTCTTATGTCAAACAGTGCACATCCTAAATATAGACTTACCTTACAAAAGCCATAGCGCCAAGCTACTAGTATATATGTGCAAAATATCAAATCTATACCTCTTACAATTCTTGAGATATAGGGTGTGACAGACGCACTGCTAGACAGACAAACAGATGCCAGGTAAACTGATTTCTTAGTGCCACTTTGCTCTGCAGGCGACACAAAAACCGATCGCGAGTAGCTTTCAATTTTTTTGGATAAACGGAACTATTTTTGGTCATTTATCTGAATACTTTTCTTGGAACATTACTGCATTAAGGAAGTCAATGGAACATAATTTATTTCATAATACCCTTTACCCCTTGCCTTTATAACACTTAAAGAAAAAGTTTGTCTGTTTGTTTGTATTTTCAACATCCCTTAAAGACTTTCACTCATGTTGAGATGCTACAATGTACCACTTGCCATAGGATTTAGCCCTGTACTTGGCACGTAGGGCCTTAGAGCAGTGAGGGTTTTTTATTCGTGCCAGTACCTACTGAGACACGGGACCTTGGTTTATACGGTCTTGCCCGAAGGACTGGTCTCCGAGTCCCACAGTGGGATTCGAACCCGCAGGGAAATATCAACTCCTAGAGCAAACTCTTACCACTACGCCACCAATAGGGACTCAAAAAATGAAGTAATGAAATAAAATAGGTTAAAGACTTAGGTAATGATGCACTATTCGTGTCTACGTTTAAAATATTTAACTACATTTTAAATATTTATTTTTTTCATATGTTTAAATTTAAAATTACCAAAGAGTACTATCTTTTCGAATGTTTGCAATAGCTAAATATCAAATTTTTTGCTCATCTGAGTGACTAAATTGCCGATTGGATAGCCTTCAAATACCCTCAATTTACCTCAAGATTAAGGTAGAATTAAATCTTTCATTTTTTGTATGAATTGAATCAAACAGCAGGCATGAATGCCTATAATCATTTTTACAACCCTATTTCTGGCTTAAACTATACTACTACTACTACCAATCCCTATATATGTCAGTGTGGCGGTAAGGCAGGTTTAATCGCCAGTGGCAAGAAAGTCCAGTAACCAGTGCAGCTCACTTGTTATACAAGGGATAGGCCTTTCAACTGCCGCTAGGGTTCGATGTAAAGAACGATAACTCATGATTGGAACTTTTCTGTCAACGGAATCTTGTGGTTTTAAAATTAAGAACAAATGGTAATTACCGACACTGTAGAATAATATAGAAGAAATTTTTTTAAAATAAAAATACAAAGTGAAATCTACCCCCTTTTTAATTTCTAAATTTTTATACGTTGTCATTCTTCTTCGTGCTTAGTAAAAAGAATGAGATAATTTATTATTACATTTAATTGTAGAAATAATTATTGTTGTAGAAGAAGCACAATAATGCACACACAAAAACATGGCATTATATTTTCTCCTTCATAACAACTGTCAAAGAGAATTATAAATCTTGAATATACATATGTAGTCCCTTTCCCAATCAATTTGATCCCGCTATGCCAGGCAGCGTGAAGACATTCTCCTTTTTTTGGTCAATCTTTTGTGTACATAACAATACAAAATAAAGCAGCCTACATACCATTCCTATAAAAGTAAATCACTTAATCTGCAATTTGTTGATCATATTTCACACTTGAGTTACCTGTCCCTATAAAACAACATCGTACGAATCGATTGAAAATAATTTAATATATTAATGTTTTAATAAAATGTACATATACATCATACTATATTTGGAGAATATCACGTACCTATAAATCTATCTATCAAATGTTTTTTACAAAATGTGCAACTTGAAAAACTAGTTAAAAGGCCTACAAGGGACCCGATTTCAAATCTTTGTGTAGCTTGCCCTGTCCCGTTACTTGAAATCCTTGTGTAGCTTGTCCATTGTAGTTTCTCCTGTCCTGTTACATCATGCAATTATTGCTAGTCAGTATGATGATTTAGTCACCTGGTGAGGATCTTTTTGAGTCGGCTCATGAAGCGATTTGACCCCTGTTATATCTGGCAAACTCGAATCGGATTTTGAGCATAAACCCATTATAATCATGCGCGGGAGGTTGCAAATTGTTCTTATCATTTAGTTATTGAAATTTCAACAAAGTATACTACCCTCCATAAATAAGTATCCACTGTTATTTTTTCACAATCTTTAATTGAAAAGAAAATACAAACTCTATGGAATATTTGTAATTTGTAAATATTAGATAAAAATAAATCAATTAACATCAAATGTTTTGTGAAACTTCTCTACATTAATAAATGGTGTTTGCATCATAATAATTTTAGACTTTTACTTGCGTATTTTGAGTATTTAAAAAAAAAATTAACATGAAAATAAAGAATTTTAATAACCAGCAACATTTTAAGACATTAAAAATTACATATGATGGGTACAAAAAAAATATAAATTGAGAAGATGGGGCGGCTGACGTTAGAAGAAAGGATTCTCTGCAACCTGCTGCATCAACAAGGAAACACAATATCGGAGATTGCCAGAAAACTTGGAACTACAAGGTAAGTGATCAGTTTTGTTTGAATTTTAATTTTTTTTTTAACATATTGCTTAAAAGATAAAACACTTAGTTAATTTCCTTTCCTTTCACAGAAAGACGATTTGGAAAACAATCGAGAGACGACAGACAACTGGATCCTATGCAGATGCCGCACAACCAGGGCGATCCAGGATATCAACAGCCCGGGAAGACAGAATTCTTGTGTGACAGTCTCTCCAGAACAGAAGAGAGACTGTTCCACAGCTAAGGACTGAGTGGTTGCAGAATGGAGTCCAAGCGTCCAATACCATGTGGCTTTGAAAAAAACCTCTTCTCACAGCTGTTCATCACAAGAAAAGGTTTGCAATCTGCACTGGCTCATGCGAATTGGACTTGGGTTGACTGGTCAGCAGTACTTTGGACTGATGAGTCCAGATTTACCCTTTTTCAAAATAATGGCCATGTGTTCGTCAAAAGGAGGTCTCATGAGGCGTACAGAAACAACTGTATTCTACCAACAGTCAAGTTTGGTGGGGGTGGTGTAACTCTCTGGGGTGCCATGTCCTACAGGGGAACTGGATTCTTAACTCCTCTCAAAGGTAACCTCAACAAAGATGGATATTTGGACATCCTCAGTAACTCGGCAATCCCTTCTGCACATCTTCTTGGATATGGTGATAACTAATTTTTAGATGACGGCGCTCCATGTCACAAGGCAAATGCAGTAAAGGAATGGAAAGCTGAACAAAACATGCGTTGCCTTGAATGGCCATCACATGGCCAAGACCTCAACCCAATAGAAAATTTGTGGATAGATCTTGGACTTGCTCTTAGAAATGGCCAAAGATGAATGGAGTCGTATTCTAGTAAGAAGATGTCAGCAACTTATTCGAAGCATGCCCAATCGAATACGGGCTGTAATACGCACTAGAGGGGGATACACAAAGTACTGACATTCCTAATTTGAAATGATAAATTGATATGTTATTTATGCAATGAAATTTCTATAAGGAGGCTCATTACACCACTTTTTGATGACGTACTACACAGAAAAATAAACCTCCATTGTTTTATCCGTTTTCTCCTGGGGACGAATTGTACAGGTTCGCTGTGCTGATGATCTAAATCTTTAAAACGCCCTAAAAATAGACTACATGCGATGTTGTAAACAATGAGAACAAGGTAACAGATTCATTATAAATCACAAACGAAGAAGGGTTATTTTTAAGTAGAGACCAAAGAGAATGACAGTCAGATCTTCGCTACCCAAGTAGTGTACAATGTCATAGCGAAAGCAGCAAGTTCTACCACTGACAACATGTACGTTTAGAGGAAATTCGAGTTGAAATCTTCAACCTGTTGAAATAAATTATAATTGACTTTCACTTTCGAGTACTGTACTCTTGTTGGTTTGTGTGCTTGTCTTTTTTTCTTTGAAAAATGTATATGTATTCTAGAAAAATTTAGCTTATTCTGAATCTGATATATTCTGAGTGTTTTGAATCAGGGGGATTTAGGAAAGATAACTCTTGCAAGTGGACTTTTTATTCCAATTATTTTTTAAATTTGAATTTTCATTTCCTAAAAACATTTTTCATTCAGTTTGTCACTTGTTTTTGATTAATATACATTCCCCTGTCTATTTGTAACTAATTTTCCAAAATATTCATGCAAAGATTAAAAAGAAAGTCATATTAATCCTTTTTTGGGAGAAAATTATTCTTTCTAATAAAAATAATATTGAATATTATGAAGCATTACTATATTGCTTACATATCTGAAGATGATATCCATCGCTCGACACTAAGATTTCTGTAATACTATCAATCAGAAACTTGAAATAAAGCATTTAACCAAAATCAGAAAAAAGATTAAAAAATCTTTAAAAAATATTTATCATATCATAACCTCCATTTGGATATTTGAAATCTTCATAATAAGTGGTGCTGTAATGAAATCTTAAATAAACTGTGGGTGTAATGAGCCTCCTTAAGTAAATTTATTTTAAAAAAGTGAAAAAAATCTTACGTTTTCATTGATATTATTTTATCATATTTTATTCATATAATATTAAAATATATGAAAATTACTAATTTTTACTTTAATTATGAGCCTGGTATAGAAAAAATAAAATCAATAAAAACTGTTTTTGGTTGGTGGATACTTACTTATGGAGGGTAGTGTATGGAAAATATCATTCCTATCTAATTTTTTTTCGTATCTGAAATATTTTTTTTAATGTTTTTACATGAAATAGCATCCAAATCCCCCTCTTATAATATATTGGTTAGATATGTAAATGTGACAGCATAAGCGTGATGCACTTTGTATGAATATAAATCTAACTAGAAACTCATTACTAGTAATGAGAAGGTCTTCCGTTATACTACTTCCTGTTTGAATCAATAAGTCTTTTCCAACGTTGGTATTAGCCTAAAACTTATGTAGAAACAAAATAACTTAAAAAATTACTTTTTTGCTTGGTTTCCTGTCACGACCGGAGGTAATGACGACACACGATTTGTACACGATGCAAATGAACTGATGACTGACTATCAGTCCTGAAAGCTTTAGACTTCAGTCTATTACTGTTGCTGAACAATTGTGAGAACAAATTCTAATTTTGAAGACAGGAAAACACACGACCGGGAGTGAACTGAATAAAAATCTCTTAATTTTCTCTTGACTTTTGCAATATCTACAACATATGTAAAAACATTTCAAATACTTATCTATAAGTGATATTTATGAGAAAGTTAAACCACGAAATAACGTAGTTTATCTCTTAAAACCGGAAGTTTAAAGTTTTTGTTTCCAGTGGAATCTAACATATTTCAAAACAGTGAAAGAGAAGCAATAAGTGATGCAAGTTTTAATTCTAAAAAGAAAAGTTGAAATTTTTGATTTCTTTGATCACTTCCTGTGATGACCGGAAGTGACGGCTTATGCGTTTAACCCTATGTGTTTTGCCTACTCAGCAAGGTTTATTACTCCTATAAATTTGGTGTCCTAATCTCATGCTTTTTCCGAGATTTCGCTGAAATAACTTTTCATTTTGAGGACAAGGAAACTCGCGACCGGAAGTGAATTTTACTAAGATATTTCACGTCACTCTAGACATCTGCAGTCTCAATAACATCTATAAAAATTATTTAAAGAACTCTATCTATAAGCGATATATATGGGAAAATTAAAAACTCCTATTATGTAGTTTTTCTCTTATAACCGGAAGTTGTCGCTTTTTGTTTTGGGTGGAACCAACACATCTCGAAACTGTGAAAAAGATTATATGATGCAAGTCTTATTCCAAAAGAGAAAAGTTGAAATTTTCAGTTTCTTTGATCACTTCCTGTGACGACCAGAAGTGACGACTGATGCTCTTAACCCAAATGGTTTTGACTACTTCTCAAGGTTTAATACTCCCATAAGTTTGGTGTCTAAATCTCTTACGATTTCTGAGATATCACTCGGACAAGTTCTCATTTTGCGGACATTTAAACGCGCGACCGGAAGTGAATTTTACAAAGATATTTGACGTTACTCTAGACATTTGCAGTCTTGATAACATATTCAAATATCAGTTCAAATACGTTATCTATAAAAAAATATTTATGGGAAAGTAAAATACTCAAATTATGCAGTTTTTCGCTTATAGCCGGAAGTTGACATTTTTGTTTCCGGTGGGACCAACATATTTCGAATCTACAAATAAGATGCAACAATGTGATGAAAGAAAAACAAATCAAAAAAGAAAAGTTGAAAATTTCGATTTCTTTGATCACTTCCTGTGACGACCGGAAAAACGACTGACGCTTTTAACCCAAATGGATTTGCCTAATCCTCAAGATCTATTACTCATAAAAGTTTGGTGTCTTAATCTCTTACCGTTTCTGAGATATGACTCGGACAAAATATTTCTGAAAAAAAAGGAAATCGGACATATCTGACGACCGGAAGTGAATTTTGAAAAAAATGAAAGAAACATTTGTAGGTATTTTCATTCTCTATTATCCCTGAAAATTTCAAGAAAATCTATCCAGCCATCTCTGAGAAATCGTGAAAACAAGAAAGGGAAAAAAATGGACTTTTGCGAGAAGCGCTGACTTTTACAATCGACGACTTACTTTTACACTGGGACAATATATGGCAGCTCTTTTGCGATATAAATATTTAGCTTAACAATTAATTAAACGATAATAATTGGGCATTTCAAAGCACATATTACGTTGTCTAGGGAGGGGAAGAAGAAACACCCTCTACTAACCCTCTTCCTTCCCATTTGACCAACTACTCCCAAGTTTTCATTCCGGATCGTTTTTTCTTCCTTATTTGATTCCTTCATAAAATAAAATTGAAAGGAAATACTATCCCTCACGAATAAGGTATTTTAAGTAATGTTATTCTACCTCCCATCATCTATTGTGTTGATTGCATACAAGTAAATCACGTAAGCGCCCCTAACACCATACATATGACCACTAGTAAGGTTTTCTAATCTAATATCAAGTCCGTACCCCCGTACATGACACTTGTTTAAATGTCAAAGTAAGCTGTCGAGTGTAAAAATCAGTGCTTCTAGCAAAAGTCCAATAATAACTTAGATACTCATTACAAGTAATGAGAACTTCTTTCTGTTGTATGTCCTTTTTAACGTCGGTATAAGCCTAAAACTTATGTAGAAACAAAACAACTTTAAAAACTTCCTTTTTGCATCATTTACTGTCACGACCGGAAGCAATGACGGCATATGATTTTCACACCATTCAAATAAATTGATAACTGACTATCAGTCCTGAAAGTTCTAGACTTCAGTCGTTTACTGTTACCGAGCAATTGTGAGAACAATTTCAAATTTTGAGGACAGGAAAACACGCGACCGGAAGTGAATTGTATAAAAATTCCTGAAGATTCTCTAGACATTTGTAGTAACTACAACATATATAAAATCATTTTAAATATTTTATCTATAAGCGATATTTATGAGAAAGTTAAACATCAAAATAACGTAGTTTATCTTTTAAAACCGAAAGTTGACATTTTTGTTTCCGGCGGAATTTATTATATTTCAAAACAGCGAAAGAGATGCAATAAAATGATGTTAGTTTAAATTTAGAAAAGAAAAGTTAAAATTTCTGGTTTCTTTGATCACTTCCTGTGTCGACCGAAAGTGACGACTGACGCGTGTAACCCTAATGTATTCGTCTACTCCTCAGGATCTATTACTCATATACGTTTGGTGTCTTAATCTCTTACCATTTCAGAGATCTCACTCAGACAATTTCTCATTTTGAGGATAGGAACACACGCGATGGGAAGTGAATTTTACAAGGATATTTGACATTACTCTAGACATTTGCAGTCTGGATAACAATCTATAAATCATTTCAAATACTTTATCTAAAAAAAATATTTTTTAGAAAGTAAAATACTCAAATTATGTAGTTTTTCTCTTATAACCGGAAGTTGTCGTTTTTGTTTCCGGTAGAACCAACATATTTTGAAACTGCGAAAGCGATGCAATAATGCGAAGCAAGTTTTAATTAAAAAAACAAAAGTTGAAATTTTTTATTCCTTTGCTCACTTCCTGTCACAACCGGAAGTAACGGCTGACAGATTTGAACTATTTCTGGAAACGTACTTGTCATGTTCTTTCATTCCTGAAAGTTTGGTGTCTTAAGCTATTACCATTTCTGAGATCTCGTCCGGATATGATCTCTTTTTTAAAAAACGGAAATCGGTAATATCTGAGGAACGGAAGTGAATTTTGCAAAATCCTTTAAAATGTTCCGAGTTTATTTCCTTTGTCATAATCCCTGAAAGTTTCAAGAAAATCCATTGAACTTTCTCTGAGAAATCGCTTGGACAAAAAACGGGGGAAAAAAATAATAATAACTAGAAACTCATTGCGAACAATGAGAGGTCTTCCGTCCGATTCTGAAAATAAAAGCGAAAATTCAAGCTGAAAAAGTGATAAAATAAATTCAGACACTCTGGAGATTTAACCCTAATCGTCAACGTGAAAATCCAACGTGCTAACCATTAACCATTCACTTTTTTACAACACTTCCTTTCACGAGCGGAAGTAACGGCGATGCAAGATTTTCTCACGATTCAAATAAACTGATGACTGAATATCAGTCCTGAAAGTTTTAGTCCTCAGTCGTTTACTGTTGCCGAACAATATTGTGGGACTAAATTCTAATTTTGAAAACAGGTAAACACAAAACCGGAAGTGAATTTTATAAAAATCTCTTGACTGTTCTCTAGATATTTGCAGTATCTACAACATGCATAAAATCATTTCAGGTACTTCATTGATAAGCGATATTTATGAGGAAGTTAAATATAAGAATAACGTAGTTTATCTCCTAAAACCGGAAGTTGACGTTTTTGTTTCCGGTGGAATCTAACATATTTCAAAACAGCAAAAGAGATGCAATAAAGTCATGTAAGTTTTAATTTAAAAAAGAAAAGTTAAAATTTTTGATTTCTTTGATCACTTCCTGTGACAAGCGGAAGTGACGACTGACGCGTTTAACCAAAATGGTTTCACCTACCTCTCAACGTCCATTACTCTTAAAATTTTGGTGTTTTAATCTTTTACCTGTTTTTGAGATCTCGCTCAGACTTCTCATTTTGAGGACAGGAAAACACGCGACCGGAAGTGAATTTTTGAAAAATATTTAAGGTTACTTTAGACATTTGCACTCTGAATAGCACATTTAAAATTCATTTCAAATACTTCATCTATAAAGAATATTTACAGGAAACTAAAAAACTCAAAATTATTTAGTATTTCTCTTTAACCGGAAGTTGTCGTATTTGTTTCCGGTGGGATGAACATCTTTCGAATCTGCGAAAAAGATGCAATAAAGTGATGCAATTTTTAATTAAAAAAAGAAAAGTTGAAATTCTTGTTTTCTTTGATCACTTCCTGTGACGACCGGAAGTAACGACTGACGCTCTTAACCCAAATGGTTTTGCCTACATCTTAAGGTCTGTTGCTCATTTCCGAGATCTTGCTCACACAACTTCTCATTTTGAGGACAGGAAAACACGCGACCAGAAGTGAATTTTATAAAGATATTTGACGTTACTCTAGACATTATTAGTCTGAATAACATATTTAAAATTCATTTCAAATACTTTATCTACAAAAGATATTAATGGGAAAGAAAAATACTCAAATTATGTAGTTTTTCTCTTATAACCGAAAGTTGTCGTTTTTGTTTCCGGTGGGACCAACATATTTCGAAACTACAAAAGAGATGCAATAATGTGATGTAAGTATTGATTTAAAAAAGGAAAGTTGAAATTTTACGATTTCTTTGATCACTTCCGTAAGCGACCGGAAGGGCCGACGACGAACGAAAAGTAGCGACCCGGCTAGTACCTATCACGAACTCTATAATTCCTGAAAGTTTGACATTGATATCTCTTGTCGTTCTTGAGATTATCCACGGACAAAATGTCATTTTGAAATCAGAAATTGGTCTGTAACTTGGCACCAGAAGGGAATTTCCAAAAAAATCTCTCAGATAGATCAAGTTCATGTTACAACACACTTTTCCTGAAAATTTCATGTAAATCCATCCAATAGTGTTCAAGAAATCGCGTGCACAAAATTAGAAAGTCAAAAAAATAAGAATAATAATAATAAGAAGAAGAAACAGTAGAATCACTATAGGTCTTCCGTTGAAAACGGAAGACCTAATAAACCGTAGAATCACTATAAGGTCTTCCGTCTGAAACGGAAGACCTTAATATAACAGTACAATCACTTTAAGGTCTTCCGTCTGAAACGGAAGACCTTAATAATAAGAAACAGTAGAATCACTATAAGGTCTTCCGTGAAGACAGAAGACCTTAATAATAATAAGAAAAAACAGTAGAATCACTATAAGGTCTTCCGTCTGAAACGGAAGACCTTAATAAACAGTACAATCACTTTAAGGTCTTTCGTCTGAAACGGAAGACCTTAATAATAAGAAACAGAAGAATCACTATAAGGTCTTCCGTGAAGACAGAAGACCTTAATAATAATAAGAAAAAACAGTAGAATCACTATAAGGTTTCCGTCTGAAACGTAAGACCTTAATAACAGAATGCCGTATAAGGTTCACGTCAAAACATGGCTGACGCTAAGCAATTCCTGAATTTTCCCCTTCAATTTGAGCATTTCTGCATTGGACAGGGCTGATGGTTGTTTATGAGATGATAAACTATGTGTAAACTTTCTTAGTTTAGCGGAATCATGAACATTTTCGGCGTGATGAATAATTTGTTTACGGTAGTGATGAGGCTTTCGCGCACCTGCAGGAGCGGATCCAAGGATTTACAAATTAATAAAATTTAATAGAAATGAAGTTTTAATACTTTGAAATATTATTTAATGAACTTAGTAATATGTAAGTAATAGATATACAAGAAAAAGGCTAATGAATGCAGCTGACAATCACTACTTTCTAAAGATAAATTAATTCTAAATAAAATAACTATAAATTCTATAGACAAAACAGAAGAAGAATGAATAGTAGCAAAATATCAAACCACATCAGGGGAACTGAATTTTATCAATGAACCTCTTAAGAAGTTCCTCATAAGTTGTATATTTTATATCTGCCTATTCCACCTGGCTGCTTCGATTGGGGGGGGGGGGGGGTCTTGAACACTAACATCTAAATTACCTTTATTTTGTACAAAGGATGAAGTCTTATCATTTTGAAAACTTCAAGAAGAGTTGCTTGTGATATGAAGGTCAAGGTCATTTTATTTAGAACCCAAAACATAAAAGGGAAATTTGCATTCATTACAACAAAAGAGAAGGGGGGGGGGGGTCTGTAAAGATAACAATGTCTTCTACAGTTGACAAAATAAAAGAGGGGCAAATAAAATGCACACACATGATATATATCATATAGAACCATTTTTATTTAATATAAACTCATTTCCATGGCAACAGGAAGGTTTTTCTGGCCTATCCCAATCACCAGGTAGGTGTTACCTCTACACCTCCTCCTACGTGAATGAGCAATGAGCAGTCCCCGCAAACTATATATCCGGGGAAAAAATCAATATATTTTGTAGTGTTTAAGAAACGTTGGTCTTACGTTTTCGGATATTCTAAGATATTTAAAGATATTAAATTCCTTCTTAATCCTATCAAGAAACTGGTAATATGCAAAAGCTTCAAAGAGGGGCCTTTACGTACCCTATGAATATTACAGAGAAAAGAAGTCAGAAAGATGAAGAAATTGAAAAAATCGACTTTTCAATCCACTTTCTGTGACCACCGGAAGCATTGACGACGGAAAAAATGTTCATGGTGACATCAACAAGTCATTATCTATGATATCTGACAGAGTTAACTTTCATATCTTAAGCTGTTCTGGAGAAATGGAGCGGACAAAGTCCTTTACAAAATTTCGTCTATACAATATTATTAAGAATACTAGCTACTCATTACTAGTAATGAGAAGGTCTTCCGTTATACTACTTCCTGTTTGCATGAACATGTCTTTTCCAACGTCGGTATTAGCCTAAAAGTTATGTAGTAACAAAATAACTTAAAAAATACTTTTTTGCTTCGTTTCCTGTCACGACCGGAAGTAATGACGACACACGATTTTTACACGAAGGAAATGAACTGATGACTAACTATAAGTCCTGAAAGTTTTAGACTTCAGTCTTATACTGTTGCCGAACAATTGTGAAAACAAATTCTAATTTTGAGGACAGGAAAACACACAACCGGAAGTAAACTGAATAAAAATCTCTGAATTTCCTCTTGACTTTTGCACTATCTACAACATATGTAAAAGCATTTCAAATACTTATCTATAAGTGATATTTATGAGAAAGTTAAGCTACGAAATAATGTAGTTTATCTCTTAAAACTGGAAGTTTAAAGTTTTTTTCTTCCGGTGGAATCTAACATATTTCAAAACAGCGAAAGGGAAGCAATAAAGTGATGAAAGTTTTAATTTTAAAAAGAAAAGTTGAAATTTTCGATTTCTTCGATCACTTCCTGTGATGACCGGAAGTGACGGCTGACGCTTTTAACCCTACAGTACCAACCAGACCCAACCTGACACAAAGCAGTCCCAGAGCAGTCCCGGGGACTGCTTTCTGGGACTGCTAAACCCAGAGCAGTCCCACAGCGGTCCCAGAGCAGTCCCAGCGGTCCCAGACAGCAGTCCCAGCAGTCCCAGAAAGCAGTCCCAGCAGTCCCAGTGGGCGGGGTTAATTAATTTAATGGGCGGAGCTTACTCAGAAATGAGATTACCAATAAACAATGTAACTATAAAAGGCAGTTGAAATTGATGATCCATTTCTTTCTTAGCAGTATCAATTCTCATGCGACAGTCATTTCGTAACTGTTAGGAAAATCACACTACGCGTATAGAAACATATAATAAATATTGAACAAAGAAGACGTTCACACCTATAAATAACATGAATATTTAAACACAGTTTGGTGGTATATTAATTTTTCACCAATTTATTCATTTTTTTTTTTTTTTTTTTTTTTGTAGATAATTAAGCTTGAGTTATTTATTTTCTATCAAAACTAGCTTTATAATTATAGAGCAAGGCCGATTTCCATACTATACTCTGAATGCAGTTTTCTTAAGTACTGGAGCTTTTGAAAAATTCTTTGAGTATTATATTTCAGTCATGATTATTTTCACTGACTTGCCAATTTAATTATCGTTAAATCATCTATGTAACAGAAAACAATAATACTTTTATTATATAAACGTTTGAGTGTACATCTGTAAATCACGCGAATGGAACCATCAGATTATGTTCAAAATTAATTAATCCCGAAATAAATTTATACACATTTATTGAAACGAAGATTTTTTGCAGTATATAGATTGAAATTAGTGTCATTGTTGACCAGCATGTTCAGTGATGTGTAACTCTGATACCCAAATAACATGCATTGACTTTCTGCTAATCATGCCCGAAGGCGACTGAAACTTCAGGTGTTGACACCATTTAATCGGCCAGGAAAACACAAACAAAACAAATAAGAAATAAGTCACAATTCCCAATATTTTAAAATGTTTATAAATTTACTCTTTTAATTACTTGTTTATAAATCAAAAACAAATTCATAAATTAATCCCCCAATAATAGTTCACAAATATAATGTTTTAAATGACTGAAGAATGGTAGAATAATTTTATTTCATGGTCATTTAATAAATTATTAGGTTTTATTTGAGGGCGGTAAAAAATAGCATGGAAAGCTCTTTTTAATTAATTTAATGGGCGGAGCTTACTCAGAAATGAGATTACCAATAAACAATGTAACTATAAAAGGCAGTTGAAATTGATGATCCATTTCTTTCTTAGCAGTATCAATTCTCATGCGACAGTCATTTCGTAACTGTTAGGAAAATCACACTACGCGTATAGAAACATATAATAAATATTGAACAAAGAAGACGTTCACACCTATAAATAACATGAATATTTAAACACAGTTTGGTGGTATATTAATTTTTCACCAATTTATTCATTTTTTTTTTTTTTTTTTTTTTTTTTTTTTTGTAGATAATTAAGCTTGAGTTATTTATTTTCTATCAAAACTAGCTTTATAATTATAGAGCAAGGCCGATTTCCATACTATACTCTGAATGCAGTTTTCTTAAGTACTGGAGCTTTTGAAAAATTCTTTGAGTATTATATTTCAGTCATGATTATTTTCACTGACTTGCCAATTTAATTATCGTTAAATCATCTATGTAACAGAAAACAATAATACTTTTATTATATAAACGTTTGAGTGTACATCTGTAAATCATGCGAATGGAACCATCAGATTATGTTCAAAATTAATTAATCCCGAAATAAATTTATACACATTTATTGAAACGAAGATTTTTTGCAGTATATAGATTGAAATTAGTGTCATTGTTGACCAGCATGTTCAGTGATGTGTAACTCTGATACCCAAATAACATGCATTGACTTTCTGCTAATCATGCCCGAAGGCGACTGAAACTTCAGGTGTTGACACCATTTAATCGGCCAGGAAAACACAAACAAAACAAATAAGAAATAAGTCACAATTCCCAATATTTTAAAATGTTTATAAATTTACTCTTTTAATTACTTGTTTATAAATCAAAAACAAATTCATAAATTAATCCCCCAATAATAGTTCACAAATATAATGTTTTAAATGACTGAAGAATGGTAGAATAATTTTATTTCATGGTCATTTAATAAATTATTAGGTTTTATTTGAGGGCGGTAAAAAATAGCATGGAAAGCTCTTTTTTAGCATGCATATGGTTTTAGCTTTTTCAATTTAAAAAAAAATCCAGTACAGTACGTCCCTCTGAATGTCTTATTGTAATGACAAGTTTGTTTGTTTGTTTGTTTTTAAATAGTGCTAATGCAAACTTTGAGTACATTCTGTATCTTGACAGCATAAATTAATTAAATAGGCCTCGATATTTTTTTTTCAAACACCTGTATTAAAGTTTTAATTAGCATTAATTAATTAAATAGGCCTAAATATATATTTTTTTTCAAAAACCTGTATTAAAGTTTAATTTAAAGGATAAAAGTCATCTCCTGACTTCCCTTTTAACTACTTTCATTTTCTAAAATTAATTCTAGACTACAATTGTGTAAATTTACAGCCCCTGAAGACATTTACTAATTACATGTATATCTATCTCTACTTATTAAAATGTTGTAAAAAAAAAAATCCTTGTTTTTTTTTTTTATTATTCTTTATCTTAAACACCTCTCTGCTGAAAGTAAACAAAACAACAACAGGGAGCCTGCAAATTCAGAATACACAAGGGGCGGAGTTATCATGTCACTCAGAACCTTTTTCATGCATGAGTGAACAAAGCAGTCCCAGAAAGCAGTCCCAGGGACTGCTGGGACTGCTGGGTCTGCTTTCTAGAGCAGTCCCACAGCGGTCCCAGAGCAGTCCCACAGCAGTCCCAGAGCGGTCCCAAAGCAGTCCCGGGGACTGCTTTCTGGGACTGCTTAGGTGTCAGGTTGGGTCTGGTTGGTACTGTATGTGTTTTGCCTTTTCACCAAGTTTTATTACTCGCTGAAATAGCTTTTCATTTTGAGGACAAGGAAACTCGCGACTGGAAGTGAATTTTACTAGTAAGATATTACACGTCACTCTAGACATCTGCTGTCTCAATAACATATATATAAAAATCATTTAAAAAACTCTATCTAGAAGCGATATGTTGGGGAAGATTCAAAACTCCTATTATGTAGTTTTTCTCTTATAACCGGAAGTTGTCGTTTTTTGTTTCCGGTGGGACCAACACATATCGTAACTGTGAAAAAGATACAATTATATAATGCAAGTCTTATTGCAAAAGAGAAAAGTTGAATTTTTTTATTTTTTTGATCACTTCCTGTGACGACCGGAAGTGACGACTGACGCTCTTCACCCAAATGGTTTTGTCTACTCCTCAAGGTCTAATAATCCTATAAGTTTGGTGTCTTAATCGCTTACCGTTTCTGAGATCTCACTCGGAGAAGTTCTCATTTTGCGGACATTTAAACGCGCGACCGGAAGTGAATTTTACAAAGATATTTGACGTTACTCTAGATATTTGCAGTCTTGATAACATATTCAAATATTAGTTCAAATACGTTATCTATAAAAAATATTTATGGGAAAGTAAAATACTCAAATTATGCAGTTTTTCGCTTATAGCCGGAAGTTGACGTTTTTGTTTCCGGTGGGACCAACATAATTCGAATCTACAAATAAGATGCAACAATGTGATGAAAGAAAAAAATCAAAAAAGAAAAGTTGAAAATTTCAATTTCTTTGATCACTTCCTCTGACGACCGGAAATGACGGCTGACGCTCTTAACCCAAATGGATTTGCCTACTCCTCAAGATCTATTACTCATATAAGTTTGGTGTCTTAATCTCTTACCGTTTCTGAGATATGACTCGGACAAAATATTTCTGAAAAAAACGGAAATCGGACATATTTGACGACCGTAAGTGATTTTTCGAAAAAATGAAAAAAGTCCTGAGGGTATTTTTATTCTCTATTATCCCTGAAAATTTCAAGAAAATCCGTCCAGCCATCTCTGAGAAATCGCTCCGACAAGAAAAGGGGAAAAAATAAGAAGAAGAAGAAACAGTAGAATCACTATAAGGTCTTCCGTCTGAAACAGAAGACCTTAATAACAAGAAACTCATTACTAGTAATGAGAAGGTCTTCCGTTATACTACTTCCCGTTTGCATCAACATGTCTTTTCCAACGTCGGTATTAGCCTAAAACTTATATAGAAACAAAATAACTTAAAAAAATACTTTTTTGCTTCGTTTCCTGTCACGACCAGAAGTAACAGGATGCAAATGAACTGATGACTGACTATAAGTCCTGAAATTTTTAGACTTCAGTCTAATATTGTTGCCGAACAATTGTGAGAACAAATTCTAATTATGAAGACAGGAAAACACACGACCGGAAGTGAACTGAATTAAAATCTCTGAATTTTCTCTTGACTTTTGCAGTATCTACAACATATGTAAAAAAAGATTTCAAAAACTTATATATAAGTGATATTTATGAGAATGTTAAACCACGAAATAATGTAGTTTATCTCTTAAGACCGGAAGTTTAAAGTTTTTGTTTCCAGTAGAATCTAACATATTTCAAAACAGCCAAAGAGAAGCAATAAAGTGATGCAAGTTTTAATTTTAAAAATAAAAGTTGAAATTTTCGATTTCTTTGATCACTTCCTGTGACGACCGGAAGTGATGGCTTACGCGTTTAGCCCTATATGTTTTGCCTACTCACCAAGGTTTATTACTCCTATAAGTTTTGTGTCTTAATTTCATGCCCTTTCCGAGATCTCTCTGAAATAAGTTTTCATTTTGAGGACAAGAAAACACGCGACCGGAAGTGAACTTTACTAAGATATTTCACATCACTCTAGACATCTGCAGTCTCAATAACATATATAAAAATCATTTAAGGAACTCTATCTATAGGTGATATGTATGGGGAAATTAGAAACCCTATTATGTAGTTTTTCTCTTATAACCGGAAGTTGTCGCTTTTTGTTTCTGGTGAGACCAACACATATCGTAACTGTGAAAAAGATACAATTATATGATGCAAGTCTTATTCCAAAAGAGAAAAGTTGAAATTTTTGATTTGTTTGATTACTTCCTGTGACGACCGGAAGTGACGGCTGACGCTCTTAACCCAAACGGTTTTGTCTACCCCTTAAGGTCTAATACTCCTATAAGTTTGGTGTCTTAATCTCTTACCGTTTCTGAGATATCACTCGGACAAGTTTTCATTTTGCGGACATTTAAATGCGCGACCGGAAGTAAATTTTACAAAGATATTTGACGTTACTCTAGATATTTGCAGTCTTGATAACATATTCAAAAATCAGTTCAAATACATTATCTATAAAATATATTATGGGAAAGTAAAATACTCAAATTATGCAGTTTTTCTCTTATAGCCGGAAGTTGACGTTTTTGTTTCCGGTAGGACCAACATATTTCGAAACTAAAAATGAGATGCAATAATGTGATGCAAAAAAAGATTCAAAAAAGAAAAGTTGAAAATTTCGATTTCTTTGATCACTTCCTGTGACGACCGGAAGTGACGACTGACGCTTTTAACCCAAATGGATTTGCCTACTCCTCAAGATCTATTACTCATATAAGTTTGGTGTCTTAATCTCTTACCGTTTCTGAGATCTCACTCGGACAAAATATTTTTGAAAAAAAAAAAAAAAACGGAAATCGAACGTATCTGACGACCGGACGTTATTTTGGAAAAAAATGAAACTTGATTTTTTAGGTATTTTCATTCTCTATTATCCCTGAAAATTTCAAGAAAATCCGTTCAGCCATCTCTGAGAAATCGTGAAAACAAGAAGGGGGAAAAAAATAATAATAATAATTAGAAAGTCAAAAAAATAATAAAAATAATAATAATAATAAGAAGAAGAAACAGTAGAATCACTATAGGTCTTCCGTTGAAAACAGAAGACCTAATAATAAGAAAAAACAGTAGAATCACTATAGGGTCTTCCATCTGAAATGGAAGACCTTAATAATAATAAGAAAAAAACAGTAGAATCACTATAAGGTCTTCCGTCTGAAACGGAAGACCTTAATAATAACTAGAAACTCATTACTAGTAATGAGAAGGTCTTCCGTTATACTACTTCCTGTTTGCATGAACATGTCTTTTCCAACGTCGGAATTAGCCTAAAACTGATGTAGAAACAAAATAGCTTTAAAAAAATTATTTTTTTCTTTGTTTCCTTTCACGACCGGAAGTAATGACAACACAAGATTTTTACACGATGCAAATGAACTGATGACTGACTATAAGTAACTCGTTTACTGTTGCCGAACAATTGTGAAAACAAATTCTAATTTTGAAAACAGGAAAACACACGACCGGAAGTGAACTGAATAGAAATCTCTTGAGTTTTCTCTTGACTTTAGCAATATCTACAGCATATGTAAAAACATTTCAAATACTTATCTATAAGTGATATTTATGAGAAAGTTAAACCACGAAATAACGTAGTTTATCTCTTAAAACCAGAAGTTTAAAGTTTTTGTTTCCTGTGGAATCTAACATATTTCAAAACAGCGAAAGAGAAGCAATAAAGTGAAACAAGTTTTAATTTTAAAAAGAAAAGTTGAAAATTTCCATTTCTTTGATCACTTCCTGTGACGACCGGAAGTGATGGCTGACACGTTTAACCCTATGTGTTTTTCCTTCTCACCAAGGTTTATTACTCCTTTCAGTTTGGTGTCTTAACCCTTTGCGTGCTGACTTGTTTTTAGTGAATGGTAGCCTCAGTACTGAGTTGTTTTGGAATATTGACAAAATTGTCACACTGGCTTACTTGAATGCAAATATCTTAAAATTTTGACAACCAATTTGCATGAAATTTGGCAAATATGAAACAAATATTGTGTTTTTTGAATTGATAAAGTTTTTTTCTAAAATTTCTTATATTTGATGTTGCCGTGGTAACAAAATTTCCAAAAATTATACAAAAACAATGATTCTTGAGTTTTTTAACTTATAATGTTCAGAAAAAAATGTTGCTTTGATAAAAAATAAATCATTTGCTTCAAAAACTGAATTTTAAATTTAATATTATATATATACGTATAAATTAGTCAATTATTCAATGTCATAAATATGTTGTGGAAAGTCATTGTATACTTATCTGAATAAGGAATATCTTTAAGTGAATACTGAATTACACATAATACAACGTTTTCAGTATATATCCAAAAAGAGCATAATTATAAAATTCCAGTTAGCCTGTAAATCCAAATCCAGTGATCTTTTTAGCAGTATTGGCAACCATATAAGAAAATTTGATTCCCAGTTAAGGAATATGCAGTCTTCGGGTCAGGAAATCTTGGTTCACATTTGGTACACCGAGATCGAAATTGTATCTTATAGTCCCAATTATAGTCTATTATTCTTATACCTGTAAAAATCTTTCTTACTGTGCTTTTATAGAGGAGAATGCATTTCTCCAGTATTGCTTGTATAGTATTAGTTAACATTCATCACCCCCCCCCCCCCTTACTTACATGTGTAATACTCCCTACTCTTTAAGAAATGGGCCATTATTTTGGAAGTTTTTTCCTAATGATTGCTAACATAAATTGCTAACACATCAACTAGAATTTATGTTAAAGATATTTAAGCACCTTTAACAGTCATTTACAATATCTTCAACTTTATAAATATGCCGAAATAACTTTGTTGTGGTCACTGATGAATATCAGTTTTGATACATTTCAATGTTTTCAGTGCATTAATGCACTATCGAGAAGTAATGTTTTATCACAATTATAAGCAAGAATTGAATGAGCTCCTATTTTTTATTTTGACCTGTCCTTGAAGAGCTATCTCCTTTTGTCTTGATTCAATAAAAAATAAATTTTATAATATATATCTATTTCTTTAAACAAAATTCTATTTAAATATTATTTCTAATGATGAAATACATTTTTTCACCAGGGCATTTGTTTGTAATCTTAATAACTATTTAAATTTTTATATTTAAAAATTAGCTTATCTCTGGAGACCTCATTGTTGTGTCAATCTTTGTTGATCAATAACTGCTCAGGTATTTGTATTTTTTGAAAATTTCTCTTGAAATTAAAAATATTCTCTTGAAAAAACCTAGTTTTTCTACTCTAAAATACTTTAGACAAATGTGGCAGAGTATTTTTTATGAGACTGATATTTAGTGAAAGTGAATCATGGATGGAATATCTTAAAACAGGGATGTTGCAGAGATGATCGATACATGCATGAATGAATGACAAGGAAGTCAGATCCTTAGAGATTGAAGCACACTGTCAATGAGGGATGTAATGTAATTCTTGAGGGTTCATGGGCCCTATCTAGTTGTAAACTACAGGTCACCATGATGTATTGATAGGTGAAAATAAGCATTGAATTTGAGAAATACAAATCCACCTGGCTTCATAGCGTTTTAATGATGTACATGCAACCAAACTATTAACAAACTCCTATTTAAAAGACTTTGTATGATCTTCCTCCTATTCCTAAAAGTGAAGATAATATATAATATATAAAAATATTGACAACCTTATCCATGAAGCATGGCCATGTGCAAAAAATGTTGCCCTGGTAGTGGTAATTATCCCCTCACAACAGAGATGGTGGGGATATAGTAAAGTGCTTGTGTGGGGGTTGGGGGGGGGGGGGTGAATTAGCTTGTTCTTGTGTGCATATGGAAGTGTCCTTGTGTGCATAACAGAAGTGATATAATCTGCATTGGGATGGAGTCGAATGCTGTCTTGATTGAAAAATATTCTCGTTTGCGAGGGGTTGCTCCGCTTTGCAGTGCCCTTTTTGGGATATATGTTCTGCATCCAGAAATGGCTTAAGAGATGGAAAAAATGAAAATTTTACAAATTTTGAAATGACCTTGACCTTTGACCTTGAACAAATATCCAAGGTCAAAGGTCAAGGGTCACATTGCAATTAACCCCATGCTTCTAAGACTTTTAGTTTTAAAGTTATAAGGTTTACTAGTAAGCGCAAAGACGTTCAAGGGCGAGAACTCATATAAGGGGTCACCAGATACTTTCGTACTGAATAGATTGAAGTTGTGTCTAAACACCCTGAATCCATTAGTGAAGGTTTTGTGTCTCTGTGATTTACAGTTTCAGAGGAGTAGCGATAACAAGGTTTTTCGCACAAGGGGCAATATTTTTTAAAAGGGTTAAGCTTAGAGGACAAGAATGAAATCTTTGAAATAGTTTTAAAAGTACATATTAAAGATGCAAAAATATACTGTATATGTTGAAAGACAAAAGAGCTATAAAAAGAGCTTTATTTCTCATATTTGGAATGACCTTGACCTTTGACCTTGACATAAACTTCAAGGTCTAGGTTAAAGAACCTAACGAAGTTGGTTTCATGTCTCTAGGACTTATCGTTTTGAAAATTTTTTCATTATTTGTAAACTTCAAAAACTTTCAGGGGCAATAACTCATAAAAGGGCTCAACAAATCCTTTAGTAATGATAGATTGAAGAGTCTTCTCAATTAGTCGAAGACATTGGTGAAGGTTTCGTAACTCTATGGTTAACGGTTTCGGAGAAGTAGCGATAACAATGTTTCTAGTGAAAGGGGCAATAACTGCATAAGGGGTCATAGGTTATACGCGTTGGGTCAAATTTGTTCATAACTTTTTATGACCTTTACGATGAACAAAAAATCTTTTCGATAAATGTCGAAACAAAAAATCAGTGGAAGAAAAATAATAATAACTAGTAGACTAATTGTTCTCGAACAATTAGAGGTCTTTCCACCTTCTTCAAATATTCATATATTTTTCATATTTAACTCTCTAAAGTTAATTTTTATTCAAAAAGAATCCATAAATGGCTTGAAAATTAGAAAAAATGAAAATTTTAAAAATTTGAGATGACCTTGACCTTTGACCTTGAACAAATATTCAAGGTCAAAGGTCAAGGGTCACATTGCACTTGACCCCATGCTTATACAACTTTTAGTTTTAAAGTTATAAGGTTTAATAGTAAGCGCAAAGATGTTAAAGGGCGATAACTCATATAAGGGGTCATCAGATACTTTCGCATTGAATAGATTGAAGTTGTGTCTAAAAACCCTGCAAACATTACTGAAGGTTTTGTGTCTCTATGGTTTACGGTTTCGGAGGAGTAGCAATAGCAAGGTTTTCAGTAAAAGGGGCAATAACTCTCAAAGGGGTAAATCTTAGGGGACAAGTATGAAATATTTGAAATAGTTTTAAGAGGACATATTAATGTTGCAAAGATACTTAGTATACATTGAAAGACAAAAGAGATATTAAAAGAGCTTAATTTCTCATATTTTGAATGACCTTGACCTTTGACCTTGACATATATTTCAAGGTCTAAGGCCAAAGAATCTAATGCAGTTGGTTTCATGTCTGTACGACTTATCGTTTTGAAAAAAAATTATTATTTGTAAACTTCAAAAACGTTCAGGGGCAATAACTCATAAAAGGGGTCCACGAATACTTTCGCAATGAAAAGATTGAAAAGTCCCCTCATTTAGTCGAAGACATTGGTGAAGGTTCCGTACCTCTATGGTTTACGGTTTTGAAGGAGTAGCAATAACAAGCTTTCATTGTCAAAGGGGTAATAACTCTTGGAGGGGTCAAAGTTCATATACGCAGGGTCAACTGTAAAAAGCTTTTAAAGAGTACATTCTTATAGACTATAAATCTTCTCGATAGATCTTGAAACATAGAATCACATCAGGGGGTGGAAAAATAATAATAATAATAATAACTAGTAGACTAATTGTTCTCGAACAATTAGAGGTCTTTCCACCTTCTTTAAATTTCATATATTTTTCATATTTTACTCTCTGAAGTTAATTTTTATAGAAAAAGAATCCATAAATGGCTTGAAAGATAGAAAAAATGAAAATTTAAAAATTTTGAAATGACCTTGACCTTTGACCTTGAACAAATATTCAAGGTCAAAGGTCAAGGGTCACATTGCACTTGACCCTATGCTTCTATGACTTTTAGTTTTAAAGTTATAAGGTTTAATAGTAAGCGCAAAGACGTTAAAGGGCTATAACTCATATAAGGGGTCATCGGATACTTTTGCACTGAATAGACTGAAGTTGTGTCTAAAGATCCTGAAGACGTTGGTGAAGGTTTTGTGTCTCTACGGTTTACGGTTTAGGAGGAGTAGCGATAACAAGGTTTTCAGTAAAAGGGGCAATAACTTTTAAAGGGGTAAATCTTAGGGGAAAAGTATGAAATCTTTGAAATAGTTTTAAGAGGACATATTAATGATGCAAAGATACTTAGTATAAATTGAAAGACAAAAGAGATATAAAAAGAGCTTAATTTCTCATATTTTGAATGACCTTGACCTTTGACCTTGACATAAATTTCAAGGTCTGAGGTCAAAGAATCTTATCCAGTTGGTCCCATGTCTCTACGACTTATCGTTTTGAAAATTTTTAATTATTCGTAAGTTTCATAAACTTTCAGGGGCAATAACTCATAAAAGGGGTTGACGAATACTTTCGCAATGAAAAGATTGAAGAGTCCCCTCAATTAGTCGAAGACATTGGTGAAGGTTCCGTACCTCTACGGTTTACGGTTTCAAAGGAGTAGCGATAACAAGCTATTCTTGCGAAAGGGGCAATAACTTTATAAGAGGTCATAGGTCAAACACGGGGGGGTCGTTTTTCGGAATAACTTTTGATATCCAGTATTATGAACTATAAAGTTTTTTGATAAGTCTTGCGGTTTCAAAAGTCCGGGAAGAAAAAGAAGAAGAATAATAATAATAATAAACATAAGCATTTCAAGAGGTCTTTCCACAGAAAGGTGGAAAGACCTAATCATAATAAACATAAGCATTTCAAGAGGTCTTTCCACAGAAAGGTGGAAAGACCTAACTAGTAGACTAATTGTTCACAGAAGAATTAGAGGTCTTTCCACCTTTTTAAGTGTTTCCATGTAATTTGGGCTGTAAAAAAAAAAAAGAAAAAAAAAAAAAAAAAAAAAAATGTTCTTCCAGCAGGGATCGAACTCATAACCCTTAGCTTGAGAGGCAGGCGCGCTAACCACTACGCCACGAATTCCGATGAAGATGTCTGCAGTAAACTACCTATTTAAGAATTAAAAATTGTTGTACAATGTAGTTATCGGAATTGAATGGTTTTGAGAAACATGTTTCCATATCATTTGGCTTTCAAAAGAACAAAAGAAAGAAACTAGTAGACTAATTGTTCTCGAACAATTAGAGGTCTTTCCACCTTCTTTAAATTTCATATATTCTTCATATTTAACTCTTTACTGTTTATTTTTATACAAGAGAAACTAGAAATTGCTTGAAAAATGGAAAAAAAGAAAATTTTAAAAATTTTGAAATGACATTGACCTTTGACCTTGAACAAATATCCAAGGTCAAAGGTTATGGGTCACATTACACTTGACCCCATGCTTCTACGACTTTTTGTTTTAAAATTATAAGGTTTACTAGTAAGCGCAAAGACGTTAAAGGGCGATAACTCATATAAGGGGTCACCGGATACTTTCGCACTGATAGATTGAAGTTGTGTCTAAAGACCCTGAATACATTAGTGAAGGTTTCGTGTCTCTGCGGTTTACGGTTTCAGAGGAGTAGCGATAACAAGGTTTTTCGCACAAGGGGAAATAACTTTTAAAAGGGTTAAGCTTAGGGGACAAGATTGAAATCTTTGAAATAGTTTTAAAAGTACATATTAAAGATGTTAAGATATACTGTATATGTTGAAAGACAAAAGAGCTATAAAAAGAGCTTTATTTCTCATATTTGGAATGACCTTGACCTTTGACCTTGACATAAATTTCAAGGTCTAAGGTCAAAGAATCTAATGCAGTTGGTTTCATGTCTCTAAGGCTTATCGTTTTGAAAATATTTCATTATTTGTGAACTTCAAAAACTTTCAGGGGCAATAACTCATAAAAGGGGTCGACGAATACTTTCGCAAAGATACAATGAAGCAAGTACTAAGTTAGTCGAAGACATTGATGAAGGTTTCGTATCTCTACGATTTATGCTTTCGGAGGAGTAGCGATAACAAGTTTTCTAGCGAAAGGGGCAATAACTGCGAAAGGGGTCATAGGTTATATGCGTTGGGTCAAATTTGTTCATAACTTTTTATGACCTTTACGATGAACAAAAAATCTTTTCGATAAATGTCGAAACAAAAAATCAGCGGAAGAAAAATAATAATAATAAGAATAACTAGTAGACTAATTGTTCTCGAACAATTAGAGGTCTTTCCACCTTCTTTAAATTTCATATATTCTTCATATTTAACTCTCTACTGTTTATTTTTATACAAGAGAAACCAGAAATGGCTTGAAAAATGGAAAAAATGAAAATTTTAAAAATTTCGAAATGACCTTGACCTTTGACCTTGAACAAATATTGAAGGTCAAGGGTCACATTGCACTTGACTCCATGCTTCTACGACTTTTAGTTTTCAAGTTATAAGGTTTAATAGTAAGCGCAAAGACATTAAAGGGCAATAACTCATATAAGGGGTCATCGGATCCTTTCGCACTGAATAGATTGAAGTTGTGTCTAAAGACCCTGAAGACATTAGTGAAGGTTTGATGTCTTTACAGTCTATGGTTTCGGAGGAGTAGCGATAACAAGGTTTTTAATGAAAAGGGCAATAATTTTTAAAGGGGTCAAACTTTGGGGACAAGTATGAAATATTTGAAATAGTTTTAAGAGGACATATTAAAGATGCAAAGATATATATTATATGTTGAAAGACAAAAAAGATATTAAAAGAGCTTAATTTCTCATTAGCTCACCTCGACGAAGTCGAGATGAGCTTATGCTATACCCCCGGCGTCGGCGTCGGTGTCGGCGTCGGCGTTAGCGTCGGCGTCCCAGGTTAAAGTTTTAGGAGCAAGTCCCATTCCCAAGTAGCTATAAGCCCTACCTGGACCAAACTTGCATGGATGATGCATCTAGGGATGGACACTACCAAACTTGCTTCGGATGCTGGATCTGACCTAGATTTTCCAGATGAGTGACCAGGTTAAAGTTTTAGGAGCAAGTCCATTCCCAAATAACTATAAGCCCTACCTGGATCAAACTTGCATAGATGATGCATCTAGGGATGGACACTACCACACTTACTTCGGATGCTGGATCTGACCTAGATTTTCCGGATGAGTGACCAGGTTAAAGTTTTAGGAGCAGGTCCATTCCCAAGTAACTATAAGCCCTACCTGGACCAAACTTGCATGGATGATGCATCTAGGGATGGACACTACCAAACTTGCTTCGGATGCTGGATCTGACCTAGATTTTCCGGATGAGTGACCAGGTTAAAGTTTTAGGAGCAGGTCCATTCCCAAGTAACTATAAGCCCTACCTTGACCAAACTTGCATGGATGATGCATCTAGGGATGGACACTACCACACTTGCTTCGGATGCTGGATCTGACCTAGATTTTCCAGATGAGTGACCAGGTTAAATTTTAGGAGCAGGTCCATTCCCAAGTAACTTAAAGCCCTACCTGGACCAAACTTGCATGGATGATGCATCTAGGGATGGACATGGCCACACTTGCTTCGGATGCTGGATCTGACCTAGATTTTCCGGATGAGAGACCAGGTTAAAGTTTTAGGAGCAGGTCCATTCCCAAGTAACTATAAGCCCTACCTTGACCAAACTTGCATGGATGATGCATCTAGGGATGGACACTACCACACTTGCTTCGGATGCTGGATCTGACCTAGATTTTCCGGATGAGTGATCAGGTTAAAGTTTTAGGAGCAGGTCCATTCCCAAGAAACTATAAGCTCTACCTTGACCAAACTTGCATGGATGATGCATCTAGGGATGGACATGGCCACACTTACTTCGGATGCTGGATCTGACCTAGATTTTCCGGATGAGTGACCAGGTTAAAGTTTTAGGAGCAGGTCCATTCCCAAGTAACTATAAGCCCTACCTTGACCAAACTTGCATGGATGATGCATCTAGGGATGGACACTACCACACTTGCTTCGGATGCTGGATCTGACCTAGATTTTCCGGATGAGTGATCAGGTTAAAGTTTTAGGAGCAGGTCCATTCCCAAGAAACTATAAGCTCTACCTTGACCAAACTTGCATGGATGATGCATCTAGGGATGGACATGGCCACACTTACTTCGGATGCTGGATCTGACCTAGATTTTCCGGATGAGTGACCAGGTTAAAGTTTTAGGAGCAGGTCCATTCCCAAGTAACTATAAGCCCTACCTGGACCAAACTTGCATGGATGATGCATCCAGGGATGGACACTACCACACTTGCTTCGGATGCTGGATCTGACCTAGATTTTCCACATGAGTGAATTTTAGCCATATTTTAACCAAATTAGCATGGATGATGTATCTAGGGATGGACACTTCCAGACTTGCCTTGGATTCTGAATCTGACGTACATTTTCCAGATGAGTGACCAGGGTAATTTTTTTGGAGTAGCTATATAATATTATGGCCTGTTATGATTAAACTTGCATAGATGGTGCATCTAAGGATGAAAACTTCCAGACTTGGTTTGGATGTTGGAACTGACCAAAATTTTCTTTGATTACTTAACAGGTCAAAAGTTTTTTGAGCAGGTCTATAATTAAATCAAACTTGCGTGGATATTGATCTTGGGATGTACCCTAACTAGAAAAAAAATATGATGTGAAATTTGCCTTACTTGTAGATAACATTCGTCGAGGTGAGCTTCGTAATCTTTGATTACCTATGTTTTTTGGAATGACCTTGACCTTTGACCTTTGCATATATTTTAAGGTCAAAGGTCAATGAATCTCATGCAGTTGGTCCCATGTCTCTACGACTTATCATTTTGAAAATTTTTAATTATTTGTAAACATCAAAAACTTTCAGGGGCAATAACTCATAAAAGGGGTCCACATATACTCTCGCAATGAAAAGATTGAAGAGTTCTCTAAATTAGTCGAAGACATTTGTGAAGTTTCCGTACCTCTATGGTTTACGGTTTCGAAGGAGTAGCGATAACAAGGTTTTTTGTACAAGGGGCAAGAACTCCGAAAGGGGTCATAGGTCATACTCGTTGGGTAGTTTTTCGAAATAACTTTTGATGTCAAGTATCATGAACTATAAAGTTTTTCGATAAGTCTTTCGGTTCAAAAGGCCGTAGCGGAAAAATAATAATAATAATAATAATAATAACTAGTAGACTAATTGTTCTCGAACAATTAGAGGTCTTTCCACCTTCTTTAAATTTCATATATTCTTCACATTTAACTCTCTACTGTTTATTTTTATACAGGAGAAACCAGAGATGGCTTGAGAGATGGAAAATATTAAAATTTTAGAAATTTGGAAATGACCTTGACCTTTGACCTTGAACAAATATTCAAGGTCAAAGGTCAAGGGTCACATTGCACTTAACCCCATCCTTCTACGACTTTTAGTTTTAAAGTTATAAGGTTTAATAGTAAGCGCAAAGACGTTAAAGGGCAATAACTCATAAGGGGTCAGCAGATCCTTTTGCACTAATAGACTGAAGTTGTGACTAAAGACCCTGAAGACATTAGTGAAGGTTTCATGTCTCTGCGATTTACGGTTTAGGAGAAGTAGCGATAACAAGGTTTTTCGCACAAGGGGCAATAACTTTCAAAGGGGTTAAGCTTAGGGGACAAGAATGAAATCTTTGAAATGGTTTTGAGAGGACATATTAATGATGCAAAGATATTTAGTATATGTTGAAAGACAAAAGAGATATAAAAAGAGCTTAATTTCTCATATTTTGAATGACCTTGACCTTTGACCTTTGCATATGTTTTAAGGTCAAAGGTCAATGAATCTCATGCAGTTGGTCCCATGTCTCTATGACTTATCGTTTTGAAAATTTTTAATTATTCGTAAACATAAAAAACTTTCAGGGGCAATAACTCATAAAAGGGGTCAACGAAAACTTTCGCAATGAAAAGATTGAAGAGTCCTCTCAATTAGTCGAAGACATTTGTGAAGTTTCCGTACCTCTACGGTTTACGGTTTCGAAGGAGTAGCGATAACAAGCTTTTATTGCAAAAGGGGTAATAACTCTTGGAGGGGTCAAAGTTCATATACGCAGGGTCAACTGTAAAAATCTTTTAAAGAGTTCATTCTTATAGTCTATAAATCTTTTCGATAGATCTTGAAACATAGAATCACATCAGGGGGTGGAAAAATAATAATAATAACTAGTAGACTAATTGTTCTCGAACAATTAGAGGTCTTTCCACCTTTAAATTTCATATATTCTTCATATTTAACTCTCTACTCTTTATTTTTATACAAAAGAAACCAGAAATGGCTTGAGAGATGGAAAAAATGAAAATTTAAAAATTTTGAAATGACCTTGACCTTTGACCTTGAACAAATATTCAAGGTCAAAGGCCAAGGGTCACATTACAATTAACCCCATGCTTCTACCACTTTTAGCTTTAAAGTTATAAGGTTTACTAGTTAGCGCAAAGACGTTAAAGGGCGATAACTCATATAAGGGGTCATCGGATACTTTCGCACTGAATAGATTGAAGTTGTGTCTAAAGACACTGAATACATTAGTGAAGGTTTCGTGTCTCTGCGGTTTACGGTTTCAGAGGAGTAGCGATAACAAGGTTTTTCGCACAAGGGGCAATAACTTTTAAAAGGGTTAAGCTAAGGGGACAAGATTGAAATCTTTGAAATAGTTTTAAAAGTACATATTAAAGATGCAAAGATATACTGTATATGTTGAAAGATAAAAGAGCTATAAAAAGAGCTTTATTTCTTTTATTTGGAATGACCTTGACCTTTGACCTTGACATAAACTTCAAGGTCTAGGGTTAAGGAATCTAATGCAGTTAGTTTCATGTCTCTACGACTTATCGTTTTGAAAATTTTTCATTATTTGTAAACTTCAAAAACTTTCAGGGGCAACAACTCATAAAAGGGCTCAACGAATCCTTTCGTAATGAATAGATTGAAGAGTCTCCTCAATTAGTCGAAGACATTGGTGAAGGTTTCGTACCTCTATGGTTTACGGTTTCAGAGGAGTAGCGATAACAAGGTTTCTAGCGAAAGGGGCAATAACTACGAAAGAGGTCATAGGTTATACGAGTTGGGTCAAATTTGTTCATAACTTTTTATGACCTTCACGATGAACAAAAAATCTTTTCGATAAATGTCGAAACAAAAAATCAGCGGAAGAAAAATAATAATAAGAAGAAGAAGAAGAAGAAGAATAATAACTAGTAAACTAATTGTTCTCGAACAATTAGAGGTCTTTCCACCTCCTTTAAATTTCATATATTTTTCACATTTTACTCTATAAAGTTAATTTTTATACCAAAAGAATCCATAAATGGCTTGAAAGATAGAAAAAATGAAAAATTTAACAAATTTGAAATGACCTTGACCTTTGACCTTGGAAAATATTCAAGGTCAAAGGTCACGGGTCACATTGCATTTGACCCCATCCTTCTACGACTTTTAGTTTTAAAGTTATAAGGTTTAATAGTAAGCGCAAATATGTTAAAGGGCGATAACTCCTATAAGGGGTCATCGGATACTTTCGCACTTTATAGATTGAAGTTGTGTCTAAAGACCCTGAAGACATTGGTGAAGGTTTTGTGTCTCTACGGCTTACGGTTTCGGAGGAGTAGCGATAACAAGGTTTTCAGTAAAAGGGGCAATAACTTTTAAAAGGGTAAATCTTAGGGGACAAATATGAAATCTTGGAAATAGTTTTAAGAGGACATATTAATGATAGAAAGATATTTAGTATATGTTGAAAGACAAAAGAGATATAAAAAGAGCTTAATTTCTTATATTTTGAATGACCTTGACCTTTGACCTTTGCATATATTTTAAGGTCAAAGGTCAATGAATCTTATGCAGTTGGTCCCATGTCTCTATAACTTATTGTTTTGAAAATTTTTAATTATTTGTAAACATCAAAAACTTTCAGGGGCAATAACTCATAAAAGGGGTTGACGAATACTTTCGCAATGAAAAGATTGAAGAGTCCCCTCAATTAGTCGAAGTCATTTGTCAAGGTTCCGTACCTCTACGGTTTATGGTTTCAGAGGAGTAGCGATAACAAGGTTTCTATCAAAAGGGGCAATAACTGCAAAAGGGGTCATAGGTTATACGCGTTGGGTCAAATTTGTTAATAACTTTTTATGACCTATACGGTCAACGAATAATCCTTTCGCTAAACATTGAAACAAAAAATCAGCGGAAGAAGAATAATAATAATAATAAACAGAAGAAAATCAATAGGTCTTTCCACAGAAAGGTGGAAAGACCTAACTAGTAGACTAATTGTTCTCGAACAATTAGAGGTCTTTCCACCTTATTTAAATTTCATATATTCTTGATATTTAACTCTCTACTGTTTATTTTTATACAAAAGAAACCAGAAATGGCTTGAGATATGGAAAAAATGAAATTAAAAAAATTGAATGACCTCGACCTTTGACCTTAAACATATTCAAGGTCAAAGGTCACGGGTCACATTGCACTTGACCCCATGGTTCTATGACTTTTGGTTTTAAAGTTATAAGGTTTAATAGTAAGAGCAAAGACGTTAAAGGGCGATAACTCATATAAGGGGTCATCGGATCCTTTCGCACTGAATAGACTGAAGTTGTGTCTGAAGGCCCTAAGAACATTAGTGAAGGTTTCGTGTCTCTGCGGTTTTCGGTTTCGGAGGAGTAGCGATAACAAGGTTTTCAGTGAAAGGGGCAATAACTTTTAAAAGGGTAAATCTTAGGGGACAAGTATGAAATCTTTGAAATAGTTTTAAGAGGACATATTAAAGATGCAAAGAGATTTAGTATATAATGAAAGACAAAAGAGATATAAAAAGAGCTTAATTTCTCAAATTTTGAATGACCTTGACCTTTGACCTTGAAAAAAATTTCAAGATCTGAGGTCAAAGAATCTAATGCAGTTGGTTCCATGTCTGTACGACTTATCGTTTTGAAAATTTTTCATTATTTGTAAACTTCATAAACTTTCAGGGGCAATAACTCATTGAAGGGGTCGACAAATCATTTCGCAATGAATAGATTGAAAAGTCCTCTCAAGTAGTCAAAGACATTGATGAAGGTTCTGTATCTCTACGATTTACGGTTTCGAAGGAGTAGCGATAACAAGCTATTCTTGCGAAAGGGGCAATAACTTTGTAAGAGGTCATAGGTCAAACACGTTGGGTCGTTTTTCGGAATAACTTTTAATATCCAGTATCATGAACTATAAAGTTTTTTGATAAGTCTTGCGGTTTCAAAAGTCCGGGAAGAAAAAGAATAATAATAATAATAATAATAACTAGTAGACTAATTGTTCACAAAACAATTAGAGGTCTTTCCACCTTCTTTAAATTCTTAATTTTTTTATATATACCTCTTTATAGTAAATTTTGAATAATAAGAAACCAGAAATGGCTTGAAATATAGGAAAATTGAAAATTTTCAAAAAAAAAAATTATTGACCTTGACCTTTGACCTTAAACATATTCAAGGTCAAAGGTCACGGGTCACATTGCACTTGACCCCATGGTTCTATGACTTTTAGTTTTAAAGTTATAAGGTTTAATAGTAAGCGCAAAGTCGTTAAAGGGCAATAACTCATATAAGGGGTCATCGGATCCTTTCGCACTGAATAGATTGAAGTTGAGTCTAAAGGCCCTTAGGACATTAGTGAAGGTTTCATGTCTCTACAGTTTACGGTTTCGGAGGAGTAGCAATAACAAGGTTTTCAGTGAAAGGGGCAATAACTTTTAAAAAGGTAAATCTTAGGGGACAAGTATGAAATCTTTGAAATAGTTTTAAGAGGACATATTAAAGATGCAAAAAGATTTAGTATAAAATGAAAGACAAAAGAGATATAAAAAGAGCTTAATTTCTCAAATTTTGAATGACCTTGACCTTTGACCTTTACAAAAATTTCAAGGTATGAGGTCAAAGAATCTAATGCAGTTGGTTCCGTGTCTCTACGACTTATCGTTTTGAAAATTTTTCATTATTTGTAAACTTCATAAACTTTCAGGGGCAATAACTCATTGAAGGGGTCGACAAATCATTTCGCAATGAATAGATTGAAAAGTCCTCTCAAGTAGTCGAAGACATTGGTGAAGGTTCTGTATCTCTACGGTTTTCTGTTTCGAAGGAGTAGCGATAACAAGCTATTCTTGCGAGAGGGGCAATAACTTCGTAAGAGGTCATGGGTCAAACACGGGGGTCGTTTTTCGGAATAACTTTTAATATCCAGTTTCATGAACTATAAAGTTTTTCTATAAGTCTTGCGGTTTCAAAAGTCCGGGAAGAAAAATAATGATAATAATAATAATAAACATAAGCATTTCAAGAGGTCTTTCCACAGAAAGGTGGAAAGACCTAATAATAAACATAAGCATTTCAAGAGGTCTTTCCACAGAAAGGTGGAAAGACCTAATAATAATAATAAACAGAAGAAAATCAATAGGTCTTTCCACAGAAAGGTGGAAAGACCTAATAAGCATTTCAAGAGGTCTTTCCACAGAAAGGTGGAAAGACCTAATAATAATAATAATAATAATAATAATAATAATAATAATAATAATAAACAGAAGAATATCAATAGGTCTTTCCACAGAAAGGTGGAAAGACCTAATAATAATAATAATAATAATAATAAACAGAAGAATATCAATAGGTCTTTCCACAGAAAGGTGGAAAGACCTAACTAGTAGACTAATTGTTCACAGAACAATTAGAGGTCTTTCCACCTTTTTAAGTGTTTCCATGTAATTTGGGCTGTAAAAAAAGAAGAAAAATGCCAAAAAAAAAAAAAAAAAAAAAAAAAAATGTTCTTCCAGCAGGGATCGAACTCAGAACCCTTAGCTTGAAAGGCAGACGCGCTAACCACTACGCCACGAATTCGGATGAAGATGTATGCAGTAAACTACCTATTTAGGAATTTAAAAAAATTGTTGTACAACATAGTTATCGGAATTGAATAGTTTTGAGAAACATGTTTCCATATCATTTGGCTTTCAAAAGAACAAAAGAAAGAAGAAGAAAAATACAAGAAAATAAATAAACTCAAAAATTCGTCTTTTGCTATAGATTTATTGTCGGGTTCGTTTCTCTGTAGAGTTCAAAAGGTCTTCGCGCAGCTCCAAAAAAAGATGTTTTTTTTTTTTTTTTTTTTTTTTTTTTTTGCGATTAAGGGGCCAATTTTTCTCTCTTTCCCCTTCTCTCTTCCTTTCTCTTCCTCTCTCTTTTTTCTCTCTCTCTTCTTTTTCTCTTTTTTGCTTCCGTGTTGATGGAATTTGTTTACATAGTTACCATGGAAAGTACAATGCATGACATGTGTTTTACTGTGCATATCGTATTTCTATTTCTGTGCATTATGCTTAGGAAGGTTTAATTAGAAGTGTTAAATGTTCTGATTTAGTTAAACTACTTAGAAAAATGCCGATGATATAAATCGGACTCGAGGCTAATGGTATGTAGGTCGTCATATGGGAAAACATGGATTGGACTCAAAGCGGCCTGACTGTGGATCCTAAGATTGTTGGAGGTTCAGAAAGAAGATTCCTGAATGAAACAAGCTTCCATGTGGGTTACATTAATTGCAGCTATGATAAATAAAATGTTCTACATCCATTTTAAGAAGAAAACAAAGATAATGAAAGCGTGGAATAGTTTATTTCATACATTTATATTGCTTTAACCCCCCCCCCCCCTTCATATATTCTGTATTTCTCATAATTTGGATGACCTTGACCTTTGACCTTGACCTTAATATCAAGAACAAAAATGCAAGAATCCATTTCAGTTGGTCCCATGTCTCTACCTCAAAGCGTTAAATTTTTTTTCAAGTTTACGTAAACAGCAAAGAAACTTCAGGGGCAATAACTTGTATAAGGCTTCGATGAATCCTTTCGCAATGATAGATTGAAAAGCCCTCTCAATTAGTGAAAAGCATTGGTGAAGGTTCTGTATCTCTACGGTTTGTGGTTTCAGAGGAGTAGCGATAACAAGCTTTTCTTGCGAAAGGGGCAATAACTTCATTAAATGTCATCGCTCGAAGTTGTTGGGTCAAATCTGAAAATCATTTAAGTAGTCGACTAATATAAAAGATGCGTCTCTTCCATAAGTTGCGAAACAAAAAATCAGCGGAAGAAAAATAGTAAGAAGAATAATAAGAATAATAATAATAAACAGAAGAAAATCAATAGGACTTTCCACAGAAAGGTGGAAAGCCCTAATAATATGTGTCGAAAGATGAAAGAGACATAAAAAGTTCATGTTTTAAATGACCTTGACCTTTGACCTTGACTTAAATTTCAAGGTCAAAGTTTCTAAAGTAGTCGAAGACACTGTTGAAGGTTTCGCATCTCTACGGTCAATGGTTTCGGAGGAGAAGCGATAACAAGGTTTTTCGCACAAGGGCAAGAACTGTTTAACCCGTCAGGCTCTACAGGTTAAAAAGATAAAATTTGAAAACAGTTTTATAAAGACATTTGATATATTTGATGTTATGTGATATATGTTGTAAGACAAAAGAGATATAAAAGAAGCTATAATTCTCATATTCAGAGTGACCTTGACCTTTGACCTTGAACAAATTTTGAAGGTCAAACGATGAAAAGTCCAATGCAGTTGGTTTCGTGTCTCTACGATTAATCGTTTTAATTTTTTTCATCATACGTAAAGAACAAAAACTTTCAGGGGGCAATAACTCATCAAAGTGCTCGATCTATCATTTCGCAATGAAAGATTGAAAAGTCTTCTCAAGTTGTCGAAGACATCGGTGAAGGTTTCCTAACTCTACGGTTTACGGTTTCGGAGGAGTAGCGATAACAAGCTTTTATTGCGAAAGGGTTCATAACACTTTGAGGGGTCAAAGTTCATATACGCAGGGTCAACTGCAAAAATCTTTTACGGGGTACATTCTTATGAAGTATAAATCTTTTCGATAAATCTTGAAACTCAAAAACATGCGGCGGAAAAATAATAATAATAATAAACAGAACAATTTCAATAGGACTTTCCACAGAAAGGTGGAAAGCCCTTATAATAAACAGAAGAAAATCAATAGGTCTTTCCACAGAAAGGTGGAAAGACCTAATAAAGAAGAAAAAGAAGAAAAATATAAGAAAATTAATAAAACTAAAAAAATTCGTCTTTTGCTATAGATTTATTGTTGGGCTCGTTTCTCTGTAGAGTTCAAAAGGTCTTCGCGCAGCTCCAAAAAAAGATGTTTTTTTCTTCTTTTTTTTTTTTTTGTGATTTAGGGGCCAATTTTTCTCTCTTTCCCCTTCTCTCTCCCTTTCTCTCTTTCTCTCTCTCTCTCTCTCTTCTTTTTTTCTTTTTTGCTTCCGTATTGATGGCATTTGTTTACATAGTTACCATGGAAGTACAATGCATGACATGTGTTTTACTGTGCATGTCGTAATTCTATTTTTGTGCATTATGCTTACGAAGGTTTAATTTGAGGTGTTAAATGTTCTGATTTAGTTAAACTACTTAGAAAAGTGCCGATGATATAAATCGGACTCGAGGCTAATATTTTATGGTATGTAGGTCGTCATATTCGAAAACATGGATTGGACTCAAAGCGACCTGACTGTGGATCCTAAGATTGTTGCAGGTTCAATATGAAGATTCCTGAATGAAACAAGCTTCCATGTGGGTTATATTAAATGCAGCTATGATAAATAAAATGTTCTACATGCATTTTAAGAAGAAAACAAGATAATTAAAGCGTGGAATAGTTTATTTCATACAATAATATTGGTTTAAACCCCCCCCCTTTTAATATATTCTGTATTTCTCATATATTGGATGACCTTGACCTTTGACCTTGACCTAAATATGAAGAACAAAAATGCAAGAATACATTTCAGTTGTTCCCATGTCTCTACGTCTATGTGTTAAAATTTTTTTCAAGTTAACGTAAACAGCAAAAAAACTTCAGGGGCAATAAGTCGTACAAGGCTTCGATGAATCCTTTCGCAATGATAAAATGAAAAGCCCTCTCGATTAGTGGAAAGCATTGGTGAAGGTTCTGTATCTCTACGGTTTGTGGTTTCAGAGGAGTAGCGATAACAAGGTTTTTTGCACAAGGGGCAAGAACTTTTTAACGCGTCAGACTCTACGGGTCAAAAAGAGAAATTTGAAAACAGTTTTATAAGGACATTTGATATATTTGATGTTATGTAATATATGTTGTAAGACAAAAGAGATATAAAAAGAGTTATAATTCTCATATTCAGAGTGACCTTGACCTTTGACCTTGAACAAATTTTGAAGGTCAAATGATGAAAAATCCAATGCAGTTGGTTTCGTGTCTCTACGATTAATCGTTTTAATATTTTTCATTATATGTAAAGAACAAAAACATTCAGCAAAGTGCTCAATCTATCATTTCGCAATGCAAGATCAAAAAGTCTTCTCAAGTAGTCGAAGACATCGGTGAAGATTTCTTACTTCTAGGGTTTACGGTTTCAGAGGAGTAGCGATAACAAGCTTTTAATGCGAAAGGGTTCATAACTCTTTGAGGGGTCAAAGTTCATATATGCAGGGTCAACTGCAAAAATCTTTTATGAAGTACATTCTTATGGTCCATGAATCTTTTCGATAAATCTTGAAACTCAAAAACATGCGGCGGATAAATAATAATAATAATAAACAGAACAATTTCAATAGGACTTTCCACAGAAAGGTGGAAAGCCCTAATAATTATAACTAGTAGACTAATTGTTCTCGAACAATAAGAGGTCTTTCCACCTTCCTTAAATTTCATATTTTCTTCATATTTAACTCTCTAATGTTTATTTTTATACAAAAGAAAACAGAAATGGATTGAGAGATGGAAAAAATGAAAATTTTAAAAATTTTGAAATGACCTTGACCTTTGATCTTGAACAAATATTCAAGGTCAAAGGTCAAGGGTCACATTGCAATTAACCCCATGCTTCTAAGACTTTTACTTTTAAAGTTATAAGGTTTATTAGTAAGCGCAAAGACGTTAAAGGGCAATAACTCATATAAGGGGTCATCGGATAGTTTCGCACTGAATAGATTGAAATTGTGTCTAAGGACCCTGAATACATTAGTGAAGGTTTCATGTCTCTGTGGTTTACGGTTTCGGAGGACTAGCGATAACAAGGTTTCCAGTAAAAGGGGCAATAACTTTTAAAGGGGTAAATCTTAGGGGACAAGTATGAAATCTTTGAAATAGTTTTAAGAGTACATGTTAATGATGCAAAGATATTTAGTATATGTTGAAAGACAAAAGAGAAATGAAAAGAGCTTAATTTCTCATATTTTGAATGACCTTGACCTTTGACCTTGCATATATTTGAAGGTCAAAGGTCAATGAATCTTATGCAGTTGGTTCCATGTCTCTCTGACTTATTGTTTTGAAAATTATTATTTGTTAACATCAACAACTTTCAGGGGCAATAACTCCTGAAAGGGGTTGACTAATACTTTTGCAATGAAAAGATTGAAAAGTCCCCTCAATTAGTCGAAGACATTGGTGAAGGTTCCGTACCTCCACGGTTTATGGTTTCAAAGGAGTAGCAATAAAAAGTTTTTCATACCAGGGCCAAGAACTCTGAAAGGGGTCATAGGTCATAGTCGTTGGGTAGTTTTTCGAAATAACTTTTGATGTTGAGTATCAAGAACTATAAAGTTTTTCGATAAGTCTTTCGGTTCAAAAGGCCATAGCAGAAAAATAATGATAATAATAACTAGTAGACTAATTATTCTCGAACAATTTGAGGTCTTTCCACCTTCTTTAAATTTCATATATTCTTGATATTTAACTCTCTACTGTTTATTTTTATACAAAAGAATCCAGAAATAGCTTGAGAGATGGAAAAAATGTAAATTTTAGAAAATTTGAAATGACCTTGAACTTTTAACCTTGAACAAATATTCAAGGTCAAAGGTCAAGGGTCAAATAGCACTTAACCCTATGCTTCTACGACTTTTAGTTTTAAAGTTATAAGGTTTATTAGTAAGTGCAAAGACGTTAAAGGGCGATAACTCATATAAGGGGTCATCGGATACTTTCGCACTGAATAGATTGAAGTTGTGTCTAAAGACCCTGAATACATTAGTGAAGGTTTCATGTCTCTGTGGTTTACGGTTTCGGAGGAGTAGTGATAACAAGGTTTTTTGCACAAGGGGCAATAACTTTTAAAAGGGTTAACCTTAGGGGACAAGATTGAAATCTTTGAAATAGTTTTAAAAGTACATATTAAGAGCCATTCTCTGTAATGACTTGAACTTTTATATAGGAGCTGTGGCACGCATAGTCTCAGAATTTCTCCAAACTCTCTATGATAAAAGTCTTTGATACCGTAAACTCAAATCAGGCAAAAATTGGTTGCTACGTGTCATGGCTACCATAGCAACATGTCCTAAAGTTTGAAAAATGGCATTTTTCAACATCTTCAGAGTCCCACAGTTAACGTTTGCAGCAAAGCAAACAAGTGGCAATGACTGTTTCTGAAAGTTGAAGGCCTGGTGTCTTAAATGCATGATAAACATGTTTGGTAAATCATCTTTAACATACATTACTATGGAAACAAAGTATTCAAAAATAATAATTTTGTTCATTTAATTTTATAAAGTCATACACTTAAGAATAAAAACAATTATAGCTTGAAATGCAAGCAACTGATAGAGAAGAGATCCTTGTAACATATACCAAGGACAAAATATGATATTTCTTATAGGTTGGCAATGGTTGCCATGGTTTTAATACCACGAAGGGATTTTAAATTTACTCTCTTAGTGTTTTAATCTTATCCTATCTTTTTAGAAAGCATATTTCTATATAACTGATGATCAATTTTTAAAGGCCTTGGTGTGACCCTAATTTTCACATTTCAAAAAATTCAATTTCAATTCTTTAAATAGTGTGTTGCTATGGAAATAAGGCGAAAAAACATGCATAAAAATCTGAAAAATACTCTGTTTCCTTGGTTACGTACCGTTGTATGTAAATTCCCAAAACTTTAATGATTGATATATGTGAACAACTAACCTGACTTTCAATTTTGACTATCACCCAATCTCTAACTGGATGCAAAAAGCTGGCACATAGGGTCTAATATTGACAAAAAATTAACAAAATCGAACATTTTCTCTTCTTGGTAACCATAGCAACAGTGTTTATTTTTCAATAACCTTTATCAATATATGATATTCAACATTAGTTCTACGAGATAAGTACTATTCAAGGTGATGCAAATAATATTTTTCTTGATTAAAAGGTTAGTAAATACCCAAAGCAGTAAAAAAATATCACATTAAACAACTAGTACATTGTTTCCATGGTTACACTGCAAAGTAACAATTAATCTTAATTTTTCTTATGTTGTCGGTGTTGCAAGGTCCTAAGGATGCATATGTGCCAGTCATGAATTTTATTGTTTTTCCTCATGATAGTAGCATTAACCCAATCATAGCAACATATTTTGCATGGTGACACTGTGTTACCATGGCAACCATGAAAGTTATTTTTAGAATAATATTGCCAATACCTAATTACATGAGGTCAAATATTTTTCATTGTTTTTCTTACATTGTTGATTGAGTTTGGTCATGTAACATCTATCATTTGTGACTATAGAGCGTTTTTCAGCATTTTTCAGCATCTAAAATGTATTCCAAATGTACCCATGGTTACCACTTACTTAGAGATTAATTCTAAATAGTTTCTTTATAGCATAAGTGTCAAGAAGGTGTCATGTTTTTGGGAGAATGGTTTGTTTGTTTTTCTTAGTCTTTCTTAAGACTTAATAAAGATTTAAAGTAGCTGAAAATCTCAATTTTTTCAACTTTTCTGGCTGTTACCATGGCAACCAAGACACATAGCAACGAAATTTTATTTGATATATGTTTCTGGTGTCAAGTTGTAATAATGGGCAAAGTTTCATCAAAATCGGTGACCATGCGTGGCAAAGAAGTTTAAGTGGTTACAGAGAATCGCTATTAAAGATGCAAAGATATACAGTATATGTTGAAAGACAAAAGAGCTATAAAAAGAGCTTTATTTCTAATATTTTGAATGACCTTGACCTTTGACCTTGACATAAACTTCAAGGTCTAGGGTCAAAGAATCTTATGCAGTTGGTTTCATGTCTCTACGATTTATCGTTTTGAAAATTTTTTTATTATTTGTAAAGTTCAAAAACTTTCAGGGGCAGTAACTCATAAAAGGGGTCAACAAATACTTTCGCAATGAATACACTGAAGCAAGTACTAAGTTAGTCGAAGACATTGATGAAGGTTTCATACCTCTACGGTTTATGGTTTCAGAGGAGTAGCGATAACAAGGTTTCTAGCGAAAGGGGCAATAACTGCGAAAGAGATCATAGGTTATATCCGTTTGGTTAAATTAGCTCATAACTTTTCATGCCCTTTACGATGAACAAAAAATATTTTCGATAAATGTCGAAACAAATAAATCAGCGGAAGAAAAATGATAATAACTAGAACTCATGCGAGCAATGAGAGGTCTTCCGTCCAATTCTGAAAATAAAAACGGAAATTCAACAAATCTAACAAGTCTCCAGTTCATATCTTTAGCCGTTTCTTAGATCATTCGAGGACAAAATTTCATTTGAAAATCAGGAAATTGTCCATAACTTGGCACTGGAACCGAATTTACCAAAAAACGGAATTTCATATAAAATTCATATAAAGACCTTTTATTCCTGAAAATTTCAAAGAAATTCATTAAATAGTTTTCAAGAAATCGCGTGCACAAAATTTTGTCTAAAAAAAAAAGAATAATAATAATAAGAAGAAGAAGAAGAAGAAACAATAGAATCACTATAAGGTCTTCCGTGGAGACGGAAGACCTTAATAATAAACAGAACAATTTTAATAGGACTTTCCACAGAAAGGTGGAAAGCCCTAGTAAGATGAAAGAGACATCAAAAGCACTGACTTTTTCATTTTTTGAATGATCTTGACCTTTGACCTTGACCTAAATTTCAAGGTCAAAGTCTCTAAAGTAGTCAAAGACACTGTCGAAGGTTTCGCATCTCTACGGTCAATGGTTTCATCAGAGTAGCAATAACAAGGTTTTTCGCACAAGGGCAAGAACTTTTTAACGCGTCAGGCTCTACGGGTTAAAAAGAGAAATTTGAAAACAGTTTTAAAAGGACATTTGAAATATTTGATGTTATGTAATGTATGTTGTAAGACAAAAGAGATATAAAAAGAGCTATAATTCTCATATTCAGAGTGACTTTGACCTTTGACCTTGAACAAATTTTGAAGGTCAAATGATGAAAAATCCAGTGCAGTTGGTTTCGTGTCTCTACGATGAATCAATTTAATTATTTTCATTATACGTAAAAGAACAAAAACTTTCAGGGGGCAATAACTCATCAAAGTGCTCGATCTATCATTTCGCAATGCAAAGATTGAAAAGTATTCTCAAGTAGTCGAAGACATCGGTGAAGATTTTGTAACTCCACAGTTTACGGTTTCGGAGGAGTAGCGATAACAAGCAATTCTTGCAAAAGGGGCAATAACTGCGAAAGGGGTCATAGGTTATATGCGTTGGGTCAAATTTGTTTATAACTTTTGATGACCTTTAAGGTCAACGAACAATCTTTTCGATAAACATTGAAACAAAAAATCAGCGGAAGAATAATAATAATAATAATAACTAGAAACTCATTGCGAGCAATGAGAGGTCTTCCGTCCGATTCTGAATATAAAAACGAAAATTTAAGCTGAAAAAGTGATAAAAGAAATTCAGACACTCTGGAGATTTAACCCTGGTCTTCAGCCTGAAAATCCAACGTGCTAACCATTAACCATTCACTTTTTTGCATCACTTCCTGTCACAACCAAAAGTAACGGCAACACACGATTTTCATACGATGCAAATAAACTGATGACGGACTGTCAATCCTGAAAGTTTCAGACTTCAGTCGTTCATTGTTGCCGAGCAATTGTGAGAACAAATTCTAATTTTGAGGACAGGAAAACACGCAACTGGAAGTGAATTTTATAAAAAAATCTCTAACGTGTCTCTAGACATTTGCAGTATCTACAACATGTATTAAAACATTTCAATTCTTTTTCTTTAAGCGATATTTATGAGAAAGTTAAATATCGAAATTATGTATTTTATCTCCTAACACCGGAAGTTGACGTTTTTGTTTCCGGAGGAGTCTAACATATTTCATAAAAGCAAAAGAGATCAATAAGGTGATGCAAGTTTTAATTTACACAAGAAAAGTTGAATTTTTTGATTTCTTTGATCACTTCCTGTGACGACCGGAAGTGACGGCTGACAGTTTAACCCAAACAATTTTGCCTACTCTTCAAGGTCTATTACTCATATAAGTTTGTTGTCTTAATCTCATACCGTTTCTGAGATCTCGCTCAGATATTTTCTCACTTTGAGGACAGAAAAACACGCGACCGGAAGTGAATTTTGCAAAGATATTTGAGGTTACTCTAGACATTTGCAATCTGAATAACATATCTAAAAATCATTTCAAGTACTTTACGTATAAAAGATATTTATGGGAAAGAAAAATACTCAAATTATGTAGTTTTTCTCTTATAACCGGAAGTTGTCGTTTTTGTTTCCAGTAGGACAAACATATTTCGAATCTGCGAAAGAGATGCAATAATGTGATGCAAGATTTGATTAAAAAAAGAAAAGTTGAAATTTTCGATTTCTTTGAACACTTCCGGTGACGACCGGAAGTACTGACGACGAAAACCAAGGTAATTTCGAACATCTAGAAGTCATGGTCTATCATCTCTAATAAGTCTCCAGTTCATATCTTTAGCCGTTTCTAAGATCATTCGAGGACAGAATTTCATTTGAAAATCAGGAAATTGTCCATAACTTGGCACTGGAACCGAATTTACCACAAAACGGAATTTTATATCAACTTCATATAAAGACGTGGAGACGGAAGACCTTAATAATAAACAGAAGAAAATCAATAGGTCTTTCCACAGAAAGGTGGAAAGACCTAATAATAAACAGAAGAAAATCAATAGGTCTTTCTACAGAAAGGTGGAAAGACCTAACTAGTAGACTAATTGTTCTCGAACAATTAGAGGTCTTTCCACCTTCTTTAAATTTCATATATTTTCCATATTTAACTCTCTACTGTTTATTTTTATACAAGAGAAACCAGAAATGGCTTGAAAGATGGAAAAAGTGAAAATTTTAAAAAAAATTTGAAATGACCTTGACCTTTGACCTTGAACAAATATTCAAGGTCAAAAGTCAAGGATCATATTGTACTTGACCCTATGCTTCTACAACTTTTAGTTTTAAAGTTATAAGGTTTAATAGTAAGTGCAAAGACCTTAAAGGGCGATAACTCATATGAGGGGTCATTGGATACTTTCGCACTGAATAGATTGAAGTTGTGTCTAAAGACCCTGAAGACATTAGTGAAGGTTTTGTTTCTCTACGGTTTATGGTTTAGGAGGAGTAGCAATAACAAGGTTTCCAGTAAAAGGGGCAATAACTTTTAAAGGGGTAAATCTTAGGGGACAAGTATGAAATCTTTGAAATGGTTTTAAGAGTACATATTAATGATGCAAAGATATTTAGTATATGTTGAAAGACAAAAGAGATATAAAAAAAGCTTAATTTCTCATATTTTGAATGACCTTGACCTTTGACCTTTGTATATATTTTAAGGTCAAAGGTCAATGAATCTTATGCAGTTGGTCCCATGTCTCTACGACTTATCATTTTGAAAATTTTTAATTATTTGTAAACATCAAAAACTTTCAGGGGCAATAACTCATAAAAGGGGTTGACGAATACTTTCGCAATGAAAAGATTGAAGAGTCCCCTAAATTAGTCGAAGACATTGGTGAAGGTTCCATACCTCTACGGTTTACGGTTTCAAAAGAGTAGCGATAACAAGCTATTCTTGCGAAAGGGGCAATAACTTCGTAAGACGTCATAGGTCAAACACGGGGGGTCGTTTTTCAGAATGACTTTTAATATCCAGTATCATAATCTATAAAGTTTTTCGATAAGTCTTGCGGTTTCAAAAGTCCGGGAAGAAAAAGAATAATAACTAGATGCGTTTCTTGTTGCTAGGGCAACAAGTGGTCTTCCGACCGAACTTTTCTCCAGATCGCTGTGCTACCTCACTTCATTTAATACTTTATTGAAGGTATTTTTTGTTCGTGTTTATGTAACACAGTCTTTCAACATAGATCATGATTATTAAAGGATTTCTGTAGAATCTCTGTTAAAAAAGCTTTAAAAAATAAGCAAAAACTATCATGTCTTCACAAAGAAAAATATCATTTACAACTGAAAAAAGAGAGAAACAATCTCCCGCCCCAGCAGGATTCGAACCCGCAACAATACGAGAAAGTTTGGATCGGTCATATGAAAGATATGGAGATAACGAACAGTATTCAAGCTCAAAAGTCCATTAAACAATACAAAATAGGAGCAGAGCAAACACGGACCTCCAAACATCAGAGGTGGGATCAGGTGCCATGAAGGAGTGAGCATCCCCTGCCGACCGGTCACACCCGCTGTGTGCTCCTTGTCATGATCGGGAAATCACGGAAAAATCCGTCGATAATTCAGTGTGTAAATAATGGCCTAACAATTAGTATGAAAAACGTCAGTCAGCATTTGACTCAATGATAAATTGTATTTGCTGACAAGGCCATTGTATCGACCATAAAACTTACGAAATGATGACTTTAAAACGAGTCAACTTATTTGTCAATAATTTACCTCGTTTTAGAAATTATGCATATACGTAGAGCATGCTCTTGCGTATCGAATCAACTGAGAGATATATACCTCGTATGCAGGTGATGAAGGTATATTGCTGCTTAAGTAAGGGAAGTTGACGATTGAAAAGTTAAAGTCATCACGTTTATCATAAAGCTTGGTTGTTAGATTACCATTAACATCTTTTTCAAGTAAAATATACAAATATGAAACAGATGTGTCAGACTCTGTGGTATCTTTTATCTCAAGTTCACCAGGATATATCGTATCGACATAAGAATGGAAATAGCCATTGTTAATTGACAATACGTCGTCGATATATCTAAATGTCGAGTTGAAGACCACAGCAAGTGTTTTCTTCTTTTCACGTACAAGATTTTGGACAAATTCTGCTTCATATGAATACAAAAAAGGTCTGCTAATAACGGGGCGCAATTGGTACCCATGGGAATTCCAATAGATTGTTGGAAGACCTGGTCTCCAAAAACCACATAGATATTGTCAATCAGAAACTCAAGCATCTTTTTAATGTCAACTTCAGAGTACTTGTGTGTACAATCAGAATGTTTTTTTAACAAAATAATTTTGCAAATGACCAATGACAAGGTAAGTATATTTACGAGTTCCATTTTTATTGAAAAAGCAGCTGTCAATGATATCAAATAGCCTGGACTTTAATTTATCGTGGGGAATGGTTGTGTATAAAGTTGAAAAGTCGTAAGTTTTAAAGCTGTTGATTTTGGTAAAATCTTGTGATTTCAAATTTTCCAAAAGTTCCTTGGAATTTTTAAGTATCTACATCTGATTTACACCACTTCTCGAATATATTGTTGCACAGTACTCTTGAAGTTTCTCCTTCACCACTGTTAATATCTTAGTGAGGAGTAAAGATAGAGGCTTGGTTGAACATATACTGGAACCCGCTATGTATCTTTGTTTGTAAGGATTTTTATGAAGTTTTGGAATCCAATATAAATATGGTAATTCGAATTCATTTTGGTTGTTTGGAATATTAAAAATATTCAAAACTGACATATGATTTTGAAGAAGTTCTTCCTTAGAAAGGGAACTATGAGTATAAGTTGGATTACCACTTGTAGAATTAAATCCAAGTTCCTCTAAAATACATTTAATATAATGAGTCTTACAAACAAAGACAATGTTGTTACCTGCTTTGTCAGCAGGGACCAGTACGTACTGATCATGTAATCTATCTTTGTATTACATATCTTTGCAACAAATGCATCAATCAAAATGATAAAAACATACAATGTCATGTACTTAGAACTCTTAGAAGACTCTCTATTAACCCTGTAAATCCCAGAGAAAAATATTGAAAAACAAAAAAGTTACAAATTTAACATTTTTAAATTCACTTCCGTTTGCGACCGGAAGTACGAACGACGGAAAATAATGGTCGATCAACATATCTACATTTGATGCTCTATCACCTCAGCAAGTTTCATATTCATATCTTATCATATATATCGAAAGACCTTAATAATAACAAGTAAACTAATTGTTCAGAGAACAATTAGAGGCCTTTCCACCTTTTAAAGTGTTTCCGTGTCGTTTAGGCCGAAAAAAAGAAAAATGCCAAAAAAAAAGCAAAAAAAGCAACCAAAAAAAAAAAATCCTCCTCCAGCTGGGATCGAACTCAAAACCCTTGGTTTGAAAGGCAAGTGCTCTAACCACTGCGCTACACATTCCGATAAAATTGAGTAAGTTAATTGTTTAAGACTATAGAATAAATACAAGCGTATTTTTAGAATCGGTAGGGGAAGAAAGAAGTTCCGTAAAAGGAAATAGTTCCTGAACTTGCAAGCAGTATATAAAATAACAAGGGACGGGTGTGCGTGAGAAAACGTTAACACTGTTCCCTAATGAAAATGTATTAATGGACTGTAGCCTGATTCATCGATATTGTGAGCATGCTGAATTTTTTGAAAATAGCTTTGTTGTAAGCTTAAAAGATCGGGTTCGAATTTTAACATTTCTGACTGAATATCCTGAAATAAATATGAAACATTTAAATAAGCATTTCTTTGGGTTAAATTAAATATGTGTAGCACAAATTAAACTCCCAACATGCATTTTTAGAAGGGAAACACGACAATGAAAGCGAGAATTGTTTTTAATATACCGAAAATCGCTATTTCTGGAAACTGATTAATTCTAAATAAAAATCAAATAAATTCCAAATGTAAAAGAAAGAGAGAATGCTTGGTATTAAAATGTCGTATCATATCAGGAAAATCGAATGCTACTAACGACATCTGAAGAAATAGCCGATAAAAGGTTTAGATCATTTCTTCGTTCACCTGCACTTTAATTTCAAACACAACAGAACTTGTAGTTCTTGCCGTGAAACTTCATGACTTCTATAAACTTATAAGACTCACCGTAAAACTCTCAAGAAAGTTTCTCTGAGGTCTATACTACATATGTACCAAATATGTTGTCGATCCGAGGTCTGGTTTGAATTTTACAGAAATATTCTACGTTGTTGTTGATGTGATTTTTTTTAAGAAGGGGGGGGGGGGATGAATTGTTTATTTTATGCCTCTTTTAAGCTAAGAATTGTAACTACTTTCACATCTTTAAGCCTGATTGTGACCTTTGGGTCAAGATCAAAGGTCAAGGTCAAAGGCCAAGGTCATTTCAAAAAAAAAAAAAAAAACAAACAAAAAAACAAAACAAAACAAAACAAGGAAATCTTTACTTTCTATGTTTTTACCTGATACTGGAGCTGGATGCATGTCCTTACTTTTCATTTGACCCAATGTCAAGGCCAAAGGTCAAGGTCAAAGTTCAAGGTCATTTGGTGAATTGCTATATTTTACACATATATAAGGAATTTCTTATGTTTTTAAATGACTTTGACCTTGACCTATATTTCAAGGTCAAAGTCAAACATGCCGATGCAGTTGGTCCCATGTCTCTAGGATACACCGTTTTAAAAAAGGTTCATTAAATGTAAGCAGCATAAACTTTCAGGGGCAGTAACTCATACAAGGGACCAAAGAATGCTTTTGCAATGATAGAATGAAGAGAGTATTAAATGAGTCGAAGACACTGCTGAAGGCTTGGAATCTCTACATTTTACGGTTTCGTCGGAGTAGCGATAACAAGGTTTTATTGCAAAAGGGGTGACAACTTTTGAATGGGTCAAGCTTTGGGGACAAGAATGAAATCCTTAAAATAGTTTTAGAAGGACATATTATAGATGCAAAGATATTCAGTATATGTCGAAAGGTTTTCTACAGAATCTCTGACAAAAAAGCTTTTAAAAATCAGCAAAAACTACCATACATGTTTTTAAAGAGAGAGAAGTCATTAGCAACTGAAAAAAAGAGAAAAACAAAGAAAAAAAATTAACTACCTCCAGCAGGATTCGAACCCCAGACAGTGGGACAAAGTTTGGATCGGTCATATCTTTGCAATAAATGCACGCATCAAAATATTGAATACATATTTAGAATTCTTGTAAAACACTCTATAAACCCTGTAAATCCTAAAGAAAAATATTGAAAAACAAAAAAGTTGAAAAATTGGATTTTTTGAATTTACTTCCGTTTGCGACCGGAAGTGCCGACGACGAAAAATAAAGGTCGTTCCCCATATTGGAATTTGATGTTCTATTTATTCATTGAGTTTCAATTTCATATCTTTAGCCGTTGTCGAGAAAAATTCTGGACAAAATGCCATTTAAAAAATACAATTTTCCCCAAAAATCGCGAACGGAAGTGATTTTTGAAAAAATGAAAAACACGTCTGGAGATATTTACATCATGCATCTTCCGCGAAAAAATCTCTGAAATCTGCTCACTCTCAGCTGAGATATCGCCATAACTATGAAAAAAAGAATAATAATAATAATAACTAGAAACTCATTGCGAGCAATGAGAGGTCTTCCGTCCAATTTTAAAATAAAAACGAAAATTCAAGCTGAAAAAGAGATAAAAGAAATTCAGACACTCTGGAGATTTAACTCTAGTCGTCAGCGTGAAAATCCAACGTGCTAACCATTTACCATTCACTTTTTTACATCACTTCCGGTCACGACCGGAAATACCGAAAGTAACGGCGATACAAGATTTTCTCACGATTCAAATAAACTGATGACTGACCATCAGTCCAGAAAGTTTTAGACCTTAGTCGTTTACTGTCGTTGCCGAGCAATATTGTGAGATCAAATTCTAATTTTGAGGACAGGTAAACACGAGACCGGAAGTGAATTTTATAAAAAATCTCTGACTTTTCTCTAGACATTTGCAGTATATACAACATACATAAAGTCATTTCAAGTACTTTATCGATGAGCAATATTTATGAGAAAGTTAAATATCAAAATAAAGTAGTTTATCTCCTAGAACCGGAAGTTGACGTTTTTATTTCCGGTGGAATCTAACATATTTCAAAACAGCGAAAGAGATGCAATAAAGTGATGCAAGCATTTATTTAAAAAAGAAAAGTTAGTTTTTTTTAGATTTCTTTGATCACTTACTGTGACAAGCGGAAGTGACGACTGACGCGTTTAACCCAAATGGTTTTGCCTACTCCTCAAGGTCTATTACTCATAAAAGATTGGTGTTTTATTCTTTTACCTGGTTTTGAGATCTCGCTCAGACAACTTCACATTTTGAGGACAGGAAGACATGCGACCGGAAGTGAATTTTTGAAAGATATTTAAGGTTACTCTAGACATTTGCAGTCTGAATAACATATTTAAAATTCATTTCAAATACTTTATCTAGAAAAAATATTGATGGGAAAGTAAAATACTCAAATTATGTAGTTTTTCTCTTATAACCGGAAGTTGTCATTTTTGTTTCCGGTGGGACCAACATCTTTCGAATCTGTGAAAAAGATGCAATGAAGTGATGCAATTTTTACTTAAAAAAAGAAAAATTGAAATTTTCGATTTCTTGGATCACTTCCTGTGACGACCGGAAGTGACGGCCGACGCTCTGAACCCAATTGGTTTTGCCTACATCTTAAGGTCTGATGCTCATATAAGTTTGGTGTCCTAATCTCTCACCGTTTCCGAGATCTTGCTCAGACAACTTCTCATTTTGAGGACAGGAAAACACGCGACCGGAAGTGAATTTTACAAAGATAATTAATGTTACTCTAGATATTTGCAGTCTAAATAACATATGTAAAATTCATTTCAAATACCTTATCTACAAAGGATATTAATGGGAAAGAAAAATACTCAAATTACGTAGTTTTTCTCTTATAACCGGAAGTTGACGTTTTTGTTTCCGGTGGGACCAACATATTTCGAAGCTACGAAAGAGATGCAATAATGTTGTGTAGGATTTGATTTGAAAATGCAAAGTTGAAATTTTACGATTTCTTTGATCACTTCCGTAAGCGACCGGAAGTGCCGACGACGAACGAAAAGGTGATTCTGTTCACCTATAAGTCATGCCCTATACTCTCTTACAAGTCTCCAGTTCATATCTTTTACCATTTTTGCAAAAAAGGGGCGACAAAATTTCATTTTAAAATCAGGAAATTGTCCATAACTTGGCACCGGAAGCGAATTTTCAAAATTCCTCCAAGATGTATCAAGTTCCTATAAATGCGCATTATTCCTGAAAATTTCATAGAAAACCACTGAATAGTTGCTGAGAAATCGCGTGCACAAAATTTAGGAAAAAAAATAAGAATAAGAATAATAAGAATAATAATAAGAAACAGTAGAATCACTATAAGGTCTTCCGTGAAGACGGAAGACCTTAATAATAGAAAACAGACGGAAAACAATAAGGTCTTCCGAAGGAAGTCGGAAGACCTTAACTAGTAGACTAATTGTTCTCGAACAATTAGAGGTCTTTCCACCTTCTTTGAATTTCATATATTTTTCATATTTTACTCTCTAAAGTTAATTTTTATAAAAAAAGAATCCATAAATGGCTTGAAAGATGGAAAAAATGAAAATTTAAAAATTTTGAAATGACCTTGAACTTTGACTTTGAAAAAATATTAAAGGTCAAAGGTCAAGGGTCACATTGCACTTGACCCCATGCTTCTACGACTTTTAGTTTTAAAGGTATAAGGTTTAATAGTAAGCGCAAAGACATTAAAGGGCGATAACATATATAAGGGGTCATCGGATACTTTCGCACTGAATAGATTGAAGTTGTGTCTAAAGACCCTGAAGACATTATTGAAGTTTTGAAGTCTCTATGGTTTACGGTTTCGGAGGAGTAGCGATAACAAGGTTTTCAGTAAAAGGGGCAATAACTTTTAAAGGGGTAAATCTTAGGGGACAAGTATGAAATCTTTGAAATAGTTTTAGAAGTACATATTAATTATGTAACAATAGATAATAAATCTTTAAGGATAAAAGAGCTATAGAAGGAAATATATTTTTCATATATGGAATGACCTTGACCTTTGACCTTCATATAAATTTCAAGGTCAAAGGTCAAAGAATCTAATGCAGTTGGTTTTATGTCTCTACGACTTATTGTTTTGAAATTGTATGATTATTTGTAAACTTCAAAAACTTTCAGGGGCAATAACTCATTGAAGGGGTCAACGAATAGTTTCACAATGTAAAGATTGAAGAGTCCCATCAATTAGTAGAAGACATTAGTGAAGGTTCCGTACCTCTACGGTTTAAGGTTTCAAAGGAGTAGCGATAACAAGCTTTATAGTGAAAGGGGCAATAACTGCGTAGGAGGTCAAAGTTCAAACACTGGGGGTCGTTTTTCGGAATAACTTTTAATATCCAGTATCATGAACTATAAATTTTTTTGATAAGTTTTGCGGTTTCAAAAGTCCTGGTGAGAAATAAAATAATAATAAACACTAGTAGACTAATTGTTCTCGAACAATTAGAGGTCTTTCCACCTTCTTTAAATTTCATATATTTTTCATATTTTACTCTCTAAACTTAATTTTTATTCAAAGAAAATCCATAAATGGCTTGAAAGATAGAAAAAATGAAAATTTAAAAAATTTTTGGATGACCGTGACCTTTGACCTTGAATAAGTCTTCAAGGTCAAAGGTCAAGGGTCACATTGCACTTGACCCCATGCTTCTACAACTTTTAGTTTTAAAGTTATTAGGTTTAATAGTAAGCGCAAAGACATTAAAGGGCGATAACTCATATAAGGGGTCATCGGATACTTTTGCACTGAATAGATTGAAGTTGCGTCTAAAGAACCTGAAGACATTAGTGAAGGTTTTGTGCCTCTACGGTTTACGGTTTCGGAGGAGTAGCGATAACAAGGTTTTCAATAAAAGGGGCAATAACTTTTAAAGGGGTTTATCTTAGGGGACAAGTATGAAATCTTTGAAATAGTTTTAAGAGGACATATTAATGATGCAAAGATATTTAGTATATGTTGAAAGACAGGAGAGATATAAAAAGAGCTTAATTTCTCATATTTGGAATGACCTTGACCTTTGCATATATTTTAAGGTCAAAGGTCAATGAATCTTATGCAGTTGGTCCCATGTCTCTACGACTTATCGTTTTGAAAATTTTTAATTATTCGTAAATATCAAAAACTTTCAGGGGCAATAACTCATAAAAGGGGTTGACGAATACTTTCGCAATGAAAAGATTGAAGAGTCTCCTCAATTAGTCGAAGACATTGGTGAAGGTTCCGTACCTCTACGGTTTACGGTTTCAAAGGAGTAGCGATAACAAGCTATTCTTGCAAAAGGGGCAATAACTTCGTAAGAGGTCATAGGTCAAACAAGGGGGGTCATTTTTCCGAATAACTTTTGATATCCAGTATCATGAACTATAAAGTTTTTCGATAAGTCTTGCGGTTTCAAAAGTCCGGGAAGAAAAAGAAGAAGAATAATAATAATAACTAGTAGACTAATTGTTCTCGAACAATTAGAGGTCTTTCCACCTTCTTTAAATTTCATATGTTTTTCATATTTTACTCTCTAAAGTTAATTTTTACACAAAAAGAATTCATAATTGGCTTGAAAGATAGAAAAAATGAAAAATTATAAATTTTTGAAATGACCCTGACCTTTGACCTTGAACAAATATTCAAGGTCAAACGTCAAGGGTCACATTGCACTTGACCCCATGCTTCTACGACCTTTAGTTTTAAAGTTATAAGGTTTAATAGTAAGTGTAACGACGTTAAAGGGCAATAACTCATATAAGGGGTCACCGGATACTTTTGCACTGAATAGATTGAAGTTGCGTCTAAAGAACCTGAAGACATTAGTGAAGGTTTTGTGCCTCTATGGTTTACGGTTTCGGAGGAGTAGCGATAACAAGGTTTTCAGTAAAAGGGGCAATAACTTTTAAAGGGGTATATCTTAGGGGACAAGTATGAAATCTTTGAAATAGTTTTAAGAGGACATATTAATGATGCAAAGATATTTAGTATATGTTGAAAGACAAAACAGATATAAAAAGAGCTGAATTTCTCACATGTTGAATGACCTTGACCTTTGAACAAAGGTCAATGAATCTTATGCAGTTGGTCCTATGTCTCTACGACTTATCGTTTTGAAAATTTTTAATTATTCGTAAACATCAAAAACTTTCAGGGGCAATAACTCATAAAAGGGGTTGACGAATACTTTCGCAATGAAAAGATTGAAGAGTCCCCTCAATTAGTCGAAGACATTGGTGAAGGTCCCGTACCTCTACGGTTTACGGTTTCGAAGGAGTAGCGATAACAAGCTATTCTTGCAAAAGGGGCAATAACTTTGTAAGAGGTCATAGGTCAAACACGGGGGGTCGTTTTTCGAAATAACTTTTAATATCCAGTGTCATGAACTATAAAGTTTTTCGATAAGTCTTGCGGTTTCAAAAGTCCGGGAAGAAAAATAATAATAATAATAATAATAAACATAAGCATTTCAAGAGGTCTTTCCACAGAAAGGTGGAAAGACCTAATAAACAGAAGAAAATCAATAGGTCTTTCCACAGAAAGGTGGAAAGACCTAATAACAATAAACATAAGCATTTCAAGAGGTCTTTCCACAGAAAGGTGGAAAGACCTAACTAGTAAACTAATTGTTCAGAGAACAATTAGAGGTCTTTCCACCTTTTTAAGTGTTTCCGTGTCATTTGGGCTGAGAAAAAATGAAGAAAAATGCAATAAATGCAAAAAAAAAAAAAAAAAAAAAAAAAAAAAAAACTCCTCCAGCTGGGATCGAACTCAAAACCCTTGGTTTGAAAGGCAGGTGCGCTAACCATTAGGGCACGCACTCCGATAACAATAGTATGTTAAAATGTTTAGGACTATAGAATAATTGCAAGCGTATTTTTAGAATCGGTAGGGGAAGAAAGAAGTTCCGTAAAAGGAAATAGTTCCTGAATTTGCAAGCAGTATATAAAATAATAAGGGACGGGCTGCGTGAGAAAACGTTAACACTGTTCCCTAATGAATATGTATTAATGGACTGTAGCCTGATTCATCGATATTGTGAGCATGCTGATTTTTTTTATAAATAGCTTCGTTGTAAGCTTAAAAGGTCGGGTTCGGATTTTAACATTTCTGACTGAATATCCTGAAATAAATATGAAACATTTAAATAAGCATTTCTTTGGGTTTAATTAAATATGTGTAGCCCAAATTAAACTCCCAACATGTATTTTTAGAAGGGAAACATGATAATGAAAGCGAGAATTGTTTTTAATATACCGAAAATCGCTATTTCTGGAAACTGATTAATTCTAAATAAAAATCAAATCAATTCCAAATGTAAAAGAAAGAGAGAATGCTGGGTATTAAAATGTCGTATCATATCAGGAGAATTGAATGCTACTAACGACATCTGAAGAAATAGCCGATAAAAGGTTTCGATCATTTCTTCGTTCACCTGCACTTAAATTTCAAACACAACAGAACTTGTAGTTTTTGCCGTGAAACTTCAGGACTTCTATAAACTTATAAGACTCACCGTAAAACTCTCCAGAAAGTTTTTCTGAGGTCTATACTACATTTGTACCAAATATGGTGTCGATCCGAGGTCTGGTTTGAATTCTAGAGTAATATTCTACATTGTTGTTGATGTGATTTTTTTTTTTTAAGAAGGGGGGGGGAGGGGGATGAATTATTTATTTTATGCCTCTTTCAAACTAAGAATTGTAACTACTTCCACATCCTTAAGCCTTATTGTGACCTTTGGGTCAAGGTCAAAGGTCAAGGTCAAAAGTCAAGGTCATTCAAAAACAAAAAAACAAAAAAAAAAACAAGAAATCTTTACTTTCTGTAGTTTTACCTGATATTGGAGCTGGATGCATGTCCTAACTTTTCCATTTGACTCAATGTCAAGGTCAAAGGTCAAGGTCAAAGTTCAAGGTCATTTGGTGAATTGCTATATTTTACACACATATATAAGGGATTTCTTATGTTTTTAAATGACCTTGACCTTTGACCTTGACCTATATTTCAAGGTCAAAGGTCAAATATGCCGATGCAGTTGGTCCCATGTCTCTAGGATACACCATTTTAAAAATAAGTTCATTAAATGTAAGTAGCATAAACTTTCAGGGGCAGTAACTCATACAAGGGACCAAAGAATGCTTTCGCAATGATAGAATGAAGAGAGTACTAAATGAGTCGAAGACACTGATGAAGGTTTGGAATCTCTACGGTTTACGGTTTCGGAGGAGTAGTGATAACAAGGTTTTGTTGCAAAAGGGTGACAACTTTTGAATGGGTCAAGCTCAGGGGACAAGAATGAAATCTTTGAAATAGTTTTAGAAGGACATATGATAGATGCAAAGATATTTAGTATATGTTGAAAGACAAAAGAGATATTAAAAAAGCTAATTTTTCTCATATTTTGAATGACCTTGACCTTTGACCTTCACAAAAATTTCAAGGTCAGAGGTCACAAAATCTAATGCAGTTGTTCCCATGTCTTTACGACTTATCGTTTAGAGAATTTTTTCATTATTCGTAAACATCAAAAACTCTCAGGGGCAGTAATTTATTAAAGGGCTCGACAAATCGTTTCGCAATGAAAAGATTGAAAAGTCCTCTCGAGTAGTCGAAAACATTGGTGAAGGTTCTGTATCTCTACGGTTTATGGTTTCGAAGGAGTAGCGATAACAGGCTATTCTTGCGAAAGGGGCAATAACTTCGTAAGAGGTCATGGGTCAAACACGGGGGGTCGTTTTTCAAAATAACTTTTAATGTCCAGTATCATGAACTATAAAGTTTTTCGATAAGTCTTGCGGTTTCAGTCCGGGAAGAAAAAGAGTAATAATAATAATAATAATAATAATAAACATAAGCATTTCAAGAGGTCTTTCCACAGAAAGGTGGAAAGACCTAACTAGTAGACTATTCTCAAACAATTAGAGGTCTTTCCACCTTCTTTAAATTTCATATATTTTTCATATTTTACTCTTTCAAGTTAATATTTATTCAAAAAGAATCCATAAATGGCTTGAAAGATAGAAAAAAGTGAAAATTTTAAAAATTTTGAAACGACCTTGACCTTTGACCTTGAACAAATATTCAAGGTCAAAGGTCAAGGGTCATATTGCACTTGACCCCATGCTTCTACGGCTTTTAGTTTTAAAGTTATAAGGTTTATTAGTAAGCACAAAGACGTTAAAGGGCGATAACTCATATAAGGGGTCATCGGATACTTTCGCACTGAATAGATTGAAGTTGTGTCTAAAGACCCTTAAGACATTAGTGAAGGTTTTGTGTCTCTACGGTTTATGGTTTCAGAGGAGTAGTGATAACAAGGTTTTCAGTGAAAGGGGCAATAACTTTTAAAGGGGTAAATCTTAGGGGACAAGTATGAAATCTTTGAAATAGTTTTAAGAGGACATATTAATGATGCAAAGATATTTAGTATATGTTGAAAGACAGGAGAGATATAAAAAGAGCTTAATTTCTCATATTTTGAATGACCTTGACCTTTGACCTTTGCATATAATTTAAGATCAAAGGTCAATGAATCTTATGCAGTTGGTCCCATGTTTCTATGACTCATTGTTTTGAAAATTTTTAATTATTCGTAAACATAATAAACTTCCAGGGGCAATAACTCATAAAAGGGGTCCAGGAATACTTTCGCAATGATAAGCTTGAAGAGTCAACTCACTTAGTCGAAGACATTGGTGAAGGTTTCGGACCTCTACGGTTTACGGTTTTGAAGGAGTAGCGATAACAAGCTTTCATTGCGAAAGGGGTGATAATTCTTTAAGGGGTCAAAGTTCATATACGCAGGGTCAACTGCAAAAATCTTTTATGGAGTACATTCTCATTGACTATATATCTTTTCAATAAATCTTGAAACTCAAAATCACACGGCGGAAAAATAATAAAAAATAATAAGAAGAAACAGAAGAAAACGAATAGGTCTTTCCACAGAAAGGTGGAAAGACCTAATAATAACTAGTAGACTAATTGTTCTCGAACAATTAGAGGTCTTTCCACCTTCTTTAAACTTCAGGTATTCTTCACATTTAACTCTCTACTGCTTATTTTTATACAAAAGTAACCAGAAATGCTTGAGAGATGGAAAAAATGAAAATTTTAAAAATTTTGAAATGACCTTGACCTTTGACCTTGAAAAAATATCAAGGTCAAAGGTCAAGGGTCACATTGCAATTAACCCCATGCTTCTACGACTTTAAGTTTTAAAGTTATAAGGTTTACTAATAAGCGCAAAGATGTTAAAGGGCGATAACTCATATAAGGGGTCACCGAATACTTTTGCACTGATAGATTAAAGTTGTGCCTAAAGACCCTGAAGACATTAGTGAAGGTTTCGTGTCTCTGTGGTTTACGGTTTCGGAGGAGTAGCGATAGCAAGGTTTTCAGTAAAAGGGGCAATAACTTTTAAAGTGGTAAATCTTAGGGGACAAGTATGAAATCTTTGAAATAGTTTTAAAAGGACATATGATCGGCCCATGGGAAAAGGGCCCTTATGGCAATTCTTACACATTTTGATTTTTTCATGGATTTTAATAGAGCAAGGTTAGAAATTGCCAAATCTGAATTGTTATGGTCCTACGTCAACTCTAAGTAGGTTTTTTCTTCATTTATATCAATGATACTTTAACAGGTAAATAATGACGTCATGTTACTTTTGCACCAACGTCAAAAGTTTTCAGTGAAAATGATTTTGACTTTGCCTTGTAATGTTACTTTACGGTAGTGAATGTATCTTATTGAGTATTTCCAGAATCATATTTTGACTCATTGTCTCTTTTAATATCTTTATAATATAATAATAATTTAATAATAGTTGTAATAAGTATTGTCCATCAATGGTATATAGAATTACAAGCTTATCTTTTAAAAAAGATGGGTGAGCTATCGCGTTAGCCATCATAAAACACAGAAGTAGATATCTGAACCCTTTGTTAAGTTGCTGAATCGATTAATTATTAATCTATTAGTCGCAGTGGTGCACTGGGGTGGTGTAAGGTAGGGGGAAGGGGGGGGTCTCAATTCAGAATGAATGGTGAAAGTGGGCTTCACATTGGCGATGGCATAAGTCATTACAGTGCAGGGAACTAATTTTGTTACATAAACCAGCATCAGCATAAGCATTAGTAGCATCAGGATCGAGCTAGCATCAGGATCAGCATTTACAAAACAGCATTACCAGGATCAGCATCAGCAAGCAAAGGATAAAACCAGCATTGACCTACATAAAATCAGTATTATCCTACTAGCATCAGAAAATCAATGAGTTTTAATTCAGTAAAAAATTAAAAAAAGAAAGAAAGAATATTGGTTAAAGTATTCACATAATTGATACATAGTGAGATATTATGATCAAATAATTGTAAAAGGCACTTTTATTGCTTTAAACGGCAATGCTGAAATTCATTATCTTCTTCCGGTGGCATGATGCTACTTCCGGTAGCATTGACCTAATTACAAAACAGCATCAGGATAAGGATTACTAGCATTAAATCAGCAAGCAAAGGAAGCATTCAAATCAGCAAGCAAAGGAAGCATTCAAATCAGCATCGATGCTGTAACAAAATTAGTTTCCTGCACTGTAACTGTGCTTTAAGCATTCTGTAGCTTACTGTTATTTCAATTTTGAGGTGAAATAAAAGAGATCAGTAGAACCTAGGTATGGCCACCTAGTTTAAAATTATCCAGTGTAGTACTGTTTTGTAGCAATCGCATCTTCTCGGGTCTTTCCGGTAACATATACAATCTGATTAAAATCATATCCTTTGATCCGCTCACATATATCGCTGCACAAGGCCAAGATTTTAATCAGGTTGGCAACATATATATCCGAGATTGTTTGCCGAGCTTGCCAGAAAGAAGTTAAGAAAAACTTGGTTAAGGTTTTAGTATTCTTTTAGAAATAACCGATCTCTTCAGTCTTGGCATTATAAAACCTCAGATCATATGTATTTTCAGATAATTAAACGAAATTTACATGGTACAGTTTATCTACAGTTGTGTTCCCAAAATGCCCTGCCGTGAAGTCGAGCATGCGTATTCCAGGAAAATAGACTAACGTAGTTGCTAGCGCTCGAGAGCACTAGCAATTAGTGTTTGTTTTTGCTTTTGTTTTGCATTTCACTATGCTGGAATGTCAGAAAAACCCTACAAGCAAGCGACTTCTGTTCAATATCAGTTTACTTTCTCAAAACCAAAATATTTATTTCCTGTAAGAATCGTTTGAGAAACCTGTAGAATTCATTTGAAAATCATTTTATATTAAGCATGGCTCTCGATAGGTCAAGATGTCAGTTTTCTTGTTTGAATCCAGTATAAACGATAAATCTTTCCAAATGTGAAAGTTAAAAAATATTTCAAAAAAGTCCTCGGGAACAACAATAACCCAAGTCAAAGTGAACTGCTTATTTTAGCAGTTTATAAACAGTTATTAGGCAGTCTGGCAATTTTTTGGCAGTTTTTAGGCAGTTCTTAACAGTCTTAGTCTTAGCATTCCTTAAAACTGCTTACAGACTGGTTAAAAAACTGCTAAGAATTTGTGTAAGCAGTTCAGTATTGAACAAACTTAAGCAGTCAAACAAGCAGTTTCTCAAAACTGCTAAAAGTGCAACTAATTCATTTCGACTTCTTATAAGAAGTAATTCAACACTTTTTCACTCTTGGTGGTCCTAACTTTCACTAGCCTTCATTACTGCCCATGTGTTACTGTTAATGCTTCCTGATGATAACATCACAAATAATTGGGGGCCAGGCAGGAGTTTTTTTATACAGAAAATAAAATTAGAAAGAAAAAAATATATACTAAAAATCTTACTAGAAATGATACAATAGTTTATAATAAATTGAGGCTTCATATTATAAAAAGCATGAGCATATGAGCTTCTAATCTTTATCCCATCAACTTGCAAATCCAGTCCTCTAGTTACATTAACAACCTGCTGTGTCCCCCTTGGTTGCTTGAAACTAAAGGGTTGTATCCAATGAGGAAAGCCAGTCAAGATTTGTGCGCCTTTTCCACATCAGTTCAAAATTACAAATTGTGAAGATGTTTGTGATGGTCTGGAATATTATATATATTTATACCCATACAGTGAAGAAGTAAAATATATGCTTTGGAAAATACAATTATCTGTGATCACCACATCCAGGATTGGATGTGAACATAATATTTAGTGACAAGTGTATCTGAATTAAATTCCATGAGATGGGAAATCATTATTATAAAAATCTGATCATACATGCATTCAGCAACAATGGAATTGAGTGATATAGGAAAATTTTTAAAAGATTTGTTGGCAGTAAAGTATTATGCTTCAGAAAATATGGTAAGTGTGTGGGCTTGTGATATAATAGTCATCCCCACTCTCATTTGGATAACTGTTAAACTATAAAACGTATAATCTAGTTTGTATTTTAATTATTAGTACTTAGTATAAATTCAAAATATTTGCAGATAAATTTAAGCTATACTGATAGAGGGATCTGTAGATTAGTCCACTGTATTAATTAACCAAGCTCTAAAGTTGCCACTCGTTTATGCAAGAAAATGGACTTAATGAAAGGACTTATTTAATACAATTCATACCTGATCTAAATCTCAATACTAAGTTAAATTCCCATATGTGATGTTATTTTTTCAATAGCATAAATTATATGCATTTTTGTATTCATATATCATGTATATGGGTGGTGTCATCTTCTTATAAGTAGACAAGAATAGTACTTATAGCATTCTTTTTACCGGTTTTTAAGCAGTTAATCAATTTTCAAATTTATATGTAGGTCACTCAGAGTCATTTCCATATAAGTAGAGCAAACAAAAGAAAACACCTTTAGCAGTTATTAAGCAGTTTTTAAGCAGTTCTCCTTAACCTTCCTATTGACTGCTAAGATACTGCTAAGGAAACTGCTAAGCAACTGCTAAGTTACTGCTAATGAACTGGCTAAGTACTGCTTAAATTGTGGACTGCTAAGAAAACTGCCTAATGATCAGTATGACAAAAACCTTCTGCCACCAACAGAGGAGAAGGCTAGTAAACTGTCTAAGAACTGCTAAAGCACTGAACTGTTAAGGTTAAAAAACTGCTAAAGAACTGCCTTCCACTTTGACTTGGGAAACTATATGCTACTGGGTAGTGAAAATTCGTTAATTCGTTTTTTTTTTTTCTTAAATATAAAGACAGAACATTTGTGAAATGTAATTAATACCGTATACACTGTACATCAATTTAAGGACATTAAGTTGATACACTGCATGTTAAACAATATTGAATAAAACTTTTTCAAACAAAAATTCAGAAAGACTTCTGTCTGCATGTGGTAACGAAAGTCTTCTCTTTTTTTTTAATTGAAACGATACATATTTTTTCAGTCACAGCAACGAAAATTTTTAAATAATTACTTTTTTATTTTAAAGTAGGTTGACAAATTATAAACAAGTGTATTGGTTTTAATTCATACATGCATTAACGAAGGGGACAGATCCATGATGACCAGTGGTTGGATTGTGTGTGTGTGTGGGGGGGGGGGGGGGAGGGGACTTGCAATACTTGTACTTAACATGAGTTTTATAGCATAATAGGGTTGTCGTACTTTTTAAAACTTCCTATTTTGGGTTTACAGGGGGGAGGCGTCCCATCCACCCTATGCCACCAACCCAATAACCTCCAAATACGCCATTTGGTTTGATTTAAAATAATATTGGATATCATTCCTCAGTTTATTATTGCACATTAACTCTCTTTTTACGTATATGAGCAAGGTCATTTTCAAAACAGACAGCGATCATGAGCTCCACATGCCTGGAACTGGAACCTTAACTGCTATCATGAGAAAAATGGCGCCCTAAAATAACAATTTTGTTTAATTTTGTAAAACTAAATTGTTTAAGAAGTACATGTATACCCTGGGTATCAAAAGATACCGGGCATTTTATAATCACTTAAGCCAAGTTTATCCGAATTATTAAATCAGTTTGTCATTTTTTAAACTAAAATCAAATAGATTATTCCAATAAATAAATCATCAATAATAATATATTTGTTGTTGTCATGAATCATGCAAATTAATTAATAAATTTTTTCGGGGGGGGGGGGGGGGGGGGGGGGGGGATAAAAATTAATTGGAAATTTCATATATACAGTCAGTTAAATGCGGCTGGTTCAAAATTTTTCTAGACCTGCTGAGTTTTTAAATAACAGATTTTTACGAGATGGTACACAACTAAGTACATGTAAAATATTGTTATGTGATGGTGTGTGTAGAATTCCGCTCCCCCCCCCCCCCCCCCAATTTCTCGCGGTTTCTTTATCATATGGCATTCTAATAATGTATATGAAGTTATATTACAAGGTATGAATTCCATGCATTCCATTTCCGGAACTTTGCATAGCATTTCCGACATTCTTTTTAAATTTCATTTCCGACAATTTTTTTTTTCATTTCCGACATTTATTGTTTTTCAACTCTGATATTTTTGCAGGGTACCTCTCCGGCAATTCAATGTTAACCAAGTAGGTCAATCAAATTTTAAAAGAATTAATTTATTTCAAACCACATTTTCAAAATAAGCCTTATAATTTTCATCCTACATGAAACATATCTGATTTCAAACTTTAACTGAACAATTGAAAAGGAGATGAGCGAAAGTTCAAAACACTTTCAAATGTCTCGGGGAAAGAAAAAAAAATCTTTATTATTTTCGCTTCATTGAGAGCTAATCAAAACTCATTATTTAGATTTTAATGATTAATTCATGATTTATTCTTTAAAATTTTTATAAGTGAAGGCTTCAATCTTGTTTTCATTGCCGAAAAGTACTACCTGAAAAATGTCAGAAATGAAAACAATAAAATGTCGGAAATGAAAATTTGAATATTTCAAAAAATTCTGGAATTGAAATGCAGCCCCATTCTGGTCCCATGCCAGAGACTTGAATATGCTTATCCTTGTAAAGCTTTACAGATACACAGTACACTACAGTGGGTTAGGTCCCGATAATATAATATGATCCCCCCTCCCCCGGTTTCCTGCACTGCTGCAAATATAACAACTTGTAAGCATATTCATCTTTTGTGCAATTTGTATTTTCAGCATAATTTGATTTGTACATTGCATGCATAAATAAAACTTGAACTTTACAGGAATTATTTTACCAATAAATCCGAACAAGAAAATCAGTTCGTTTACATAATTCAACGGAAAGTTACAAGTAAGCAATATTATACCAAACCGATAACTGAGATATAATTTTAATATAATAAAACGAGTCTTAGATTGATAATAGAAACTATAATGACATACATGCTGTGGTATTATGAATGGCAAGGATCACATGTATTTGACTTTAGTGACTAAAATCTTCAGATGAAGCTAAAACCTTTGAACTTCTTTTTTTTTTTTTTTTTTTTTTAAAAAAAGCACAACGCGAGTACCAAAAAGTTATTATTTCGAGTACCTGAAAATAAATATACGTTTTAAAAACCAAACATAAGAGATTTATTTTCATGATACGGTACTGTTTTGTTTTGAAAATTTGCCTTTTCATTAAAGTTTCACATTTCTATATATTAATAAACTAGATTAAATGTAACATCTCTCTCTCTCTCTCTCTCTTACATATCAGGTTAACATAAACTTGTTCTTTCTTTTTAAGTTAGAACAATTTTATTTCATTTGGTATTTTTTGTTTGTTTTCAAGTTCTTACAATGTATATTAATCGGAAGTGGCAACAACAAAAATAAGGCGAAACAATTTTTTTAAAAGTTTCATTTTATTTTACTTAAATTTATGATCAAAATTAAAATTCAACTTACTAGTATTTAAATAATTTCATGTCAAAATAAATGGATACACATGTAACAAATTTCTTTTTAGATAAAATGGAAAGGTTGGTTCAATGTTGCATCTTTCTTCTTCTATAATTTTTTTCCTCTTTCACTCTTACAGGATCTAGTTCCCAAAGCGTTAAAAAAAATACTTTTAAAAGAAATTATAGATAAAATACAATTAAAATGTGTTTTGAGCTGCTGATAAAAAGAATTTTTTGAAAATATTTTATTTATACTATGGGGAGCAAATTTATATAAAAAAAAATTAAATGAATGTCCCTCTCTAGTACCTCTATTGTCAGAGTTACCTCTCCTGTTTTTATTTATAGTTCTAAAAATAATATCGCATCTGTCATTCGTTAGTATTTCTGCTAGATTCATGTAGATTTGTGATAACTTACAAGAATACTTTGCTTTTCTGTTGGAAGAAATGTGTGAAGTTTCACATTTTTGGCATTAATGCATTTAACAACAAAAAGGCAAGATGCACGGATGATCGATGTGATGTTGGTGTTGAGAATGGTGGAGCGGATCTCACGAACAGAAAAACGATTTCCTCTGCAATATTTTGAAAAGATACCCGTGTCTAATATGTAACTTCTGATTTGTCTATATATCAAAATCGCATTCGTTCATCCATATTCAATTATTCAGAAAATCACCTTGTCCCTGTCTTAAGCGTCTATATATGTACAGTGTATAGGAAATGAATAAAGGCCTATATCAGAGACGCCGGCGTATAGCGATAGTGCTCAAAGAAACGAGTCTTCAATAAATTCTGAATATTTTAATTAATATCAGTGGATTAAAAGATTCAGACGTAAATTAAAGATATCAATGAAAATAAATAATTATTTCACTGTTGAGAACAATTACAAAAGCTAGACGTGTCAAAACGTAAAACACGTGGATAAAAAAAAATCTGCGTCGACGCTCACCGTCTGCAACGTCACATCTTTATGACGTTATTTCTCTGTTTTAGCAAAATTGCCATAAGGCCCTTTTGTCATGGGCGCAATCATATAAAAGATGCAAAGATATACTGTATATGTTGAAAGACAAAAAAGCTCTAAAAAGAGCTTTACTTCTCATATTTGGAGTGACCTTGACCTTTGACCTTGACATAATCTTCAAGGTCTAGGGTTAAAGAATCTAATGCAGTTGGTTTCATGTCTCTACGACTTATCGTTTTGAAAATTTTTCATGATTTGTAAACTTCTAAAATTTTCAGGGGCAATAACTCATAAAAGGGCTCAATGAATCCTTTCGTAATGAATAGATTGAAGAGTCTTCTCAATTAGTCGAAGACATTGGTGAAGGTTTCGTAACTCTACGGTTTACGGTTTCGAAGGAGTAGCGATAACAAGGTTTCTAGTAAAAGGGGCAATAACTGCGAAAGGGGTCATAGGTTACAAGCGTTGGGTCAAATTTGTTCATAACTTTTTATGACCTTTATGATGAACAAAAAATCTTTTCGATAAATGTCGAAACAAAAAATCAGCGGAAGAAAAATAATAATAACTAGTAGACTAATTGTTCTCGAACAATTAGAGGTCTTTCCACCTTCTTTAAATTTCATGTATTCTTCACATTTAACTCTCTACTGCTTATTTTTATACAAAAGAAACCAAAAATGGCTTGAGAGATGGAAAAAATGAAAATTTTAAAAATTTCGGAATGACCTTGACCTTTGACCTTGAACAAATATTCAAGGTCAAAGGTCAAGGGTCACATTGCAATTAACCCCATGCTTCTACAACTTTTAGTTTTAAAGTTATAAGGTTTACTAGTAAGCGCAAAGACGTTAAAGGGCGATAACTCATATAAGGGGTCACCGGATACTTTCGCACTGAATAGATTGAAGTTGTGTCTAAAGACCCTGAATACATAAGTGAAGATTCTGTGTCTCTTCGGTTTACGGTTTCAGAGGAGTAGCGATAACAAGGTTTTTCGCACAAGGGGCAATAACTTTTAAAAGGGTTAAGCTTAGGGGACAAGATTGAAATCTTTGAAATAGTTTTAAAAGTACATATTAAAGATGTTAAGATATACTGTATATGTTGAAAGACAAAAGAGCTATAAAAAGAGCTTTATTTCTCATATTTGGAATGACCTTGACCTTTGACCTTGACATAATCTTCAAGGTCTAGGGTTAAAGAATCTAATGCAGTTGGTTTCATGTCTCTACGACTTATCGTTTTGAAAATTTTTCATTATTTGTAAACTTCAAAAACTTTCAGGGGCAATAACTCATAAAAGGGCTCAACAAATCCTTTCGTAATGAATAGATTGAAAAGTCTTCTCAATTAGTAGAAGACATTGGTGAAGGTTTCGTAACTCTACGGTTTACGGTTTCGGAGGTGTAGCGATAACAAGGTTTCTAGTGAAAGGGGCAATAACTGCAAAAGGGGTCATAGGTTATACGCGTTGGGTCAAATTTGTGCATAACTTTTTATGACCTTTACGATGAACAAAAAATCTTTTCGATAAATGTCGAAACAAAAAATCAGCGGAAGAAAAATAATAATAAGAAGAAGAAGAATAATAATAATAATAAACAGAAGAAAATCAATAGGTCTTTCCACAGAAAGGTGGAAAGACCTAACTAGTAGACTAATTGTTCACAGAACAATTAGAGGTCTTTCCACCTTTTTAAGTGTTTCCATGTAATTTGGGCTGTAAAAGAAGGAAGAAAACTAAAAAAAAAAAAATTGTTCTTCCAGCTGGGATCGAACTCGGAACCCTTAGCTTGAAAGGCAGGCGCGCTAACCACTACGCCACGAATTACCATGGAAGTACAATGCATGACATGTGTTTTAATGTGCGTATCGTATTTCTATTTCTGTGCATTATGCATTCGAAGGTTTAATTTGAGGTGTTAAATGTTCTGATTTAGTTAAACTACTTAGAAAAGTGCTGATGATATAAATCGGACTCGAGGCTAATGGTGTGTAGGTCGTCATATTGGAAAACATGGATTGGACTCAAAGCGGCCTGACTACGGATCCTAAGATTGTTGCAGGTTCAGTATGAAGATTCCTGAATGAAACAAGCTTCCATGTGGGTTATATTAAATGCAGCTATGATAAATAAAATATTCTACATGCATTTTAAGAAGAAAACAAGATAATTAAAGCTTGGAATAGTTTATTTCATACATTAATATTGGTTTACCCCCCCCCCTTTTCATATATTCCCTATTTCTCATATTTTGGATGACCTTGACCTTTGACCTTGACCTACATATCAAGAACAAAAATGCAAGAATCCATTTCAGTTGTTCCCATGTCTCTACGTCTATGCGTTAAATTTTTTTTCAAGTTAACGTAAACTGCAAAAAAACTTCAGGGGCAATAAGTCGTATAAGGCTTCAATGAATCCTTTCGAAATGGTAGATTGAAAAGTCCTCTCGATTAGTGAAAAGCAATGGTGAAGGTTCTGTATCTCTACAGTTTGTGGTTACAGAGGAGTAGCGATAACAAGCTATTCTTGCGAAAGGGGCAATAACTTCATTAAATGTCATCGATCGAAGTCGTTGGGTCAAATCTGAAAATCATTTAAGTAGTCGACTAATATGAAAGATGCGTCTCTTCGATAAGTTGCGAAACAAAAAATCAGCTGAATAATAATAATAATAACTAGTAGACTAATTGTTCTCGAACAATTAGAGGTCTTTCCACCTTCTTTAAATTTCATGTATTCTTCACATTTAACTCTCTACTGCTTATTTTTATACAAAAGAAACCAGAAATGGCTTGAGAGATGGAAAAAATGAAAATTTTAAAAATTTTGAAATGACCTTGACCTTTGACCTTGAACAAATATTCAAGGTCAAAGGTCAAGGGTCACATTGCAATTAACCCCATGCTTCTACGACTTTTAGTTTTAAAGTTATAAGGTTTACTAGTAAGCGCAAAGACGTTAAAGGGTGATAACTCATATAAGGGGTCATCGGATACTTTCGCACTGAATAGATTGAAGTTGTGTCTAAAGACCCTGAATACATAAGTGAAGATTTCGTGTCTCTGCGGTTTACGGTTTCAGAGGAGTAGCGATAACAAGGTTTTTCGCACAAGGGGCAATAACTTTTAAAAGGGTTAAGCTTAGGGGACAAGATTGAAATCTTTGAAATAGTTTTAAAAGTACATATTAAAGATGTTAAGATATACTGTATATGTTGAAAGACAAAAGAGCTATAAAAAGAGCTTTATTTCTCATATTTGGAATGACCTTGACCTTTGACCTTGACATGATCTTCAAGGTCTAGGGTTAAAGAATCCAATGCAGTTGGTTTCATGTCTCTACGACTTATCGTTTTGAAAATTTTTCATTATTTGTAAACTTCAAAAACTTTCAGGGGCAATAACTCATAAAAGGGCTCAACAAATCCTTTCGTAATGAATAGATTGAAGAGTCTTCTCAATTAGTAGAAGACATTGGTGAAGGTTTCGTAACTCTTCGGTTTACGGTTTCAGAGGAGTAGCGATAACAAGGTTTCTAGTGAAAGGGGCAATAACTGCGAAAGGGGTCATAGGTTATACGCGTTGGGTCAAATTTGTGCATAACTTTTTATGACCTTTACGATGAACAAAAAATCTTTTCGATAAATGTCGAAACAAAAAATCAGCGGAAGAAAAATAATAATAATAAGAAGAAGAAGAATAATAATAATAAACAGAAGAAAATCAATAGGTCTTTCCACAGAAAGGTGGAAAGACCTAATAATAAACAGAAGAAAACCAATAGGTCTTTCCACAGAAAGGTGGAAAGACCTAATAAACAGAAGAAAATCAATAGGTCTTTCCACAGAAAGGTGGAAAGACCTAATAACTAGTAGACTAATTGTTTTCGAACAATTAGAGGTCTTTCCACCTTCTTTAAATTTCATATATTTTTCATATTTTACTCTCTAAACTTAATTTTTATTCAAAGAAAATCCATAAATGGCTTGAAAAATAGAAAAAATGAAAATTTAAAAAATTTTGAGATGACCTTGACCTTTGACCTTGAACAAATATTCAAGGTCAAAGGTCAAGGGTCACATTGCACTTGACCCCATGCTTCTACGACTTTTAGTTTTAAAGTTATTAGGTTTAATAGTAAGCGCAAAGACATTAAAGGGCGATAACTCATATAAGGGGTCATCGGATACTTTCACACTGAATAAATTGAAGTTATGTCTAAAGACCCTGAAGGCATTAGTGAAGGTTTTGTGCCTCTACGGTTTACGGTTTAGGAGGAGTAGCGATAACAAGGTTTTCAATAAAAGGGGCAATAACTTTTAAAGGGGTAAATCTTTGGGGACATGTATGAAATCTTTGAAATAGTTTTATGAGGACATATTAATGATGCAAAGATATTTAGTACATGTTGAAAGACAAAAGAGATATAAAAAGAGCTTAATTTCTCATATTTTGAATGACCTTGACCTTTGACCTTTGCATATATTTTAAGGTCAAAGGTCAATAAATCTTATGCAGTTGGTCCCATGTCTCTACGACTTATCGTTTTGAAAATTTTAAATTATTCGTAAACATCAAAAACTTTCAGGGGCAATAACTCATAAAAGGGGTTGACAAATACTTTCGCAATGAAAAGATTGAAAAGTCCCCTCAATTAGTCGAAGACATTGGTGAAGGTTCCGTACCTCTACGGTTTACGGTTTCGAAGGAGTAGCGATAACAAGCTATTCTTGCAAAAGGGGCAATAACTTCGTAAGAGGTCATAGGTCAAACACGGGGGGTCGTTTTTCGGAATAACTTTTGATATCCAGTCTCATGAACTATATAGTTTTTCGATAAGTCTTGCGGTTTCAAAAGTCCGGGAAGAAAAAGAAGAAGAACCTTTGACCTTGACCTTAACTTCAAGTTCTAAGGTCAAAGAATCTAATGCAGTTGGTCCCATGTCTTTACGACTTGTCGTTTAGAAAAGTTTTTCATTATTCGTAAACATCAAAAACATCCAGGGGCAATAACTCATAAAAGGGGTCGACGAATTCTTCCGCAGTGAAACACTGAAGCGAGTACTCAGTTAGTCGAAGACATTGGTTAAGGTTTTGTACTTCTGTGGTTTATGGTTTCGAAGGAGTAGCGATAACAAGGTTTTTCGTTCAAAGGGCAAGAACTCCGAAAGGGGTCTCAGGTCATACTCGTTGGGTAGTTTTTCGAAATAACTTTTGATGTCGAGTATCATGAACTATAAAGTTCTTCGAAAAGTCTTTCGGTTCAAAAGGCATTAACGGAAAAATAATAATAATAATAAACATAAGCATTTCAATAGGTCTTTCCACAGAAAGGTGGAAAGACTTAATAATAAGAAGAAGAATAATAACTAGTAAACTAATTGTTCTCGAACAATTAGAGGTCTTTCCACCTTCTTTAAATTTCATATATTTTTCACATTTTACTCTCTAAAGGTAATTTTTATACCAAAAGAATCCATAAATGGCTTGAAAGATAGAAAAAATGAAAAAAATTTAAAAATTTGAAATGACTTTGACCTTTGACCTTGAACAAATTTTCAAGGTCAAAGGTCAAGGGTCACATTGCACTTGACCCCATGCTTCTATGCCTTTTAGTTTTGAAGTTATAAGGTTTAATAGTAAGTGCAAATACATTAAAGGGCAATAACTCATATAAGGGGTCAATGGATACTTTCGCACTGAATAGATTGAAGTTGTGTCTAAAGACCCTGAAGACATTAGTGAAGGTTTTGTGTCTCTACGGTTTACGGTTTCGGAGGAGTAGCGATAACAAGGTTTTCAGTAAAAGGGGCAATAACTTTTAAAGGGGTAAATCTTAGGGGACAAGTACGAAATCTTTGAAATAGTTTTAAGAGGACATATTAATGATGCAAAGATATTTAGTATATGTTGAAAGACAAAAGAGATATAAAAAGAGCTTAATTTCTTATATTTTGAATGACCTTGACCTTTGACCTTTGCATATATTATATGGTCAAAGGTCATTGAATCTTATTCAGTTGGTCCCATGTCTCTATAACTTATTGTTTTGAAAATTTTTAATTATTTGTAAACATCAAAAACTTTCAGGGGCAATAACTCATAAAAGGGGTTGACGAATACTTTCGCAATGAAAAGATTGAAGAGTCCCCTCAATTAGTCGAAGTCATTTGTGAAGGTTCCGTACCTCTACGGTTTATGGTTTCGGAGGAGTAGCGATAACAAGGTTTCTATCAAAAGGGGCAATAACTGCGAAAGGGGTCATAGGTTATACACGTTGGGTCAAATTTGTTCCTAACTTTTTATGACCTTTACGGTCAACGAATAATCTTTTCAATAAACATCGAAACAAAAAATCAGCGGAAGAATAATAATAATAATAATAACTAGTAGACTAATTGTTCTCGAACAATTAGACGTCTTTCCACCTTCTTTAAATTTCATATATTCTTCATATTTAACTCTCTACTGTTTATTTTTATACAAGAGAAACCAGAAATTGCTTGAAAAATGGAAAAAATGAAAATTTTAAAAATTTTGAAATGACCTTGACCTTTGACCTTGAACAAATATTCAAGGTCAAAGGTCAAGGGTCACATTGCACTTGACCCCATGCTTCTACGACTTTTAGTTTTAAAGTTATAAGATTTAATAGTAAGCGCAGAGACGTTAAAGGGGGATAACTCATATAAGGGGTCATCGGATACTTTCGCACTGAATAGATTGAAGTTGTGTCTAAAGACCCTGAAGACATTGGTGAAGGTTTTGTGTCTCTACGGTTTACGGTTTCGGAGGAGTAGCGATAACAAGGTTTTCAGTAAAAGGGGCAATAACTCTTAAAGGGGTAAATCTTAGGGGACAAGCATGAAATATTTGAAATAGTTTTAAGAGGACATATTAATGATGCAAAGGTATTTAGTATATGTTGAAAGACAAAAGAGATATAAAAAGAGCTTAATTTCTTATATTTTGAATGACCTTGACCTTTGACCTTTGCATATATTTTAAGGTCAAAGGTCAATGAATCTTATGCAGTTGGTCCCATGTCTCTACGACTTATCGTTTTGAAAATTTTTAATTATTCGTAAACATCAAAAACTTTCAGGAGCAATAACTCATAAAAGGGGTTGACGAATACTCTCGCAATGAAAAGATTGAAGAGTCCCCTCAATTAGTCGAAGACATTGGTGAAGGTTCCGTACCTCTATGGTTTACGGTTTTGAAGGAGTAGCGATAACAAGGTTTTATTGCGAAAGGGGTTGTAACTCCTTAAGAGGTCAAAGTTCATATACGCAGGGTCAACTGCAAAAATCTTTTATGAAGTACATTCTTATGGACCATAAATCTTTTCGATAACTTTTGAAACAAAAAACCACTCGGTGGAAAAATAATAAAAATAATAATAAACAGAACAATTTCAATAGGTCTTTCCACAGAAAGGTGGAAAGACCTAATAATAATAAACATAAGCATTTCAAGAGGTCTTTCCACAGAAAGGTGGAAAGACCTAATAATAATAAACATAAGCATTTCAAGAGGTCTTTCCACAGAAAGGTGGAAAGACCTAATAATAAACAGAAGAAAATCAATAGGTCTTTCCACAGAAAGGTGGGAAGACCTAATAATAATAAACATAAGCATTTCAAGAGGTCTTTCCACAGAAAGGTGGAAAGACCTAATAATAATAATAAACACAAGCATTTCAAGAGGTCTTTCCATAGGAAGGTGGAAAGACCTAATAAACATAAGCATTTCAAGAGGTCTTTCCACAGAAAGGTGGAAAGACCTAATAATAAGAAACAGAAGAAAATCAATAGGTCTTTCCACAGAAAGGTGGAAAGACTTAATAATAAGAAGAAACAGAAGAAAACCAATAGGTCTTTCCACAGAAAGGTGGAAAGACCTAATAGTAATAAACAGAAGAATATCAATAGGTCTTTCCACAGAAAGGTGGAAAGATCTAAACATTTATGTTTAAAAACCCTGTTTTATGTCGCTTAATGTTATGCACACCAGAGAGGAACTCGGGTGAAGTGGAAATTTATTTCAAAACTAATTGTAGAAATTTGGCAGTTTTCAATCTATTTCCATTCCAACGCAGAAGAAAAATTAATCCTTATGTTCAATTGGAAGGTCAGTGCATGAGAACATAATATAGTATTTTTATGCCCTCTTCAAAGAAGGGAGGGCATATTATTGCTTTGCTGATCTCTGTTGGTCGGTCGGTCTTTCGGTCGGTCTGTCTGTCGGTCCACCAACAGTTTCCGTTCATCATCTTCGCAGAGGTTGCACATACTGAAATGAAATTTGGTATAAAGATTTATCATAAGAATATCTAGGTCAAGTTCTTTTTTTGGGAACGATCGAGCAATTTTTGACAGAGTTATGCCCCTTGGACCCAGAAAAATTCCAGTTATTTGCAGTTTCAATTCATTTTCTTCACAGAGGATACACATACTGAAATGAAATTTGGTATACAGATTTATCATGAAAATATCTAGATCAAGTTCTGTTTTGGGTAATCGAGCAATTTTTGACAGAGTTATGCTCCTTGGACTTTGAAAAATTCTAATTTTTTTTTTTCGGGGGGGGGGGGGGGGGAGGGGAGGGGGGGCATAAGTGTTTCACAAATATCTCTTGTTTCATTTTCCTTTATTATTGGATCTCAGCCATTGTTCAGTTACATGTATATAAATTATTTAAACTTATCCATTTTTATGAGTTGATGGTATCAACTCATGTTATGTACTTGTAAGGGATTCCCCAATGTATCGAAACTAATCACATTTTCACGTTTTCTGTATTTAAAGGTTTGGTTTGTGATTAATTATTATTAGTGATGGGAATCGGTAAGAATTTTATAATCGATGATCGGGTAACTGTAACTAACTAATTATCGATTATAATTGGACATTTACAAAGGCTATCAATTTAGTTAATTAAATGGTAAGAATGGGTAAATGACTACTTTCTGCATATGTATTTGCTGCTCATTTTGCTGAAAAAGAATAAAAGGATATCATCTGAGTGTTATATTGAGTGTGTATCTGTTTTTCTTTAATTTTTCTTCACACGCTCTACAGATATAAAACTTACGTCCATACCCGTGAACATGTTTTGTTTCCCGGGTATGGATACACTTGTCTGTTCGTCTGCACCATTGTGATACACAAACACGTTCATAGATAAGTTTTGGCTGGATTATTTGGTTCAAAAACTATTACGCTTGTTAAAGAAAATAATAAACCGATTAATCAGAATAAAACTTTTGTAATCAGGCGCTTGGATTATACCAGCAATGGACTGATTTTCGATTATAATCGATGATTGGAACACCACTAATTATTATATATTCAAGATATTAAAAAAAAAGAATACGTGTTAAAAATACATGATGGAAAAGGTGAAAATAAAACGATTTAATTTTATTTCTCGAACAAAACCAAAAAAAAAGATTATTTTATGAGGTTTTATTTCACATAACCCAAATATGGATTAGAGACCTCAACTCATTTAAACATTATACATTTAATACCATCCACTCGTGGCAGTACTTTCAGTACTTTGATTAGCTCTATTGGTCATAGACCAGAAAATTGATTTGAATGAATGGTGTTGCCATGGCTACTAGAAATGGAAATTTCTGTGAAATACTTTCAAAAAATTACTGTGAAAGGGAGGTTGTGAGTTCGAATCTCGGCCGCGACTGACCTAAGTCGATAAAAGATGGGTAGCAATTGTTCCTTCGCCATGCCCTTGGCACTATGAAGTGAAAGTTGCGGGTCCTTCGGATGAGACCTTAAAAACCAAGGCCCCGTGACACAGCAGGCGTTGGCACGATAAAGATCCCTCACTGCTCAATGGCCCTGAGTGCCGAGTAAAGGTCAAAATTTGAAGCCCTTCACCGGTATATGGTGACGTCTCTATATGACTGAAAAATTCTAGAATGGGACGTAAAACAACATACAATCAATCAATCAAAATGCTACTCATCCTACAGCTTTGGTTTGATTTCAATATAACTTGGCACACAGCTAGACTACACCAAGATACATCATTCTTTTAATTATTTCTTTTTTTATGTTGATGAACGATGTTTCCATGGTTACTAAAAATAGAAATGTCTGTGAAATACTTTCAAAATGCTACTTCTCTAACAGTTTGGTCTGAATTTAATGTAATGTTGCATTGCAAGTAGACTACACTGAGATACATAATTGTCTTTATCGTTTTTTGATGAATGATGTTGCCATGGGAACTAGAATCGAAATTTCTGTAAAATTCTTTTTAAAAGCTACTCCTTCTACAGTTTTAGTCTGATTGCAATCTCGGCATAAAAAAGACTAAATCAAGGATCATTAATCTATTTATTCTGTTTCAAATTTTCAAGTCCAAGTGTTGCTTTTCTCTTCCTTTGTTATAAGTACAAACTAGTTGAGCTAAGTCTCGACAGAGACTTCTGGTTAAGATTTTTCTTAAGGCGTAGTAAATGAAAGTCATTAGAGAGTTCAGAACAACCATAGTTCGTTTACACGCTTAAAATATTAAGATCCGCCAAAGTACTGTCTTACAATATTTGTTTATTTTTAAGGTGCTCCTCGGCCATTTGATGGTGAAACCATTGTACACAAGGGGATCAAAGAAAATGCAGGATTAAATATAACAGCTTATTTCACTGCATATCCTCCTCCATCTGTTATATGGACATTTAAACATGAAGGGATGAATAACACTCAAACAATACCAAGGACAAACTTCACTTCAGTGAATGTGAATGAAAGTGTGACCCAGTCAACACTTGTTATAAGCAAAATTTCCCAGTCAGAATATGGAAATTATACTGCTGTAGCAAGAGCAGAGGAAACAGCAATGATAACATTTATTGTAGGACCACAGCGTAAGTTAATAAACTAGAGCAAAGCTCATTGCAAAGCAACAAGTAGGACTTCCGTTGGAGCCAATTGATGTAGAAAATCTTGACCTTGTACCAGTGACACTGAGTCAAGATTCTAACAGCCTCATTTAACAAGAAAAGTAAATTCTTTATTTTACTCCATCACAAAATATGGCCAGGTCAGGAATTGTATATTTTTTGAAAGGTAATTATACCTACACACACACACACACACACACACACACACACAGTGCTCCCTGTTCTGATTCCGTTATAGTGGCACCTCCGCTTTCCGCCAAAGAAGATTCCAAGTCTTAAATTCCTTGCTAAATGAAACCCCGTTTCACCGTAATCTCACGCCCATCGCCATCCGCCAACGTATTTCAGGTACAAATCTGTCAATTACGGTAATTATCACCCCCGATAATTACCGCCAATAAGGAGACTTTTTGGATAACTGATAGGGTGGTGCTCAGTATGACACAATACAACACAACACATTGTTTAAGGAATAAGAATGATCATTTATTTAACTAATAAGTGACAAAGTTTTATGCAAAAAACATAATATAAAACAATTAAAAATACAACCAACTAAATACACAATACCATACTTCATAATAATGAAATATATGGAGGTAACGAACAGTATTCAAGCTCAAAAGTCCATTAAACAATACAAAATAGGAGCAGAGCAAACACGGACCTCCAAAACATCAGAAGTGGGATCAGGTGCCATGGAGGAGTGAGCATCCCCTGCAGACAGGTCACACCCGCCGTGTGCTCCTTGTCATGATCGGGAAATAACGGAAAAATCCGTCAACAATTCAGTGTGTAAATAATGGCCTAACAATTAGTATGAAAAACGTCATTCAGCATTTGACTCGATGATAATTGGATTTGCTGGCAAGGTCATTGTATCGACAATAGAACTTACAAAATGATGACTTTAAACGAGATTGCTGATATTCTTGTTTCATCAACTTGTTTGTCAATAATTTACATCGTTTTAGAAATTGTACATACGAAGAGCATGCTCTTGTGTATCGAATTAACTGAGAGATATAAACCCCGTATGCAGGTAATGAAGGTATATTGTCGTATAATTAAGGGAAGTTGACGATTGGAAAGTTAAAGTCATCACGTTTATCATAAAGCTTGGTTGTTAGATTACCATTAACGTCTTTTTCAAGTAAAATATCCAAATATGAAACAGATGTGTCAGACTTTGTGGTATCTTTTATTTCAGGCTCAGTGATATATCGTATCGACATAAGAATGGAAATATCCAATGTTAATTGACAATAAGTCGTCGATATATCTAAATGTCGAGTTGAAGGCCACAGCAAGTGGGTTTTTTTTCGTTTCACGTATAAGATTTTGCACAAATTCTGCTTCATATGAATACAAATAAGGTCTGCTAATAACGGGACGCAATTGGTGTCCATGGGAATTCCAGTAGATTGTTGGAAAACCTGGTCTCCAAAACCCACATAGATATTGTCAATCAGAAACTCAAATATCTTTCTAATGCCAACTTCAGAGTACTTGTGTGTACAATCAAAATGTTTTTTAACAAAATAATTTTGCAAATGACCAATGAAAAGGTAAGTAAATTTACGAGATGCATTTTTATTGAAAAAGCAGCTGTCAATGATATCAAAAGGCCTGGACTTTAATTTATCATGGGGAATGGTTGTGTATAAAGTTGAAAAGTCGTAAGTTTTTAAGCTGTTGATTTTGGTAAATTCTTCTGATTTCAAATTTTCAAAAAGTTCCTTAGAATTAAAGTATCCATATCTGATTTATATATTTATATATTGTTGTACAGTACTCTTGAAGTTTCTCCGTCAATACTGTTAATATCTTAGTGAGGAGTAAAGAAAGAGGCTTTGTTGAACATTTCCTGGAACCCGCTTTGTATCTTTGTTTGTAAGGATTTTTATGAAGTTTCGGAAACCAATATAGATATGGTAATTCAAATTCATTTTAAGGACGTTCGATCCTGAGCTTTTGAGCAGATTTTGGTCAGGACCTTTATTTTTAAAATTCTGCATCATTTTTATGTTCTAACATTGAATCTGGATTCTACAATGCAAATTAAACTATATCCAATGAAAAAACCGCGATGAAATTCCATTAAAATAGGATTAAGTCAGGAACTATATTTTGTGGCGGAAGGTTTTTTAGAAGAAAATGATCAATTTTTCCCTTTTGAAATATATACAGTACTGTTAAGTTTAGATTCCTATTTTTCCATGCTGGTTGCACATAGAGCTGTTTTTTGCAGTGAAATGTTTTTTGCTGGCTCTGAAATATCTAATAAATTATTTCTTATGAATTCTTTCATTATATTGTGACAAATATAGTAAATATATTCTGAAAGTCCAGGAAAAAACTGAGCCAATTTTAACATAAAATTAACACGTTTTTAGTAATATCTAACAATTTAGATTATAGACTCCCACTTTTGTTTTTCTTTCCTGAATATATAAGATAACTTTGATCAATCTGCTTAAATTCAGCAAAAGTTTAAGACTTTAAAATAATTTTCTTGCTTTTTAAATTTTTAATGCCAGAAAAATCACATTTTGTGAGTGCAGAAAGGTCAAATAATTCATTATGCGAAGCAATTTGAAACTTTTTCTTCGTCACAATTTTAATGCGTCTTTTTTTAAATGCACTTATAATTTATTTTGTCCCATGATTTATTTGGATAAAAACTTTGGAGGGAAAACGTCGAAGATGTGATTTTTGATTAAGACACAAATATCAGTGCAAAAAGGTCAAATGAAATGTATTGTAGCGCCGAAAGAAGCATATTGACCCCCATTTTTTGTTTTGATTTTTAATTAAGCTATGTGTGTAGAAACTAAAAATATACTTGACAAAAAAAGTTTAAGACTTTAAATACATGTATCAGGATCCAACATCGTTAAGAATATTAAAAATATTAAAAACTGACATGATTTTGAAGAATTTCTTCCTTAGAAAGGGAACTAGGAGTATAAGTTGGATTACCACTTGTAGAATTAAATCCAAGTTCTTCTAAAATACATTTAATATAATGAGCTTTGTCAGCAGGGACCAGTACATACTGATCATGTAATCTATCTAATTCTTTTTTTCACTTCTGGATTATTGAATACAGAAGGATAGATGGTTCTCATATTGCCGCTCAATCTTTTAATGCGCGATTTTAACATACATCTGATACAATTAATCCATTCTGACAAAGTGTCAAGGTCTTCTTTTTCATGTCTGGCCCATCGCCTGGCATAATCCTCTACAGAATCCATAATATTTATGAAATTCCGACGCCAGTTGAAGGATCGGGGTTCCCTATATTTAGTACCTTTTAAAATTAATGATCTAAGGTCCTCATTATTAACTATATTTACGTCATCAGTAATAACGTGTCCAGCAGGACTATAGTTATAGGGTGAAGAAGAACATGAACACAAAGGTGGATTATGTTTCAGATATTCGATATCCAGGCCCTGTAAAGTTTTCTTGTAATTAAAAAGTTTGGAAGCAAAAGTCGATGTATATTTGTAGGAAATACAAGATGTAGTCTTTAACTTCAAATATGGTGGAATACAAGACTGGACCCTTTTGTGATTAAGAATATTACTTAACCGCATCAATTCCTTTGTTGGCATATTGAAGTTTAAGGATAAAACGGATTGTTTTAGCTGCATTTTCTTCAGTAATATGTGGGGGTTTAAAAAGCCTATGATTTGCAATATCCATAATCACAGATCCAAGCCTATATTCTGGTGTCGAGGAATCAAAAAATGGACTTTTCTCGACCTTTTCAAGAAGACTATTCAAAAGTTTCAAAGGGACAGCGCAGCACAGTTAAAGTGCGGGTCTGGGGTATAAATAGCAGCCAATGAGAAAAATGTAGGAAATTTCAACTTTCTTGCCACTCTTCACTTCGCAGGAGATTTTTTTGAAACTATATCTTTACCGTCAATAAACATCTTCCGAAAGTTGTTGAGCAATCTAACTTAGCTATCAAGTGTATTTGGGTGTTTACAATACAGAGTAAATATATATATATGTCTATAATATTCATTTTAAATTCTGAGGCGATCGAAATTTCAAACTTCTTTGGAGTTTGATGGACAGCTTTAAAATGTTTACATTTACACCGGAAATGCCCGTCGCTATTGACGCATGCTAATGGCCGCTATATTCTCACCTCAAAAGAAAAGACGAAAATACTCCGAAAATAATCCTCAATACTTTTTATTATCCATTCATCGAGTTGTAAATTAGAAACAAAGCCCATGCTTAGAACACAGAGAGTGTAAACAATTATCATTGTGGGTCAGTCATGCTGTTTTAGTCACTGTAGTGAAGCATCACATCGGCGAGATAACCAAGATTATCAGCGTGACACGTGTCTGTGGCTGTCAGCAGGGTTAGACGCAGAAAACAATCAAGTGGAAATGAAAAACAAAAAAAAAAAAACATAACTATAAAGTCACACTATTAAAAAAGAAATCTTCAAAATATTTTTTAGTTCCAACGATGTCCCATGTATGGCTTATTTTTTGGATTTGGAAACCAATACCTAACAAGTTCTAAAACACATTCTGGTAAAATATCCCTACGATGGCACACAACGTTTAGTAATCTTGGATCGTTGAGTAACGCAGTTCTTTTCTTAGCTATATATCTCTCATCCAAAAACACACATCTATGAAAAAGCATAGTCCAAAAGAATTTGTACCTTTCTTTTCTAAGAGACGTGTGTTTGGTGGCACAGGCTCCGATGCCCACCACATTTGTTTATTGCGTTCGTCAGTTATGCAAGGTTTACATAAACAATTCTGACCTTCCTCACAGTTTTCATTTTGCGGGATTAATAGAATCATTCATTACTACGAGTGTGGGATAGTGAAATTCCACCAAGGGGACAAGATTCACGGTCTAGGACGAGGCTTTGCCGAGTCCTAGACCGTGAATCTTGGCCCCGAGGTGGAATTTCACTATTCCCACACGAGTATGTAATGAATGATTATTTTTCTCGCATTATTTTATCCAAAATAACGGACTGTCAATGACGTCGCCATGATAGGGCTAAAAATATATTCTTTTAATTTTCCATCTAATTAAAAATCTAAATACACCATCGGAGAGAGCGTACCTGAAAATGGTTTACACAGAGTGTAAACTGATAAAATGAATTTCAGTCCATGTAAATTAAACTGGGAATAAAAAAACTTATCTATCCGATAGCGTACACGGTCATTCAAGAAGAATCCTTCCGCGATCTAAAAATAGCGCCATTTAAAAAGTGAAAATACGACAATATTTTGAATGAAAATAAGTTTATCTTAATAAGTTAAATGACAACATTTTAAGTAAATGTAATATTTTTTAACATTGTTACAATTTCTTTATATAAAGACGGAATGTTTACGTTATCGTTCGCGGCGTAGTAATACACAGTGTAAGACAGAAAAATCTCACACTGCTGTCTCACACCGGACAAGTCAATCTTACACTGGTGATTATGCGAGAAAAGGTATGTCCCTTCAAAATTCATGCCTTCCTCTTCATTGCCATCATTTTCAATTGTATCTTCATTCAACTCTTCTAAATCCCAGTTATTAAAATTAAAGAATTGTATAATGGCTTCTCTTTGTTCGGAATTAACTCTCAATGAAATAACACTTTTCTCTTCTTGTTCCTCCATTTTGCTACAATGAGACCGCATTTTGTTTTGGAGGGAAGTTTTTCAGGGGAGAGGTATATTAAGGGACTCAGGATTTCATTTAATTTACTATAAACTCTATTTATTGATAAAACTGGAAATTATAAAAGTAGATGACTGGTTTTAAGAAATATATATGTATATATTTTGGATACTGCTTGTATTTCTTTGATGCACATATATTATGGATGTTCCCCACTGAGCCCTCTTATCCTTCTCTGTATCACAGCTAGGCTGATTTATTGACATTTGGCGGGAGGTCCCTCCATGTGCCTGTGGAAATTGGTCAATTCCATCTGAAACCTAAACAGGGGTAGTGGGGGCAACCATGTGTCAATTTCTGTCATAATATGAATATAATTCTTCCCCATAAAATTATTAAAATCATTTTATCAAATAAAAGTTAGAAGTGCTATTAAATTTATAACAATATTATTCACAAAAAGTTAATTGTTGATTGTCATTTTTTTTTTTTAATTACAACTTCAAAAATGGTACAGTCCACTGAAATATGATCCCTGTTGTATAGATAGTTTAGATATATTAGATACAACCAGGAGTAAATTCAAAGAATAATCGTCATTAACTAAGCTTTATTAATTATTACTAAGAAATTATATCATGGCTGAAAACAAACGAAAGCGTCCTCCAACTTTTAAGTTAGAAATACCAGCTAACGAAGACAAGAAAATTAACATCTTGCAAAATCTTCAGGAAGTCAGGGAAATGTTAGTCAAACAACTAGGTAGACCTGTTAACAATGCCGACATCATGGAAAATTTGCTTTCTACCTGGAAGAAGTCAGTGGCTGAAGATGATCATCCAAAACACCTGGAACGTATATTAATGTTAAGAGAAGTCAGGTTAACCAGGACTTCTTTGTGACATTGTTGCCTTCCGTGAAAAAACTCATGGATGTTGCTGCTGTGCATGGAAAACATTGTGGAGGAAAATTGGAGGTAAAAAAAGCAACAAAACGGGGACATGTCACCTCTTTGAAACTGTGTTGTTCAAGAACTGATCGGCCTAAACACAGGTATATTTGAGCATCTTCACCCTACCTTCCGAATGGGAAATATCTCATCAATGAAAAAATTAATCATACTTTCTTGTGTAGTGGTATGCTACCATCCTGTTATTCTAGATTTTGCAGAGAAGCAGGATTCGGAATTCGTTTTTTAAAATGTACAAGACATTTGTCCAACAAGTGTACAAAGATTCTATTCACACTGCTTTACTAGAGGAAGTTGGACTATATGACAATCTAGATGGAATTGATATCATAACTGACGCACGGCATGGGTGGCGGAAAAATGCCCAGGACACTAGTGTGGTGGCATTCGGTGAAAAAACGCACAAAGTTCTCAACTGTGTGCACATTGCAACCACTGACGATCCAGTTACCCAGAAACATGAAAAAATTGGAACTGAAAAAATTAACGAGGATCTTGACAACAAACAAGTTTCTGTCAACGTCCACACACATGACAGAAATATGTCAATTAACAAACTAGTCAGGGAACGTAAAAATGATTTACCTGCAACCAAAACGACATTTGGCATGGCATAAAAAATATTAAGAAGGCCATGTCTGTCATTTCAAGTGGACCACAGTACAGAGAAGGTAAAACGAGGTCTGAGGAGCTGTACGATAAACCGGAGGCCGTGTCTACACATTTCTACTGGGCCATCAAGCACTGCGGTGGAGAATCAAATACGCTCAGAGAGATGTTGGAAAATATCGTAGACCACTATAAAAACAATCATGAAAGATGCCATCCTTCCTCAAGATGTAAAGTGGATCCAAACTACGAAACTTCCCGAGTGGTGATTCAAAACCCTGTCGCAGAAAAACTATTAAAGGGTGTGATAATTAATACGCTGATTTATAAAAATCCGGATGATTTTCGATTAGGACGTGATACTTATTTTGTTGAGAGTTTTAATAACACTTTAAATATATAAGAGGATAAAAGAATCGCTTTTGGCAGTGAACAGTATAAAGTGCGAGCATTCCTGGGAACGTGTCACTGGAATGAAAATGTGGGTAGAGACATTACTTCCATTACCTATACACGTAACCCCAAAACCCCACGAAAGCAGCTTGGGAAAAAGAATTATAAAAAACAAAAATTTCACTTCAGGAATAACATTTGGAGGCGTTACATAAAACATGTCTATTCTAAACGTAAAAATAATTAAAACATTTATGTATTTGCACAGTCTTTGTTGTCTTAGTTTTAGCACGTGTTAGTGGTATGCTGCTGTCTATTAATAGCATTACACTGCAGTCTTATCAGTGGGGAGGTGTGACCTGCTCCCTAATATGCTTTATTGCTGTCCGTGTGGATATTTATCTAGGTCAGATCCGGCCTTTAAGGCTACAAATAGGAGGCGGGGCCTAATTTTTAAGGGAAAACATTAACTATGACATCACACGAAACTAACAATCCTTAAAAATACCCCCAAAAATGAAGTGATTTGCGATTTTAAACAGTAGGAGATAATTAAACTACATCAAAACTTACTATAACATGCGTTTTTGTTGTAAGTTAAATCCCACATAGCATGGTTTAAACAAGTCACTGATCGCATTGCACTTGTCGATACATTGTATGACGTCATTCTGTAAAACTTGACGCAGTCTGTATGCAGTGAGAGGCGGATCAAGTAATATTTTCAAAACGAAGAAATGTATTTTATGATTAAATAAAATATTATTTGCAGATTTTTAAGAGGCTATTAATATAAACACAATGTCCTTTTTATGATTTTGTTCATATATTTTCCGTACATTTCCTATTTAACGGATACTGGTGTATATTTGTATGCAAGTAAATTGAAGGATAATCTAAGCGTCTTAATAAATCGATCTAGTGCAAGGGCATAGCATACCCTCAATGGATCATGACAAGTTTTTAATCATAAACTCTAGAAGTATTAAGCTATTTGAAAAGTGCTGCGATCCCGTTGAAATATTGAAACTGAAATAATTATTTCTATATTTAATGAAGCTGACCAGCAAAAAATTCTGTATTCGTTCATACAAATATAATTTGGACAATGAAATTGTAGAATCTATATATACAATGGATGTTGAAATTATTTAAAAATTAAACTTCGAATTTTTACTTGGTTATGCCCTTGCACTATTGAAATTTATAGTTGACCTCAATACTGCAAGTATATGTGTAAAAATCACGTAACTGCCACATTACGTGACAAGTCTAAATAGAAAATCTAATCGTCCTCAATATGTAGTTAATAACCATAAATACATTTGTCTGATATTATTAAAGCACTCAAAACAATCGCCATCCTGAAAAAAATATATTTTGTATCGTAAAAAATCGGCGATATTTCCATTGCACACCTTAACTGTACTGCGAGAGTAGAGTTTGGTGCGAATATGATGAAGACCTAACTGTTGATTTACAAAAGGTTACCGTAGTTATGAATCAAAAGAGACATCATGTATTAAAGGTTTATTGTAAGACCGATGCCCATGACAACGCTTACGTCTCTGTGTATGGTTAAAAATTCCCATCACATTTATATTGTTACACTGTGGACTGGAAAGATTTCCAACACTATCGACATTGTCATTACATCCATAGGGAAAGGCTGTCCCTAGTTTTCTAATCCCAAATTCTTCTCGTTGTCTACGGAAAGGTGTACTCAGTAATGGACTGTTTGTGTGGTGGTAAATCTTTTTTAGAATTCTAACTTTCATTGACAAAATAGAATGATCAGGTAAATTAAAATACTTGTATAAAAGCTGCTGACCCCCAACTAAAAACACAATACCATACTCCATGAGAAGGAATTGTGACTAGTTAAAAAATCCAAAAATGCCGCAATCCTAAAACATACAATATTAAAAAAATCCTAAACATAGTAATCTGACTAGAATAAAACGAAAGTTATTAGACGAGATAATCTGGCAAATGTCGTATACAAAAAGTGTCAAAGATGGGATATCTTTCGCAATCTTTCACTACAATAGCATAAAGCATGAAAAAAGGGTTATGACTAGTCCTACAGTTTAATAAATTCCAAGTACAATTCTATATAAAAAGTACAGTATAAGAAATCGTAAAAAGGCCTTGATCATGAGAGTAGAAAAATGTAAGTGGAGGTGGGAAGGGTGTTGTTAAAAATTTCCACGCTAAATTGTAAACATCAAATAAAATATGGCAAGTGACGCTACCAAGTTTCGCATGCGCAAGTTCCAAAAATATAGACTGTGGCGGTAAATATGAAAAAAGTATCCATTAATGTTTTATGTTCATAGACATGTATTTATGGATAACTGATAGGTAAGTGCTCAGTTTGACACAATACAACACAACATATTGTTTGAGGAATAAGAATGTCATCTATTTAACTAATAAATGACAAAGTATTGTGCCAAAACATAATATAAAACAATTAAAAATACAACCAACTAAAAACACAATACCATACATGTACTTCATGAGAAGGAATTGTGACTAGTAAAAATTTCCAAAAATGCCACAATCCTAAAAAATACAATATAAAAAGTCTAAACACAGTATTGTGACTAGATAAAGCGAAAGTTATAAGACGAGATAATCTGGCAAATTGTATAAACAAAATGTGTCAAAGATGGAGCTAGTATCTTCCGCCACAAATCTGGCTGTGGTTTGCTACGGTTTTGAATGCCCCCTCCTGTGACCACCCTATAAGATGATGCACTTAATAATGATTTTGGGACCTTAACATATACAAAGGGAACTAGCAAAAACAATGATTAAAGGACTAGGACGTTTGCCTACGAGCATGTTCATGTTTATTTAACACAATCAATTAAAAAAGACAATATTCAACTGAACTGGAAACTCATGTGTTCAAAAAATAATTCAACATAAGGGAGAGGTGAACCAGAAGCCCTTGACTTCAGGGTTCCTGTCAAAGTAATGAATCAAATGGTTGAGCCAGAAGCCCCTTACTTCAAGGTTCCTGTGTCCGAGTAAGGAATTACATGGTTGACCCGGAAGCCCCTGAATTCCTGGTTTTCGTCGGAATATGAAATACTCAGCTAACTGCCTTCCCAGTAGGACTGAAACACTTTATCACATTCATAGAGTTGGAATTCTTGTGTACTTTTGATATGCTGAAGTTTTCCAGCGACTCATATTTTGTATCTGTATATCCGATGACCCAGCATCTGCAGCTGTAGTGGCCGTCCCGATCTAAAAACAATGTGACTGTTCCTTATTAGTATCAAGTCCACAGTATGAAAGGGATAACTGAAGGTGTTAAGTGAAAAACTGACGGGGCACTGGAGTACCACCCATAAATGGAAACAAGGGTTCCCCGGGTTATTTGTGACCTCTAACCTTTATGAAAATTTGGAGAACTAAAAAGAGGCATAACAATAGATGGGCAGTATTTTGCTGAATATGCAGAGTAGTGGACGGATTAGAATGTTTAAAGTGTGGGATTTTACGTTCTAAGGAGTTGCCCAGTAGGGAGTCTTTTTTGTCCCCCACTTTGGCGAAATCGAGGGGACATTAAATTTCATTCGTCTGTCTGTCAGTCTATCCGTCAGTCAGTCTAGCTGTCCGTCTGTCACAAATTAAAAACTTCAACCTTTGTCTTAACTTTTAAATGATAGGAGAAAGGGCTTTCATATTTCACAGGTACATTTCCTGTGACAAAACCTTTCCAAATACTATGATACTACGATGACCTTGAAGTTTGACCTACTTTTGAAACATTTTAACATAGCTTTCAATTGGCTTAAATTTAACTTTTGAATGAAAAAAAGATAGGGTTTCATATTATTCATGTATATTACCTGTGACAAGAACTTTTTAAATATACTATGATTTTTTACCTTGTGACCTTGACCTTGAAGTTTGACCTACTTTTCAAAAAAATAATTTTTGCTTATAACTTTTTATTTGAGAAGAGATAGGATTTTCATATTTTATATGTGCATTACCTGTGACAAAGTCTCTCCAAATATCTATGATTTTTGACCCCTTGATCTTGATCTTGAAGATTGACCTACTTGTAATGAATGGTAGAGCAGACAATTTTTGACTTGAATGTTTTGAGTTATGGGTAAACGATTGTTCATCGTTTATTTAACTTTGCTAAATCCCTGCAATTGTTTTTAACGAGAAAGTTTTGAGATCTTGATAACCCCAAAGTTGTGGCATGTGTGTGTGGGTAGTTGAAGCGGCTAAGCCTAACTGATAGCAATGTGCGATATAGAGCAATAAATGAAAAAGAGATGGTGGTAATGGATCTGCATTTCTAGACAGTAAGGAATCCTCTGATCATAAACTCCTAATAAGGAAGTCTGCTGTTCTTGTCAGAGGTGTAGATGTGCATGAGGAACCACTATTTTTCCATTTCCATGTTGGAAAAAAGTTTTTGAATCTTTGTATCTGAAATCAACCGAAAGAGGAGATCGGGTGCAATATTATGAAGGCCTGCACTACTTTAATGATTTTTCCCTTATTAAAAAAAACCCCTGACGTTCCCCTGTCAGTCCCTGACATTTTTCTGTCTCCCTCTGACTTTCTCCTATGATCCCCTATTATTGTTCCTGACCACCCTGTCTATTCCCTGACGTCCCCTGACTTTGCCCCTATTACCACTGTCTAACCACTGATGTACCCTGACATTCTCTGGCGTTCCTGTCAACTCCCTGATGCCCCCCTGACCACCCTGTTCACTCCCTGTCGTTCCCTGTCATTCATTTTGACCCAGAAAAAAGGTTACAATATGTTCTTGTTGCTATTTATTGTGATCATAAGAAATACGTTACTCTTGGCAATTCTCAAGATTTGTGAAAATGTTCATTTAGTTAATAGTTATTTGTTATAATATCTTTAGTAATTTTTTGCTCAATATGATTGTATTTGATTGTTTTAGTTTAGTACATGTAGCTTTTTAGATAAATCTTAAGGAAAATAAATGCCGGTTACTTTGAAAAGAATGAATTACCAATTTATTGCGTCTTGTATAGCATGAATGGCATGTAAATAAATTTTTTCTTATTCATTTATTAAAGCGACACCGTGACGCATAAACAGGAAAATTGACAAACATAGAATTTTTGCATGACCCGTGCAAATTTTGTTCAATTCCCAAAAGTATAAGGTTTCAGAAAATTCCAGGTTTCGGAACATAAAAAATCCACTTTTATAGAGAAAATTTTTTTTTTTTTGCATGGCCCAACATGAAAATATTGCTTTACTTCTTCCTCCTTATTGTACGCGTGCGCAGAAAAATTGAAGAATTTACCAAGAGAAGAGTTTATCCTTTTTCCTCTGAAAAACGGGAGAGTTTATAACTTAACCCAGTCAAGCAGATTGCACTGGGTTATGTAATAGATTCTACCCTGAAAATCTGAATATAGAAATAAGAATTCATTCTCATCAGTTATCACTGATCTTCATATCGACAAATGCACCGAAAACATGCAATTTCTTTTCATTTTGCAATGTGTGTGTGTGTGTGTGTGTGTGTGTGTTGTCGTAACGAAGACCTGGAATACATGTATGTTGTGCTTTTCTTGAACTTACTTGTAAAACTACAAAAAAAATGCGGTCGATTTGATGCTTTGCATCAATTTTACTTACATCTAGATTCTGTAGTCAAGACACAAAACAACCTGCAATTCTTTTTTGCATTAATCTAACATTCCCTGGTAAATGTACATGTATCTATACTGCGCGCTAAAGCGCTCATGCATGAAAATCAGTTTTCTAAAGATACGAAGATTCACGGAAGGTATCGAAACTAAAAAGTTTAACGTAAAGAAATAAATTGCAACAGACCTTAGAAGTACTTCCTTTTTAAGCTCACCTTCGCTGATGTCTCAAGTGAGCTTTTCTAATTGAACTTTGGACCATCCCTCTAAAAAAGATCATCCCATCTAGAAACCTTAGGCCAAATTGACTTGAATTATATGACTCATATGCTTAAAAGTTTAACTAAACTGAATTGCATGCTTGCAGCAGTTTAAACAATTTCTGAAAAAAGAAAGATTTAAACTGATATATTCATTCGAACACTTAATTTTCAGGAAAGCCATTTTCCCCTGAAGATGTTAGTGTTACTTGTAAAATACATGATGCTATAGTTATTTGGACCAGCAGTTTGGATGGTGGCTCACCACAGAATTTCAGTATTAAATATAAATCCTTGAATGACAGGAATTATCAAGAATACAGGAGGGTCATCTTAGACAAAGGAAAAGGTCAGAAGATAAATGTAACTGTCGACAATCTTAAGCAGGCTTCAGAGTATGTCTTTGTTGTGATTGCAAGGAATAATTTTGGGGCTACCTATTCTATGGAAATGCCAAACTGCACAACAGGATGTAAGTTTTTTAAACTGTATAATCCTTTTGTATTAGATTTGATATCTCATATTTTAGTTCACCAGAGACTAATGCTCAAGTGAACTTTTCTTATCACATTTTAACCTTTGTATGTCCATCTGTCTCTCCGTCTGTATGTAAACTTTTCACATTTTCGACTTAGAACTACTGCGCCAGATTAAACCGACCGGTACGAAATACTTGGGTGAAGGGATTTAATTTTTTTTTTTTAAATGAAGTGCAACTCCCTTTTCCACGGGGAGATAATTAAGAATTAGTAAAAAAAAGTAATATCAATGACATTTAATAAAAATCTTTTCCATTACCACTGGGCCAGAAAAAATAAACATGTCAAAACATCCTCAAAAAGTGTTGATTCAGTTTTGTTTTGTTTTTCAAATCATGACTGCGAGGGTAGGGTGGGTCCACAATGTGTTATCAAAGTTTCACACAGGAATGGGGGGACTTTAAAATCTTTTTCTCAAAAGTCAATTGCCAGACAAAAATAAAAATCATCTTCAGGTATTGTAGATTCATTCAATTCATGGCAACCAGGAGTCGGATAGCGCAACAATGGGTGATCAAAGTTTACAGTGGATTTATTGGAAAAAATATTTTAAAATCTTGTTTTGAACAGCAAAAAGAATATTAAGTAATCTTGATATGCATGAAACATTCTCAGATAGTGAAGATTCAAATTTATTTAAATCATAACCCCCCAGGAGTAGGGTCTGGCAAAAATACGCGATCAAAGTTTAAAACAGAAATATATAGGGGAAAATATAGGAAAAAACTTCAGGACCTGCCTGCGTATACTAGTAAAAATTAATCAATTTTTTAATCAAAATTTGGAAACACACACTTTGCATACGAGTATTATTTAGGGTTTTTCATTTTCAGGCGAAAAGCACTATTATTGTCCTCTTGTTTTATTTGGGTTTTTCGATTTTAGGCGAAATGCCATTTTCTGATCATCTTGTTAGATCTTCGGACTTCCTTCTGTAGACCTTGCTGTTTTCTCTTTGTTCCTCATTACCATTATTTCCTTTTTATAGAACACGAAATTTCTCGGAAAACAGTTGACTCTTCTCAAAGATTTTTCTTTTCAGGAATGATGCATTCTTTTCCTATCACAAGATCATTTTGGGGTGGGGGGGGGGATAAAAATTACATCCGGTCGCATTTTTTGTCCTATTTTCGATTTTCAAACATTCATTTTGTCCACACAATTTCCTATAAATGACTTAAGATAGAATCTTGAAATTTTCAGGGAAAATAGAACATCTCTCGTTTTTGTATCCGTCACTTTCTGTCTACAACAGAAGTGATATTAACTTTAAAATTCAAAAAAAGTTTTTGTATAATGTCATATGAAACTAATGTTTACATTAATAATCAACAATAAAAACAACCCATCGAAAGTACTTCCGATGTAAACCGGAAGTTGTAGAAAAATGAAGCTTTTTCTCTAAAACATTAGAAATAGTATAAAATGATTTGTAATTATGTTCCCCAAACGAAGTTTGGGAACATTGTTTTTACTCTGTTTCTTATTATGTTCCCAAAACGAAGTTTGGGAAAATATTGCTTTTACTGTTTCTTAATATAAATAAGGTCTTCCATTTCAGATGGAAGACTTCACAGTGATTCCATTGTTTTTTTTTTTTTTTCTTATTAGGGTCTTCTATCTTCTGCGGACAACCTTTTCTTATTCTATTGTTGATTTATCACATTTCTTATTAAGGTGTTCCGACTTCCTTTGGAAGACCTTTCTGTTTTCCATCTGTTTCCTATTACATGTATTATTATTTTTCCCTTTTCAAAGTACACGCAATTTCTCGGAAACTAATCAACCAATTTCAAAGATTTTTTCAGGGACAATGCATCATTATAATATCTCCAGACTTTTTTTTTTTTTTTTTTTTTTTTTTTTTTTTGCATTTTTTGAAAAATCACTTCTGGTCGCATTTTTTATCCGATTTTCATTTTTCAAATTGTCAATTTGTCTACACGTTTTCTTAAAATCGACTCAAGATAGAATTATGATTTTTTTCAGAGGTGATAGAACATCTCTTTGATTTGTGTATTATGCCTTTTGTTTTTGCATCCGTCACTTCCGGTCGACAATGAAGGTGATATTTAATTTATGGATTTTTAAAAGAATTGAACAGTTTTGAATAAAGACATATAGAACTTAAGTTCAAATGTTTAATTGACAACAAAAACCATCCATTTAAGGTACTGCCGGTTTAAACCAGAAGTAGTCGAAAAATAAAACTTTTCCTTTAAAATCATTAGAAATGGTATAAAATGGTTTGTATTTGAGTTTAAAGGTTTTTAATGGCTCTTAGACTTTCGGCATCAACCGGAAGTGACGTCCTAACGGCCGGAAACGTCCGAGTTGACAGCCGAATATTTTGAAAAAAAATGATTTTTGGTCCATTTTATAGAAATTTGCCTAAATTTTAACATTATTAGGATAAAAAAAAATTATATATTACTTTCGACGTCCGCCGTCCGCCGGAAGACCTACTTGTTGCTTTGCAACGAGCTTTGCTCTAGTTATTATTTTTTTCCTTCTTAGGTCACCTGAGTAACTCAGGTGACCTATTGCTATCTCTTTTTGTCCGTCGTCGTGCGGCGTGCGTCGTCCGTTAACTTTAAATTTGTACATTTTCAGCTTCTTCTCTGGAACCAGTGAACCAATTTCAACTAATTTTAACATATAGCATCTATGGGAGAAGGGGAACAAAAATTGTGAAATTCGTGGCCTGAGGGGTGTGGCCAAAACCATCAAAATTAATGCAATCTTTAAAAATCTTCTTCTTCACTACTGGACATCAAGCAGTCAAACTGTTAGCATGATTATAAAAAGCATTGAGCCCTCTATCAAAATTGTGAAATTCATGGCCTCAGGGTTAGGGGTTCTGTAGCTAGGGCGGGGCTATATAGATCATACAGTGAAAGTGCATTATTTTTTTGAAAATTTTCTTCCCTGCCCCTGTGTATTATATAAAAAAAACCAAGTACATTTTATGATACGGAAGGATGCCTCTTCCAAAATTGTGAATTTCATGACCCCAGGTTCAAGGGTTCTGGTGAGAGGGGAAGGGGTGGGGGGCTTCTATTGATTATAAAGCGAAAAAGCAAAATTTCTTTGAAAATATTCTTTTCTATTTCTGGTGAAAAAGCAAAGAAGCTAAGTGTATAGTTATGATCAGCAAGAGTGCTTCTTCCAGAGTAGTGAATTTCATGACCCGTGGGTCAGATGTGCTGGTGTAAGGGTAGGGCTCTTGATAAAATAGTGGAAATGCATTCATTCTATTAAATAATCCTGTTTGCTCCTTAGTGTTAAGCGATTAAACAAAGTGATTAGTTATGATGAGCAAACTTATGGTCCCAGGGTCAGAGGCTCTGGTGTTTCTCGCAGAGGGGGGGGGGGGCTTTATTGATAACATAGTGAATCTGTAGTAAAATGCATCATTTCTTTGAAAATCTTCTCTGCACCTGGGCAGATCAGAGGCAAATAGAGTAAAAGTTTTAAAAGGATTTTTGAATATCTGGACCATTTCGTCAAGTGTTCTGGTCCTGGCCAGGGCTCTATTAATTTGTATTCTACTGAGAGCTGTTATTCCCCTTTGCCATTTACTTTTGATTATTAATCACTGTAAATAGTGTACTTGAAAGGTAAATAGAATAAGAGAATTATGCAAGATTTTTTATTGTATAATACAAAAAGTACTTTCATAGTTTTAATGATCAGGTAGACTTGTAAGTAGTAGATAGATAAAAATGAGACAAAAATGACTTGTCTTTTTATATGTTCATGAAAGACCAAGAGAGGTCAATGTAAGAAATTAAGATAGAGATTAAAATAGTACAGAAACATTGATAATTTTTTAGCTCACCTCAACGAAGTTGGGGGAGCTTATGTAATACCCTCGGCGTCGGCGTCCCAGGTTAAGGTTTTTGGAGCAGTTTTCTTTTCAAGTACTTCTATGGCCTATATTAGTCAGAGATGCATGGAGGATGCTTCTAGTGTGTTTTATTGTACCAGTCAAGGTTTCAGATGCTGCAATTGCAGCTAAAGAATGACCAGGTTAATGTTTTTGGAGCAGGTTAAAGTTTTTGGAGCAGGTCTCATTTCCAAGTAACTATAAGCCCTATATTGACCATCCTTGCATGGATGATACATCTAAGGATGCACACCACTGAACTTGCTTCGGATGCTGGATCTGACCTACATTTTCTGGATGAGTGACCAGGTTAAAGTTTTTGGAGCAGATGTCATTTCCAAGTAACTATAAGCCCTATATTGACCAGACTTGCATGGATGATACATCTAAGGATGCACACTACTGGACTTGCTTCAGATGCTGGATTTAACTTACAATTTCCGGATGAGTGACCAGGTTTAAGTTTTTGGAGCAGATGTCATTTCAAAGTAACTTTAAATCCTATATTGACCAAACTTGCATGGATGATACATCTAAGGATTCACACTACTGGACTTGCTTCGGATGCTGGATCTGACCTAACTTTTTGGGATGAGTGACCAGGTTAAGGTTTTTGGAGCAGATGTCATTTCCAAGTAACTATAAACCCTATATTGACTAAACTTGCATGGATGATACACCTAAGGATGCGCACTACTGGACTTGCTTCAGATGCTGGATCTGACCTATATTTTCCGGATGAGTGACCAGGTTAAAGTTTTTGGAGCAGATCTCATTTCCAAGTAACTATAAGCCCTATATTGACTAAACTTCCATGGGTGATACATCTAAGGATTCACACTACTGGACTTGCTTCGGATGCTGGATCTGACCTACATTTTTGGGATGAGTGACCAGGTTAAGGTTTTTGGAGCAGATGTCATTTCCAAGTAACTATAAACCCTATATTGACTAAACTTGCATGGATGATACATCTAAGGATGCACACTACTGGACTTGCTTCAGATGCTGGATCTGACCTATATTTTCCGGATGAGTAACCAGGTTAAAGTTTTTGGAGCAGATGTCATTTCCAAGTAACTTTAAGCCCTATATTGACTAAACTTGCATGGGTGATACATCTAAGGATGCATACTACTGACTTGCTTCGAATGCTGGATCTGACCTAAATTTTTTGGGATGAGTGACCAGGTTAAAGTTTTTGGAGCAGATGTCATTTCCAAGTAACTATAAGCCCTATATTGACCAGACTTGCATGGATGATACATCTAAGGATGCACACTACTGGACTTGCTTCAGATGCTGGATCTGACCTATATTTTCCGGATGAGTGACCAGGTTAAAGTTTTTGGAGCAGATCTCATTTCCAAGTAACTATAAGCCCTATATTGACTAAACTTCCATGGATGATACATCTAAGGATGCACACTACTGGACTTGCTTCGGATGCTGGATCTGACCTACATTTTTGGGATGAGTGACCAGGTTAAGGTTTTTGGAGCAGATGTCATTTCCAAGTAACTATAAACCCTATATTGACTAAACTTGCATGGATGATACATCTAAGGATGCACACTACTGGACTTGCTTCAGATGCTGGATCTGACCTATATTTTCCGGATGAGTAACCAGGTTAAAGTTTTTGGAGCAGATGTCATTTCCAAGTAACTTTAAGCCCTATATTGACTAAACTTGCATGGGTGATACATCTAAGGATGCATACTACTGGACTTGCTTCGGATGCTGGATCTGACCTAAATTTTTGGGATGAGTGACCAGGTTAAAGTTTTTGGAGCAGATGTCATTTCCAAGTAACTATAAGCCCTATATTGACCAGACTTGCATGGATGATACATCTAAGGATGCACACTACTGAACTTGCTTCAGATGCTGGATTTGACTTACAATTTCCGGATGAGTGACCAGGTTTAAGTTTTTGGAGCAGATGTCATTTCAAAGTAACTTTAAATCCTATATTGACCAAACTTGCATGGATGATACATCTAAGGATTCACACTACTGGACTTGCTTCGGATGCTGGATCTGACCTAACTTTTTGGGATGAGTAACCAGGTTAAAGGTTTTGGAGCAGACCTCATTTCCAAGTAACTATAAGGCTATCTGAACCAAACTTGCATGGATGATGCATCAAGGGACGAACAATCTCAGACTTGCTTCGGATGCTGGATTTGACTTACATTTTCTGGATGAGTGACTAGTTTTAAGTTTTCATATAAATCTATTCCCAAGTAACTGTAAGCCCGATCAGACCAAAATTGCATAAATGTTGCATCTAGGGATGCACACTCCTAGATTATTACTTTAGTGTGGGACTTTGCCTTACTTAAAGACAACATTCGTTGAGGTGAGCTCTGTAATCTCTGATTACCTATGTTTATACTGTATAGTGAGAGTGATAAATGGGGAACAGGTTTGAACCTAATTTATGAACTGTTTATGAATATTAAGACTAATTATTTTGTTGATCCTGATCACCCTATTTTTCTTGCTTTTGGGCAACAAAGCTTCACCTTTCAGTTCATTTTATACTCTTTGCATCCTTTAAATTGTTGTATTATAGTCAGGTGACCGTTAAAGCCCTAGGGCCTCTTGTTTAAGGTCTTCCGTTGGAAAGGAAGACCTTCTACTGATTCTGATGGTTAAGATTATTATTCTTTTTATGCCTCCGTAATCGAAGATTCGGGGGAATATAGTTTTTGCCCTGTCCGTCCGTCTGTCTGTCTGTCTGTTTGTCCTCAAAAACTTTAACCTTGCCCATAACTTTTGATTGGTTGGAGATATGGCTTTCATATTTCACATGTGCATTCCTTGTGACAAGTCCTTTCTTTGAGTACCACAAAATTTGACCTTTTGACCTTGACCTTGGAGTTTGACCTACTTTTGCTAAATTTTTTCAGACTTTAACCTTGGCAATAACTTTTGAATAGTTGGTGCTAGGGCTTTCAACCTTAAGATGTGTATACCTTGTGACAAGACCTTCCTTCGGATACCAACAACTTTGACCCTTTGACCTTGACCTTGGAGTTTGACATACTTTGAAAAACGTTAACCTTGGCCCTAACTTTTGAACAGTTGGCGCTAGGATTTTCATACTTCACATGTGCAATCCTTGTGACAAGACCTTCCTTTAGTTACCAACAACTTTGACCCTTTGACCTTGACTTAGGAGTTTGACCTACTTTTGCAAAACTTTAAGCTTGGCCATAACGTTTGAACGGTTGGTGCTAGGGCTTTCATACTTCACATGTGTAATCCTTGTGACAAGATTTTCCTTTGGATACCAACAACTTTGACCCTTTGACCTTGACTTTGGAGTTTGACCTACTTTTGAAAAACTTTAACCTTGGCCATTACTTTTGATCAGTTGCTGCTAGGGCTTTCATACTTCACATATGTAATCCTTGTGACAATTCCTTCCTTTGGATACCAACAACTTTGACCCTTTGACTTTGGAGTTTGACCTACTTTTGAAAAACTTTAACCTTGGCCATAACTTTTAAACAGTGTTAGGGCTTTCATACTTCACATGTATATTCCTTGTGACAAGACCTTCCTTTGGATACCAACAATTTTGGCATTGACCATGACCTTGGAGTTTTTGACCTACTTTTTAAGAATTTAAACCTTGGCCATAATATTTGAACGTTTGGTTCTAGGGCTTTCACATTTCACAATCATGTGTATCACTTGTGACCAGACCTTCCCTTGGGCACCATTTGACCTTGACATTGCCGTTTTACTTGCTTTGAGAAAACTTTAACCTTCACCATAACTTTTCAACTGTTTGTACTAGGGCTTTCATATTTCACAGGTATATTTTTCGAGAACCTTTCTTTAGGTACCAACATTTTTGATTTCTTGACTTGGAGTTTAACTTGCATTTGAGAAACTTTAAATTTCGCCAGAAGCTGCCATACGGGGGCATCAGTGTTTCACAAACACATCCTGTTTCAAATTCGAATAAACCAGTCTACTAAAAAAGGAAAAAAAGATAACCTTTTCTTCTTATCATATAAAAACAAACAATGTAGTGAGAATATAAAACATAACTTTGAAGCATAGACTATTCACAGCCATTAAGTGCACGCCTTTTACATTCACCTTGTGTGTTTACAATTATGTAACACCTCCCTCGATAGCGCGTGGCAAAGGAGGTCAGCGGGGATCAATCGGCGTGTGATCAAGTGACCTACGGTGATACACCAAAGAAACCATAGAATGGTCATTCCAAATTCATTAAAGGACTTGTCCCATGTTTCTCAATTACTTGAAATTAAAAGCGTATTATGTCCCTTATGATCATAGTTTATAAATTTTGTTTTTATTGTGGAGATAACGCAGTAATTAAACATTATTGATTAGAATACAAACCCCTCAGTTAAAAATTCAAGTTAATTAGATAGCGATCATGTGACCATGATACGTCATATGCGACAATGGCTGATCAGATGTTTACATTAATCTTACCAAAGTGTACGCATTGCAAACTGGATTTTTTGCGTTATGAACGATAAATCACTGATTTCATCTGTATGAAGTTAAATACTCAACCTTTTTGTTTGAAATGTTTCCAAGAAAAAATACGAAAAAATATATGTAAACATGCTAAATTACCTGTTAACAGTGATGATTCAGCGAGGGAGACTAGCGAAGCATCCACTGTTAGCGTAGATTTAGTTTTATTATAATCCTGGCCCCTGTTTATAGGATGGGGCAACGAAGAGAAAATCAGAATTTTACATAGGACGAAGAAGAGCAAGACCAAACTGACTCAGTTGACAAATGTGGTCCAGTGGCCTCTTGTTTTAATCATAAAAATTGTTTTATTTTGGCTATTAATGTGATGTATATTTTTACAGATGTTAATGTGGAGCAAACTGGGTCCAGTGAAGCATTGATTGGAGGATTAGGAGGAGGGATAGGAGTAATTTTTGCATTAATCGTAGTTGTTGTTGTTGTGATTGTGAGCCGTAAAGGAAAACCATTTGGTAAGTATATGATTTATTTTTTACTTCACCTAAATGGATTTTTTGTGAGCTTTTTTAATCAGCATGTTGTTTGCATGTGTTTTTGATTACATGTGTTTCTACAGAATCTTCTCAGGAAGAATATGGAAAAAATTCAGAAATATATTTTCATATACGAGGGTTGTTTGGAAATTTCGTGGACCATGTCAATCTTCGTTATACTTTTTTTTCAAGAAATTTAAAATGAACAGGAGTAAAATATGTAAAAGTATTTATTTTGTTGATGTGTGATTTTCTTTTCATGTGATTTAATAGAATTCGTGTTGCTTAATTTAAAAATCAGCATGATTGTTTTGTAACCACGGAGCAACTTCAAAACATTTTAACGTCAAAAACATAGCGTCATGAGGTTCTCAAATTTTTTCTCTCTACATTAAACACAGTATGGCACATTCCCTACTCATTAAAAACGGGTCTCTATCAGTGGCATTCATTTTGCTAACAATTGTTCCAGTACCATAATTTTGTTTGTCAGTGTTATATTTTTTCGCGTAGCTGTGCTTTTCCAAGATCGGCGATTGTGAAGTTCCTATCTCTTTCCATGACACTAACTTTTTTTAAAGTTTTGATAAGATTTTTACAGATCGTCCGTTTTCTCAAAGATCGTCAGTGATGGTACATATTGTCGTTCTGTACATAGTTTCGTGGGCAACAATAAGTACCTACCCCCACCGCACATATTGTCGTCCGTCGGTACATATTGCCGCCGGGTGTATGGTTGAATATTGACCGGAGTTGAAAATTGACCCGGGGTTCATTTTTCAATGTTGAATATTGAACCCTGGGTGCTTTTTCTCCGTTGAAAATTGAGACCAAAAGTCGTTGAATTTATACCCGGGGTCATTTTTCAACAGTTTGAAATTTTTTTCTAATCTCGGATGACCTCAACACGTTGAAAATTGACCCTGTTGGATATTGACCCCCACTCAAGAGTTTGACTGTCTTTGAACTGGGAAGTTGTTTTATGGGATTAATCAGTATCTATATATTTATATTTCGGTTTCAAATTTTTCCCTTTTTAAGGATAATAGAAATAAGCATATCAGCCCGAGTATATATGTACATTTTTTATCAATACACGATTACACTTATTTTCATGCATGACAACCTTACTTTTGACATCACTTTCTAAAATTCATAGCATTCATAAATAATTACATGTACAAATCTATGAATAGGCTATAAAACAAAAAACCCTGGAAATTCCAGAGGTGGAATCTGGTATCTAGAAAGTGAGCCCTATATATTGATCAGGTGGGCAGAACATTCCATCCAGTCAAATTCAGTACAAGAACAAAAGCAAAAGCTTTACAATTAGCACGAAACACATAAGCCAAAATAAATACAATGATTTCTATTCCATTAGTTATTATTTTTATTACAAAAAATGTGATTCCTTTTCGATAATTTGTCATTTCTATTCGATAAATTGCTATTCCTGTTAGAAGGAATATGATACTCAGGACCCCTGGCTTGCGAGGATGGTAGTTTTTGGACTTTCACAGAGAAAAAATAGATTGTTCTAATGTGTGTGTGATTCTTTTAACAAGAAGATTATAACCTTTGATGCATTTCAGACAGCAGCACGAAGCCACGCTATGAATGTAATTAAGTTACAGCGTTCCAAAAGGCTTTCAACAACGAATGTCAAACAGCTCGGCCGATTCCTATTCCAAAATATATCATTCATATTCGAAAACACGTGTTTCCTATTCGATAATTTTGTCATTCCTTTTCGAAAATTATGTGATTCATATGTTATAACGTTGTTGTTCCTATTCGAAAAGATATCCATTTCTATTCGAAAAGATACGATTCTTATATAATAATCTTCTTATTCAATAATTTTGTCTTTCTTATGCGCTGTTTTCTTATTCTTTTTCAATAATTGCATTCTGGAAAATAAATATGATAACAATAGAACTGGTTGTAAACTCAATTCATAGTGATTTAAAAAGTGAAAGTAAGTCTTGGTGGGAATCCTTTGACAGTTGTAGACATATGAAGCAAAACTTCTTTCGTTTTCATTATTCAATGAGCAGAGTCGTTACAATGGAACAATTCATATTACCCAGAATGCTAATATTGAATAAGAATAATAAAAAAAAAAGTGGCATAAGAATAATCAATTTATCGAATAAGACAAGACTATTGAATAGGAATTGTATGTTTTCGAATAGGAATGATATGTTTTTCAATAAGAATTACATGTTTATCGAATATAAATCATTTAATAATGGAATAGGAATAACAATTTATCGAATAGGAATGATGAATTATCGAATAAAATAAACTTTTTTCGCATAAGAATAGCAACTTATCGAATAGGAATCACAATAGGAATGGCATTTTTTAGAATAAGAAAAACAAAATTTTGAATAGGAATAACAAAAAAGTATTATAATGCAACGCTTCACACGCCATACCATATACAGTTGATAGCGGAATATTACTTTACAAAAAAGTAGAGTTCACATTGGAAAAGATGAAATCATTTCTTTTCTTACACAATATAGTTGTCAGTTGGCCTTAATCGTCCACAGTTTGTAAATCTTCAAAATATGAAACAGTTGTGGTACATTCAGTGGTGTCTTAAATTTCAAATTCAGTGGGATATATCGAGTCGACATATGAACTAAAGTAACTATTGTTACTTGATCATACGTCATCGATGTATCAAAATGACGAGTTGAAGGCCAAAGCAAGTGTTATCTTCTTCTCATGTAATTTTTTTTTAGATAAATTCTTCTTCATAGAAATTTAAAAACAGGCCGGCTAATAAAGGAGCACAATTAGTGCCCATCGAAATTCCAAAATCTTGTTGGAAGACCCGGTCTCCTAAGATTACAAAAACGGTGTCAATTAGAGAATGTTCTTTCTGACGTATCCGTATAAGTATCCGTATATGTATCGAGGTGAAAGAGGCATCTCGATCCCGATGTCTAAACTTTTTACTATAATTTCCATCGTTATTTGTTTGGATTTAAAGCAGCCCCATTCATTTAAGAATAGCATATGGTATTTTTTCTAATAAAAATGTATTAAGCTGCTGTAAACGTCTATCTGACTGGAAAATTTCTAAAAAATAGATAATGAAATTAAATAAATTTGTATTTGTTTTCATTATATTGTTTAAAACTTTAATTGCAACTTTGTTTAAAAACATTTATCGGGATCCCCCTCTCTCCATCCTAACATCAGGATATTTTATTGATTGATTCTGTAATTTACATTAGATGACATAAAAGTTAACCTCCCAACCCCCCAACCCCCACTCACACACACACTAAAATGCAAAAGACATCGATATCCACACAATCAATAAAACCGTGAAGCCGCTTCTAGACCCTTACCAGTATATGCTAAAAAATGCCAAGCCCCCCCCCCCCCCCCCAACAGCCCGGGAACACACACAAACTTTCATAGCGTCTGTTGACTTTCTTCATTCTTTTTTTTTCAATGAACTATTCGACAAATAAGTGTATGTCGTCTCCCATTCCCCTCCCCAGCTGAAATTGCTACTTTCGTGCCTATTCTCATACAGCTTGATTTGGCTTTATATTTTGTCCTTTCAGCAGCATTAACTTAAAGACTTCGTGGCGACAGAAAATAGGTAATGAAATGAAAATGCAATTGTTAAATTTGATATTTCCTTTTAGTTCTCTTGTTGTCGTACATACGTATTATAATTCATGGTTTGATATAGGAACTGTTTCAGAATATGGTAATCATTATCTTAACTCTCTTTTTATAAGAAAGAAAAGAACATTAGGCTAAAAAATGCCAAAACAATAGACATCTATTTCTTCTATGCTACCTTGTCCATCCAGCTGATTTTTATTTATTTATTTTATTTTTATTTATTTATTTATGCATTTTGGCCCACATCGGGACAAGTGTGAGTCAATTCAACACGCAGTTTATAGAACTGAAGAGAAGAGGCTGCTTCAACGTAGCAGAGAAATAAAAAACAGAATAAAGGATAAAATTTATACAAAACATTTAATTGATAAAATATCAGCATTTTTTTCAGAGTTTTGGTCCCGCTTGCACACAAAGAATTACAGTCATCTTAATTTCAATAAATAAATCAGTAAGTTAACTTTAGTCAACATGTATATAAAGTAATGTATAAGACATAAACATTGTTCTCCGTTTATCTCCTTTTGTCAACTATTGTTATTCATCCCCGACAAAAACTGCGTGTAATTGTATCACTTTTGGAAATGGTAGTCCTTTCTCAAGCTCTCTAGAATTTCGGATACGGCTATCACCTAACAATTTAGAGAGTTAAGAGTCTTCAAACCACCCCAGAATTGCCAGCTTTCCAAAGCTTTTCTGGAGAACTATGTCCATCAAATATAATCAAATGATATATAGAATGTTGATAATGATAAAAAAGAAAATGAGGATGGAAATTTTCAGTGACTCCCCCCCCCCCCAACACACACACACACACACACATACACACAGAGTATGCAGTATGGTCAAATTAATCTTTCACAGTTAATGTATCCGTAATTATTTTTGTGGAAAAGAGGAACTCAAAACTTAATATCCATCCCCCACACACACATATCCCCCGTAATAGTAACTATTAAATAATAAGGTGTAGAAATTAATCAAAATCCTAAAAAAACAGTAAGGCAGTTTTTTAGGATTTTGATTAATTTCTACACCTTTTTATTGTCAAAGTTTTGCTAAGGTGACTTGTCATTTTTTGGTTTCTCCCTGCCTCGGCCCAGCTTCCCCCTTCTCCACTTTGTTAATCAATTTTAAGTGTTTGCTTGATGTAGACAAACTTATACTCATCTAGAATAATTGATCTCTGACACCTCGTACAGTTAAACTTTGTTAACTCAAATTCTTGAATATATCGAAGTTTTAATTGGTCCAATCAAGTCTGAGATAACGAGCACTGACTGTATGCATTATGGGGAATATGTCTTGTGTTGGTAAAGGTTACTTCGAGAATGAAACAATAATATATCCTGATATTGTGTGTGTGAGAGAGAGAGAGAAGGGGGGGTCCCTTTTAACTTTTTTATTTTTAAAAAATTTAATAAAAATATACATACTTTTTCTTACTAATTTTATTTTTTTTTTTAAATCCTTCCATAAAATGAAAGGTGTGAACAGCAACTTGATACGTTTTATTAGAAATATTTCTATATATCTTATTTTGAAATGAATGAGGCTGAAATCAAACAAGAAATCAAACAAGAAACGATGGAAATGTTACCTAACGGTTAAATCATCTGGATCGAGATGCCTCTCATACCTCGATACGTATACGGATACGGATACGTATACGGATACATCAGATAGAACAATCTCTATTAGGAACTCCAGCTTCCTTTTAACATCAACTTCAGGATAGTTTAAGGTAGAATCAGGGTGATTTTTAACAATGTGATTTGTTGATGACCTATTACAAGATACGAAAATTTCCCGACTTCCATTTTTATTGAGGAAGCAGTTGTCCATGATAAAATGTACATTTTCAAATTTGTCGTAAGGAATGCTTGTAAAGAGTGTACAAAAGTCGTACTTTTGATTTTACTGTCTTTTGAAAAATTGTCGATTTCAAATTTTCTAATACTTCTTTAGAGATTTTTTTAGAATCCACTTCTAATTTACAGCACCTATAGAATATTCTATCGCGCACTAGATCGGAATATTTATTTAAAACAAAACACCCGCCTCTCTCTTCCCTGCCTTGGAATAAAATGGTTGTCCCTCAACTAATATAAACTTGTCTTCATAATATCTGACAAATCGATATACCTGTCCAACAAATTCGGGTCAACATAATTTTCTGGCAAATCGACAAACTTTTCTAACAATTCAACATATTTTTTGACCAAATAAGTAATTAACATTTGTCTTCTGACTAGTCGACATCAGTCAACATTTAATTTCTTCGACTTAATAAGATATCGATGCTATGTGGACTTGCCAGCAAATGACGAATCAAATATTATGTCTACTACAGTAATTATGATGACTTGTTAGAAATTGATGGCGTTTTATCTGAAGATAATGTGCCAAATCCTATTGTAGACTTGTAGTAAAGATATTTTGTCAACTTGATGGCAAAAACGTAATTTAGAAGATTTCCATGAAGATGTAGATTTTTTAGCATGTCAACAATGACTTCAAGTCAACAAAAAGAGTTGACTAGACATTATTAACAGATAAGTGGTTGCAAAACTTTGCCTCCGTTATAGCATGGTTGCAATTATGCACTATATATATATATATATATATATATATATATATATATATATATATATATATAAGCAAATTTATACAACAAAATAACTAGATTTGCTGTTTTCCTATATTTATTTGGTACTAATATTCTAATCAACTTGCGTAATAAATCTTGTATACATCAGAGTTCTTACCGAAGCCGCATAAAATACTAAGCCTTGATTTACATGTACCTACACTTTTCAAAGCCATTTTTAGCCCAACAATTATTGATGTAAATATATGGATCCAGTATTAAACTAATAGACTATGATAAAAGAAATACTTAATAATTTCTTCTAAGTAATTTCACTTTTTAGAAAAAGATCACTTTTCACAGATCTATAGTACTTAACAATAAAAAAAAATCATTTTTTGTTTTCGCAGTCGTCGAACGTCTAAAAATTTTGTTGAGATAAAACAATAAAAATACAAATAAACATTTTAAAATTAAAAAAATATTAAAAATGGTAAACTACTTCACGTGAAATAAATCGATCTATTAAGGTATTTTTGGTCTCTAAGTGTGTTTTACAAAAAGTAGGTCACTGTGACCCATTTTTTGAATTTCATGGTTATATCTGAATATTCAAGACGGCTTAGAATCATCAAACTTTGTCCGTTGATGCATATTAGGTTCTCAGAGTGTGTTAACCAAAATGAAGGTCATAATGACATACTTTTGGAATTCCAAAGCTTTATCTAAATTTGTAGAATGCTAAGAGGCTTCAAATAGAAGTGATAGGTTGTACAATTTATCAGATATTAAAGGCCCTTGGGCCTCTCGCTTATATGTTCTCATTTCTTTTCTTTCTGTTTTCATTGTACGTTTGTTGCTATATTTTGTACAAGTTTAAGTCTCTCATCTATGTTATTATGTCCCCCCCCCTTTCGAAGAAGGGAGGGCATATTGCTTTGCTGCTGTCTGTCGGTCGGTCGGTCTGTCTGTCTGTCGGTCCACCTACAGTTTTCGTTCATTTTCTTTGCAGAGGTTGCACATACTGAAATGAAATTTGGTATACAGATTTATCAAACGAATATCTAGTTCAGTTTTTGTTTTGGGTACGACCGAGCAATTTTTAACAGAGTTATGCCCCTGAAACTTAGAAAAATTCCAACTATTTGCAGTTTCCGTTCATTTTCTTCGCAGAGGTTGCACATACTGAAATGAAATTTGGTATAAAGATTTATCATAGATATGTCTAGGTCAACTTCTGTTTTGGGTACGTTCGAGCAATTTTTAACAGAGTTATGCCCCTTGGACTTGGAAACATTCCAATTATTTTCTCTCCGTTCATTATCTCTGTAAATGTTGAACAAATGAATTACTGATATATCCTGAGAAACATGTTTTGCGAAAGATGTGATATAGAAGACTATTTCTGGCTGATGCATCTCAGATAGTACCGGTAGATGGCCCCTATTGATTTTAAGTTCAAAAGGTCAATTTCATTTCTATGTCAGTGCCCATAATGTATACTGTCCATAATAAAGGTTTGTGCACCCTATAAAGTATGTCCAGGGGGCGGGGGGCATAAGTGTTTCACAAACATCTCTTGTTGTATTGTAGCTATGATGACTCTATGTTCATCATGTACCACTAATTTTTGATGTGAGCGTATGAATTGAATTTGGAGCGCACGTGCGCCTAATTATAAAATAACAATTTTTCAGTATATGAACACAGGAATTTAAACTGAATAATTGGGAAAAGACACTATTGTTATCAACATTAAAATCAGATAACAAATATTTAGAAAAAAAAAGCAGATATTAAATGATGTTCATTTAATATACTGGATAGAATTGCAAAAAGATGCAAAAATGACTTCCACTGCGGTATTTTTAGACCTTGAACTACTAGTAGTCCATATCTAAACATTTCAAAGATTTCAATTTACGTACATTAAAATAAAATAAGTAGACGTTTTAAGATTATCAATCCCTTTCTGGAAATATTTTTCATACTCCTCAATAGGGATACCCATTATATACTGATAAATTGCAGACCGTAGGGCATTTCGTGATTTGTATCTTTTTCAAATAGTTGGAATTTGAGTTTGGGGAAAGAAAATAGTTGCACAGGGCTACATCTAGAGAAAATGGGGGTGTGGGGTGTGGTAGGAGAGTAACCTTTTGCCCTTCCAAATATACTCGGTCACATTGCGTGCTTTATGTGCAGGCGCATTATATTGTTGTGCAAAAGACAGAGATACTTCATACCGATTTGAGGGCGACGACGTTCGTAATATTTTTTCAGTTTTTTAATGACATTTTTATAGAAGTTACCTTTGACTGTTTTGTCCTTTGGCACAGGAATTTGCATGACAGGGCCTTTATTGTCAAAGGAAATAACATATGAAACCTCCTTCACGGTTCATAATCATTTCAGTAATGCTAACACGTTTTGCATTCTTTGATGCCAAGATTCTGTTTAAAATCTTACATTTTGGCTCAAAATAGTATAGCCAGGTCTCATCACCAGTATCTAAATTATCAAAAGTCTTTTTGGTATATTTTGGATAAAATTTTAATAATTTCTTTGTATTTTCTACACGGACTCTCTTTTGTTCATCGCTAAGCAAATGAGGTATCCAACTAGCGTTTATCTTTCTAAGCTTTAGATTTTTTTTCAAAAATAGCATGAACGCCTTTTAACGTAAAGTTTGTCATCCGAGCCAGTTACCACACAGTATATCTTGCATCTTTCTTTAAGATTTGTTGGATTCTTAAGATGTTATTATTGGTTGTAATTGACGCTGGGCAGGGCATATAGAGTTTGTAGTGTCCTTCTTCTGTCCTTCCGTCGCGCTTTGCGATTAGCTCAGTTTAAAGTTCGGGTAAAAAAAACTATTCAAGATATTTTTATTAAACTTCATTTGCTGATATATACTGATAAGAGCTATTCAACTGCATCAACATTTTTTGACCTTGGCCTTTCCTTTGATTTTGACCTCACTTTTCTTAAATATGTGTCAAGCTAAGTTTTGAAGAAACCATTCAGGGTATTTTTATCAAACTTCATATGATAATACATTCTTATGTAAACTTTTAAATTTGACATTGACCCTTCCTTTGACCTTGACCACACTTTTCTTATATTAGTTTTTAGCTCAGTTTAAAATAAACCATTCAAGATGTTTTTATCAAACTTAATATGCTGATACGTATTAATGAGAGCTATTCAACTGCATTAAAAACCTTTGACCTTGAACTTTTATGTGACTTTGACCTCACTTTTCTTAAATTTGCATTTGCTTCATTTTAAAGAAACCATTTAAGATATTTTTATGAAATCTTATGCACTCATACATAATTTAGTACAGTAAGTATTTATCATTTATATCCATTTTTACATTTCAATTTCAATTTTAAAGAAACTATTCAAGATATTCTCATCAAACGTCATACACTTATACAAATTTTCATGTTGCATTACTAATATACTCTCGGCGGGTCATTCATGTCCTATGGACATATATCTAGTTCATTTAAAAAATATCAGAAAAGGGTATTTGTAACTTCGCCGATTAATTTGTTTAAAGAGTTTAGAATTCATCAAAAACTAAATATTCCTGAATGTGAACTTTTGTAAACTAATTTCAAAGAAAATTTAAACTGATTTCAAAGAAATCACTCAAAAAAAAGCGTTGAGAAGTCATAAATTGACTTAGCCGAATACTTGAGAATCCTGCGCATTAGCCCCAAAGAAAAAGGAGGAAAACAAATATAAATCTACTGATTGTTTTAAAAAATATATCTTTACAGCAAAAAATTAATAAAGATTTGTTTGTTAATATTCCCAACAATCAAAATGAATTTGAATTACCATACCTTTACTGGACTCCTAAACTTCATAAAAATACTTTCAAACAAAGAAACATAGCGGGTTCAAGTAAATGTTCTACCAAGCCCCTTTCTTTACTCCTCAGCTAAAATATTTACTGTAATGAAGGGGGAACTTCAGGAGTACTGTTCAACAGTATATTCGAAAAGTGGTGTAAATCAGATGTGGATACTTAAAAACTCTAAAGAACTTTTGGAAAATTTGAAATCAGAAAAATTTTACCAAAATCAATAGCATCAAGACGTATGACTTTTCAACACTTTATACAACCATTCCCCACAATAAATTGAAGTCCAGCTTTCTGACATCATAGGCAGCTGCTTTTTCAGTAAAAATGGAAATTGTAAAGATACTTATCTTGTCATTGTTCAATTACAAAATTATTATGTTAAAAAGCACTCTGATTGTGCACACAAGTACTCTGAAGTTGATATTAAAAAGATGCTTGAGTTTCTGATTGACAATATCTATGTAGTTTTTGGAGATCAGGTCTTCCGACAATCTGTTGGAATTCCCATGGGTACCAATTGCACCCCCTTATTAGCAGACTTATTTTTGTATTCATATGAAGCATTATTTATTTTAAAAAATTCTATATGAGAAGAAGAAAACACTTTCTGTGGTCTTCAACTCGACATTTCGATATATTTACGACGTATTATCAATTAACAATAGTTATTTCCATTCATATGTCGACTCGATATATCCCAGTGAGCTTGAAATAAAAGATATCACATATTCTGGCACATCTGTTTCATATTTAGATATTTTACTAGAAAAAGACGTTAATGGTAACCTAACAACAAAGCTTTGTGATAAACATGATGACTTCAACTTTTCAATCGTCAACTTCCCTTACTTATGTAGCAATATACCCTTATCACCTGCATATGGGGTTTATGCCTCTCAGTTGATTCGATACGCAAGAGCATGCTCTACGTATGAACAATTTCTAAAACGGGGTAAGCTACTGACAAACAAGTTGACGAAGCAAGGATATCAACAGTCTTGTTTGATGTCATCTTTACGCAAGATTTTTGGTCGATACAATGACCTTCTCAGCACATACAACCTATCATTGAGTCCAATACTGACTGACGTTTTTCATACTAATTGTTTGACCATTATTTATACACTGTACTGTCTACAGATTTTTCCGGTTTTTGTTTCCCGATCATGACAAGGAGCATACAGCGTGTTCGACCGGCAGGGGACACTCAGTCCTCCATGGCACCTGATCCCACCTCTAAATTTTGAGGTCCGTGTTTCCTCTGCTCCATATTTGTATCATTTCATTGGACTTTCGAGATTGAATGCTGTTCGTTATCTTCATATTTCATTGTTTGATTGTTGTTTAACGTCTCTATCGAGAATTTTTCACACATATGGAGACGCCACCACTTGCCATTGAGCAGTGAGGGATCTTTTTCCTGCCAGCACCTACTGCCACACAGGACCTCGGTTTAAACGGTCTCCACGTCCCACAGTGGACTCGAACCCGCGACATAAGGATCAACTCCTTACTTTGCGACTATAGAGCATAAGCTCTACCACTGCGCTACGCAGGCGACAATTAATAAAAGTATAGGAATCCATGTTTATACCTATTTTCATATTGAATTCATGTATATATGTACAAAGAGAGTGCATGTGACATCTCTATAAATTCTTGCATATGCGAAAAATATCCGCGAGATTGGCGTGCAGCTCAAGCTCGCGGATATAGGTCACTTGCTAGGCGATTTTTATTCCCGTAAAATAAGCATTGTATGCAGGACAGATTGGTGGCAAGTTGTGTAGTCGGTCGATATTTTAGAAAATAAGTTATGTTTCTGTTTTCTTTCAAAACATTTTTCTTATCAATTGACCTGAACATATAATTAATTTAGTGTGTTTTAAAATCATATATAACTTTTGCATAATATTCTTCAATTTTATTTATACGTTATATATTGCTTTTTATGTTGTATAAAAAGAGCAGTATTGCATTTGTTGAAACTTATAAATGTACATGTCAAGTTAGTCAATGAAATACATGTACAGACATTAACATTTTACTTATTCAAAGCTAGATTGATTTTACATAAACAATTGCCTTACCACAGACAACATAAGATGTATTAAGGAGATCTTGGAATGTTCTCCATATATTTTTGTCTTCCTGTAATAAGTTTTCTGCTTCTCTGCATGTTGATCTGATAAATTAAATGCATTATTAAGATCAGCCTGGGTGCCTCTTCAAAAATTATGGAATTCAGGTGAAATGTTGGGACTGGACTCTGTTTATTATATATGGGTGAATTCAAAAAAAATGACCACCAAACTGATTTTTTTTGGCAAAATTCAACTACTTATAACATATTTTTCGCTTATATCATCATATTGCAAATGCATTCTAGTTTAAAATCCTGAATTGGCAATAGAATAGACAATTGGATTAAAAAGTTTCAGAATTTTTATTAGTAAAACTTCTTTTGAAAAAAGAAAATATCATTACACCTTAAAAGACTTTCTGAAATACATAATCACAAGATATTATAGTTTTTTATGCTTCAAAATGGTAAAAGGGGTATAAATGATTAAATCTAGACCTTGAATGAGTATCTTCTCTTGAACATGTGACAAAAAATTGGCTTTTTGATTGTTATTTTACATTATTTTTTCAATTCTGGTTTGAAAAGTTTTAATATGAAAAAAATATGAAGTAATAAAATTCCCCAAAATTCACTTTTTTGTCCGTTCAAGTCAATTCTTTAAATCTAAGCCAAAAAAGAATTGTTATATACGAGTTCTCTTGTGAAAAATACTAGATTTTGAAGTGACCCTATGTTACATTATTGTGTTGCACTCCTGACATCTGATATGTATTTTATTTAACATTGTTTTAAAAATTATAACACACAATAACCCATTCTTACTTTGTAAATCAATTTGTCGTGTTGATATTTTTCATCGTTTACAGCAGGTCTTTCATATTTTGAAGACCTTAAAACATGATTATTTGCAAAGTGTAATATATATAAATTGTATTTAAAATATATGTGAAATGATGAAAACTATTCCCTGAATTGACTGTAAAATTTCTGTAATTTGTTGATAGACATAGTGTTTTGAACATCAAATAGTATCAAGCATTTTTTTCAACTTAATTTTTAGTAAAGATAGTTAAAAAGCATCGGTAATTATGAAGCAGTTTTGTTGCACTCCTGACTGCAGTAAAGTTGAAAATTAAAACCATAGAACACAAAAATTCATAAAGTGTTGGCAACATCAATTGGTAATGAAATTGTGCAATACTTATAGTCCAATACTTCATAATTTAAACAGATGAAAGTATTTAAAACTAGCATTTTATCTGGAATTATACCCTATTTTATGCCAAAAAACTAGCTTAAATGCATATTTAGAAGATAAAATATATTTTAAAGCATATTTTCCTTTAGAAGACAAACACAGTAACCCACCAGAAAAATTCTACTCATCATTTTTTCTTTATTTTTATTCTTATTGGATGATTTATAATTCTAACTTATTTGTTGCACTCCTGACCAAAAGCATTGGGGCCTTTAAAGTAGAATTGTGAAGTGAAAATTACATAAGAACTTGTTCTGTTGTTTCAGTGAAGTTGAGGAATTACTCGAATTTTATGACAATGTTTTAGTGTGTTTATTTTTAACGCTCATTAAAAAAATCACAAAAAAGATAAAATCACATCTGAATTGATGAAATTGAAAAAAGAAGGATTTTAATAATAAAACTGTCAATAATTTAGCATTAAATTATACAAAAAGATCATTATTAATTAATGAATACTTCTAAGCGTGAATAGAAGTCTTTTTGTCACACAACTTGAATCTTTAAAAAAATGTGTTGCACTCCTGACCATAGAAATATGGATCTGAAGCACAGACAGATCCTGTAATTGATAAATCTATTTGGTAAAAATGTTCTTTGTGTCTTTATTTTCCAAAATAAAAATCAGAAAATCATATAATGATAATAGTTTTTTCATGCTTGGGAGCAAAACATCAAATGTTGCACTCCTGGCATTTTTGGGTATGCACATATACTTGACTCTCATTCATGCTGCTTGTGATTTATATAACTTTTTAAAGTTTTAAAATGTATATCAGTTATTATTTTACACTTCCAAATTCCTTTTTGTCTTAATTTTCTATCAGAATTTTACAATTGATGTTTTTTTGGCAACACTACATTTTTTCTGTTGCACTCCTGACATGGTATAACATTTTTTTAAACATCAGCCATGACCACAACCTGATTAAACAAAAGTTATGACAGTCCACATTTAAAGCTCAATACTTTGAATATTATCAGGAAAGTCTTTATTTTCAACATGAAGCATTATTTTTTATTTCACAGATCTCCAAAAAATATTGAAATTTCAAAATGTCACAAAAAGGTGTTGCACTCCTGACAATTTTAGCATCATTTTTGGGCATAACTTTTTTGTTAATTGAGATATCAACGAGATATTTGGCAGGTGTTTAGACACTATCTAAAGACATATGCTGAGACATAGAAATTTATTTTCATTGCCTGTATTTTTAGTGTGGGTTGATAAATATGCGTTTGGTCATTTTTTTTGAATTCACCCATATAGTAAAAATGCAAGAATCTTTTTGAAATCTTCTCTGTCCCAGCTCGGTATTTAGAATGCAAAGTGCATGGTTATGTTGAGCAAGAATAACTCTTCCAAAATCGTGAAATTCATGGATCAGAAGTTTTGGTGTCAAGTAGGGATTCTATTGATTATATAGTTAAAATGCATTAATTCTTTAAGATTTTTCTTCTCTTCATTTGGGCCTCTAGGATACAAACAGAGTACAAAATTTCAAAAAGCAAAATGGAACGAGATTTGTGAAATTCTGGATCACTGTGTCAAGTGCTCTGGTTCACCTGAGAGAAGTTATTCCCCTTTGCAGGGCTCTAATTGGCGACTAATTTAGTCACCGTGGCACCTTAAATTTTTCCATAAGTTGCCAAATCGGCGACCATTTTCAATTGACTTGGCGATCGTCAAATTCCAAAACTTTAGAGATTTTTTAACATCTTTTTATTTTTTCTGAGGAAGCAGAGGAAATTATTTTTAGCAATGGACATATCGTCTTTTCTTAGTAACCTTTTTGTTTTTCTTTTAGTAAGCACACGTGCGAACAAAATTTCACGTCGCATCAGTGCACACACAGCTCAGGTAGACTAGATAAGACAATAAATGCCTCAGGTAATTGTTGGCTTCAGAAAATCGATAATTATGAAATACAGTAAATTAGGCGGGCCGGTGATGTGGTAATTAGTTTGCCAATTAAATTATCACTCATTAGAGATATCGTCTATATGTTAGTGTTAGGTCGTACTTGTACGGACAAGAATGTTAATCATGTAAACAATCCTCTATAGTAATACAGTTTTAAAGAATAATTCATGCAGTCCAAGTTTCTTGAAAAGAAATGATCGATTAAAATTTTTTGAATATTAGAGTTTTACATGCATGCTTAAGTTAAAGATGGCATTTAATTCAGATACTCTTGTAACAACTACTTTCAAAAGCAGAAGGAGCACTAGACACTCTCCTCCTGGGTCCCTATATTGATTACTATTAACTTTTAAGTTGACGCTTAAAAAATTGCCTGGCTACTAAAAATTTGCATTGGCGACTAAATTTTTTTGATTAGGCGCCAGCTGGCTCCTAAATTTTAGAGGTCACTTAGAGGCCTGCTTTGCTATTCGTCTATGATAAGTAGTATGATAATTAGTTTCTGTAAATATTGTAATTCATAGATGAAATTTAATAAAAGATTTGAGAATTTTTAATATATAATACAATAAGCACTTTCATAGTTTTTGATGGTCAGGTAAATTTGTAAATACATGTAATAGATAAATAAAAATTTGAAAAAAAAATTCTTTGTACATCATATATTCTTCAAAGTCCAAGAGAGGCCAGTATGAGAGGAATGAGAAGGGTAAATTCATTTTCTCAAGCACTATTGTATTTTTAGTCTTCATAATGATAACAAAGAAAGAGAGAGTACATGTATTATTACTGACAAGTAAATAGACCTATATGATTTACATGAATTTTTAAGAAGTAGACTAACTATTTTGTTGATACCTGGTCATCCTATTCATCTTGCTTAGGGGCAACATATCTTCCTCTCTCAGTTTAATGTCACACTTTAGTGGATCCAGTGTGACCGACAAGGCTCTTAGGCCTCTTGCTTATTTAAATGAGGGAATTCAAATCATTTTAATAAATTCATAAATTACATAAGCAAAGCAAAATGACGTCATTAAATGAAATTTGTAACAATTATTTTTCATAAAAATATTTAATATTTTTCATATGAAATAAAACTTATATTCTATGTTAAATTCTACTTACACTTTGACATCTCAATAATTATCTACTTAACAGGTAAAAAAACAAAAAGAGCAAGTGAAAGGTAAGAAATATGTAATTCATTTTTGTTCGTCTTTTAGGATTTGTATGACTTATAAAATATTAATAACTGAAAAAAAAAAAAAAAGAAAACAGTATTAATTGTCAATGTGCAATGACTTTTTTTTAGAAGTATATTTATTTCTTTATGAATTTTTTTTTTACATTTCTGATTTAATTTTTTAGTGCAATGTTATTCATCTTTTATATGTAACGTTATCATTTTTTGAATCAAGCTTACTGTGATTATGTACTTTGAACTGATAAGTTGCCAAAAAAATATCTATCTTTAACAGGAATATCTCGAGTAAGTTTGAAAATTATATTCTGACCGAATAAAGAAAATTAATGCAGTATTGCTAAAACATAGATTTATCTGGATTTTCAAGAAATTCATTAAGCTAAATTTGCAAAGAAAGCCCTGTGAAATACTTACATATCCTTGTTCTGAAGCCAGGAAAATGCTTGTTAATGATAACACTGAGTAAAAAAGGTGTCCCCAGTCATGGAAAACAACATGGAAACCTCATGTTTCCAACATGTTTCCCATGGTTTGACAATTTATGAATAGTAAAAATATATGAGGTTCATTATTAAAAATGTTTTAGAACCATTCAAAATTATTCAAATCATGGTCCTGTGGGAGTGAGAGATGAAACTATGGAGTCAACGTTTAGCACCGAACTAAAAAAGCAACACCCTAAAAAAATCCCGAGAACCATAATATACCGACATTTGAGTGTAGTATTGATAGAATCAAAATCCCTGGGGCAAGGGTGAGAGTCAATTGAGAAACAAAGTTTAACATGAGCATACACAGAGAGAGAGAGAGAGAGAGAGAGAGAGAGCAATTAAAAAGTGACCAACAACAATAGGAATTGTCATAGAACTACGAACGCTAACTCTCGATTCCTGCCTACATTTTTAACCCATTCAATTCAATATAAATGGCAAATTGGTCATTAAAACATATTTGAATGCAAAGAAGAGTTCATAAGTAATAGATTAATAATTTTCATAACAGTGTCAAAAGTCATGAAAGAACAAAACAAATAAAAACACATAACAAATATATATATATATATATATATATATATATATATATATATATATATATATATATATATATATATATATATATATATATATATATATATATATATATATATATATATATATATATATATATATATACTGTAAGTCGTTTTAATTCCACGGTGTTAAAATTCACGATTTCTCAAATAGTACCAATTGCGATGGTTTTAATTTCACACTGCAAGGAATTAATTTAAATTTCGTATAAGCACTTAAACGTTTATAAAAACTAATAATAGCATTAACGATGGGTTTAATTTCGCGGAAAAATCATAAAATGTGAACATAGTGAAATAAAAACCATCGTGATTATTTGCCAATCTACAGTTTACATAATACAAATATATATATATATATATATATATATATATATATATATATATATATATATATATATATATATATATATATATACAGCAGAAATATATTTAAGCATTGAATTCTCTCTTTTTTGGATGTCTTTTGTCATATAATAAAACATCTCCTGGCCTTGCCGAAAATCGAATACTGCGTGTTAGCGCAGTATGATAATTTGAAGGCACGGAAAAGTGCTGTTATACAACTGACGATATCCAAAAATAAGAATTTAATGCTTATATTCTCAATTTCTTATTTTCTTTTCTCATAAAGGTTAATTTCATTTATCTTTATTCTAAATTAATTGCATATTAAAACTTGTGTGCTTAATAGACATAAAAATCGTTTGGATCTGAAAAGTCAAGTAAAACAAATAGATATAGAGAGAGGAGAGATTTTAATTTTAAACGTACAATTGTTATATCTTTACAACATTAGAATAGGATTTTTAATTTTAAAAAATTGAGCCGAATCAATGTACATGTACATTTCGGTGTTTCTAGTGTATTGAAAGTGTGTGCATTTCCTTTTGTATATTATATCATCCCATGACAAGGTTTCGTATGAGAGATTTCGAAAGGATTCATGAAGAAAATTACAATGAATGTAAAAATTTCTTGAGATACAAAGATCCGTGATGTACAAAACGGAAGGGTAGGAGAATAAGAGAGCTCAATTTTTTGTTTTGTTTTGTTTTACAGGAACCTTTAAAATTTACTTCTCAAAAACTTCAAATTAATAAAGATGCAGTGTTTTATTCACACGTACATCAAATTATTATGAATTTAACTTTGTTCAAATTGCGACCCTCGAGATTAATTTTTTTTCTTACAATGTATAGAAATTTAAACCTGAAAAATTCCTATTCTTAACGATAAAAAGATGTTATAATAAATCACCCTCAATTGTAGTGTAGTTTAGTGGTAGCTCATGTTTCAAGTAGGGACCAGAAGTGGGGTGTGAAATTTAATTAGGAATATAAAAAAGAATGCATTCTCAAGAAAAGCTTATTGATCCTTTATGATTTTTTTTATTTATCATATATATGTAATGTTCAGTCTAAACACTGTACATCACAGTTGAGCCCAATCAGTTCAAAATATATTTCAATTTTTTTTAGGTCACCTGAGTCACTCGGGTGACCTATTGCTATCCGTTTTTGTCTGTCGTCGTGCGTCTTGCGTTTTGTGTTAACATTTGTTCATTTTTAGCTTCTTCTCTGAAACTGCTTAACCAATTTCAACCAAATTTGGCATATAGCGTCTATGGGTGAAGGGAAACAAAAATTGTGAATTTCATGGTCCCTGCTCCCCTGGGGCCTGAGTGGTGGGACTTAAAACACCAAAATTAATGCAATCTTTAAAAATTTTCTTCTCTACTCCTGGACATCAAGCAGTCAATCTGTTGGCATGATTGTAATAAGCATTGAACCGTCTACCGAAATTGTGAAATTCGTGGCCCCAGGGTCAGGAGTTCTAGATCTGGTACTAGGATGATTTTCGTAAATGTTGATGCGTTTGTCATCGTCAACACGCATTTATTCAACTGAAAATGGATACAATTTCTTCGATTTGGAGCTCAACTCTCACCATGGTTGCATGGTAACGAAGCAAGGGCGATAATCGTGGTATAACATAAAGCGCGCTAGTAGAGCACGTTTTCTGTAATTTATGTTAAAAATTAGTTATACATTAAATTTAATGAGTCTTCCTGGTGATGCCTTAGACTGTGAAAACCAAACTTTAGCCAGTATTTATCATTTTCACTTTCTTTTCTTGTCAGTAAACATTTTTTTCCACGAATCTGGAAGTCCTTGGGTGTTACCATTCGCTTTCGATTACCTCTGAGTTTTCCCTATACAATGATTATCTGCCCTTGCGATTTTGTAAACTTCCGTTCTTTTTAGGTTGATTTAGAGAGATGAGCTCCAAATCGAAGAAATTGTATCCGTTTTCTGTTGAATAAATGCGTGTTGACGACTGACAAATACATCAACATTTAGGAAAATCATCACTGTAGGGGACAAAACCATGATAACGAAATAAATTAATGCTTTAGAGTCCAGAAATGGGCGCTGAAGTGGGCAGGGGTATTTTTTCCAAGATGATAGCTTTCGTCCTTTGTAGAGTTTATGTATAAAGGTGTGATACGTCTTTTTTAAACGTGATTTCTCTTGACTGAAAGTGTCAGAATCTTTATTTTAACAACTTTTAAGTGTATTTATATTAGATTTAAAATTTTATTAGTTTATTTTACATTTAACAATCCGGAAGCCAAGCCCCTATGAGCAAAATTACAGCTGTGTCAAATTTATGTGAGTTTTCAAAGACCATTTGGTCTTATAAAGCTTAGGCCATGTTTAGATGCCGGTGTTCGTTCGTCTGTTCGTTTGTATGTCTGAAAATTATTTTTTTCAAAATGCTATGCCTTCATCAGTTTTGGTCCTATTTAAGTAAAACTTGTCATACAACAGGCAAAATCAATCCTGTATATCAATTTTTGAATAAAATTCGACGAACAGTGTTGCCATGGTTACTAATTTACAATTTTTAAAAAAATCTATGAAATTCTTTTAAACCGCTTCTACAGTTTTGGTGGAATATTACTAAAACTTGGTATATTTATAAAGAAAGATTTTTTTTTTCTTGTTTTTCATTAATTTATACATGTATATATATATTTTTTTATCCAACTCTTGTGTTCCTATAGCTAAGCTTTGTGAAATCAATCAATGATTAATTAAGCTTCAAGAGAGTCCAACACGCCCTTATGATTTTCAATCACATTTTGCTTTCGTGGAGATTCCTCCATGGTTAAATTTTCAGATGTGGAGAACCCTGGTTATTCCCCTTTTTTACATTCACCTTTGATAATTAATCACTGTAAATAATGTATTTGAAAGGTTAATAGAATAAGAGATTTATGCAAGAACATATATTGTATAATACAAAAAAGTACATTGATTTCATAGTTTTAATGATCAGGTAGACTTGGAAATTATAGATGAATAAAAATGAGACAAAAATAACTTATCTTTTTAGGTCACCTTAGTCACTCAGGTGACCTATTGCTATCTGTTTTCGTCCGTTGTCGTGCGGGCGTGCGGGTGTGCATCGTGCGTAAACTTTTCACATTTTCGACTTCTCAAGATCCACTAGGCCAATTTCCAACAAACTTGCCACAAACTATCCTTGGATAAAGATGATTCAAGTTTGTTCAAATGAAGGGCCACGTCTTCTTCCTAGGGGAGATAATTAAGAATTAGTGAAAAATTAATGGTATCTTTAAAAATCTTCTTCTCAAGAACCACTGGACCAGGTAAGATGAAATTTATATGGAAACATCCTCAGGTAGTGTAGACTCAAATTTGTTCAAATCATAACCCCCCGGGGGTAGGGTGGGGCCACAATGGAGGATCAAAGTTTTACATAGAAATATATAGGAAAAATCTTTTAAAATCTTCTTCTCAAGAAAAGCAAAGCCATGATGAGTCATATTTATATGGAAGCATACTCAGGTAGTGTAGATTCAAGTTTTTTTTTCAAATCATGACACCCGGGGGCTAAGGGCGGAGCCACAATGGATGATCAAAGTTTTACATAGATATATATAGGAAAAATCTTTTAAAATATCAGGAACAGCAAAGCCATGATTGGTCAGTATATGGAAGCATCCTCAGGTAGATTACAATGCCTGAGGTATTTTAAAAGGATGTATTCGGAATTTCAATGAATGACCTTTAGGAGAGAACAATTTCCCATTGTAGATTCAAGTTTGTTCAAATCCTGACCCCCCGGGGTAGGGTGGGGCCACAATGGGGAATCAAAATCTTACATAGGAATATATAGGAAAATTTATTTCTCTCAAGAACTGCAAAGCCATGATTAGTCATTTTGATATGATCAAAGTTTCATTGAAGTACATAGAAAAAATCTTTAAAAATTTTCTTCTCCAGAACCAAGAAAGATAAAACTTATCTGGAAACATCCTCAGGTAGTGTAAATTCAAGTTTTTTCAAATCATGACCCCCTGGGGTAGGACGGGTCCACTATGGATGATCAAAGTTTTACATGGGAATACATTGGAAAAATCTTCTCCAGAACCACTGGGCTAAGAAACATGAAATGTGGAAACATCTTCAGGTAGTGTAGATTCAAGTTTGTTAAAACCATGATCCCCAGGGGTAGGGTGGGCCACAATGGGCAATGAAAGTTTTACATTGGAATATGTAGGAAAAATCTTGAAAAAATTCTTTTCTCAAGAACAGCAAATCCACGATTGGTTATATTTACATTGAAACATCCTCAGCTAGTATAGATTCAAGTTTGTTCAAATCATGACTCTGGACTCTGGGGATAGGGTGGGGCCACAACGGACAATCAACGATTTACAAAAGCTTCTTCTATCTGTGGATCTTCTATGGATTGTTGTTTTATACTCAGGTGACCGTTAAGGCCCTTGGGCCTCTTGTTAAATGTTCTTCAAAGACCAAGAGAGGCCAATGTGAGAAGTAATAATATGGGGTTAAAATATAGACATTTTGTTAATAGTCTGCATGGTTATAATGATAAATGGGAGACAGTTAGATACAAGACCAATTATTTTGTTGATCCTAATCATACTATTTTTCTTGCTTTTGGGCAACAAAGCTTCGTTTATTAGTTTATGGATCCTCTAAATTGTTGTATTGTACTCAGGTGACCGTTAAGGCCATCTTGTTAGTTATAAGAATGGTTCTTTCATGTACTTCAAAACTTTACTTAGGATTATATGGGGAAATTTCGTCTCAGTAAAAGTAAACATCGTGTCAGATCTTATAAGCAGCATCTTCATATCATAGCACTGATTGTAATCGTCAACGTGTTGTTCTTGGTAGATTCAGTAGGTAATTTAGCTTTTATATTAAAGAATGATCTTTCGTCATTACTCTACAGGGGTCATTATTCTTCTCTGCCAATAATGTGCCCCAAATATTTTCCCACTAAATCTGAAGCATCATTTTATAATGCATATATGGTATGTGTATTACTGTCTTTTTATAAAACCCTTGGTAAAACAAAAACAGACCTTTGTACCATACATGATTGACAATTTGCACAAGTCATCTATGGAGATTGGCAATTAAGGCGTGCGAAATGCCATCATTTAAATGTAAAAAGGTCACATTAAGTTGTGAATTTAGTATTTAGAGTAAAGTTCTTATTATTGAAAGGTACAAAAGTACAGTACCAACTAGACCAACCTGACAGAAAGCAGTTCCAGCGACTGCTTTTTGGGACTGCTAAAGCATTCCCAGAGCCGTACCACGTTGTCTCAGAGAAGTCTCATCGGTCCTAGAAAGCAGTCCCAACAACCCCAGTAGGCTGGATTTAAACATTCAATGGGCGGAGCTTATTATCCCTATCGAAGATTACACACTGTATCAACAATCAATGCAGTAATACAACGGCAGTTGAATTTAACAATACATTTCTTTGTTTTAGGATAAAAGTGTTCACAATTCTTATGTGACAGTTAAAAATATTATACAATTATTGCTGGTTTATTAGGTCAATACGACGATTTAAACACATGAGGAGTACAATATTCGACAAGCCCCGAAGGGCGAGGTGAATATTGTGCTTCGAAGGTGGGTAAATCTTCGTATTGACCGATAAAACAGCAATAATTGTTTTATTATATGATTCAATGATTAAATGACACACTCATTAAGCAATCTGTGCCATCTTACTTGTTCACATCTACTGAAGTACTAGCGTCGCCCGCGTGGCGCAGTGGTTAGAGCGTCTGCTCTAGAGTCGCAGAGTAAGGAGTTGATCCTTATGTCGCGGGTTCGAATCCCACTGTGGGACGTGGAGACCGGTCCTTCGGATGAGACCGTATAAACCGAGGTCCCGTGTCCCAGTAGGTGCTGGCACGAAAAAGATCCCTCACTGCTCAATGGCCGTAAGTGCCAAGTATACGACAAAATTTGCAGCTCTCCACCGGCAAGTGGTGGCGTCTCCATATGAGTGAAAAATTCTCGAGAGGGACGTTAAACAACATACAAACAAACAAACAAACAAAATGAAGTACTAGCCGAACATAATGAGAAAAACAGGGTTAAAAAAAACAGTTGTATTATTTTGGAGTTTTAATTCTAGTTTAGGTGCAATGTAGAAAAAAAATGTCAGGCACATATATATAGGATTTATTTTGAAAACGGGCACATTAAAAGGAAAAAAAATGAATGACAACTTACCTGAAAACAAATCTTTGACTAGCCCCCCCCCCCCATAAAAAAGGAAAAGAATTCTCCCAAATCAAAATTTTATTTGGTGGGATGTAAAGGTCCATAAATTTTTCGAGTGGAGGGGAGCTTTCTTTGAAATTTTTTTTCCTTTAAGTTTAAATTAAAACTTTACATTCTCAAAAGGTGGGGAGAGGGGCAGGCGTCCTGCAACACCCACCCCCACCCCCACCCCCGACCCCTCACCCAAGAATCTATGTGCCTCAATGTTATGTTCATATGAATGGATGTCAGGTGCAAGTGAAATAGCTTTCCAAATCTATTTGCATCAATTTGGAATTTCCCTATTATTTTTTGTCCAATGTAGAATAAATAATTCTTTATATTGAACTGGAAGATCATGTGCAGGTCAATGTAACGTAGTATTTTTCTAACATTGTTGGATCTCTGCCAATCAGAGAAATGGGAATTATTCAATCGTATAATAATACAGTATATAAACAAAGAAAAGAGACTTCAACATTTTTAACAACATATTTTAAAAAAATATGCTACATGAAATGAAAGAGTACTAAATACACTAATTAAATCAGTTTCTTTATTAACTTTCCGGACTTACTGATATTTGTTACAGTATATATATAGAAAGAGAGAGAGAGAGAGAAGTATTCATGTGCTGAAAAAAATGAATTACTTACTTTTAGGCTGGAATTTAATGAATTTGAAATATATCTAACGATTATAGAGAAAGGGCGATTCCCATTTTACTCCGTAAAAGTTTTTATTGAGAAAATATTTCATGAATCTGATGACAGTTAATTTTTTATTTAAAAAAAAAAATGTATACTAGTATATTCTGGTTATTATTTTCATTGACTCGTCGATTTAATTAATATCCATAGAATCTTTATGCAATGTAAAACAATTTCACTGAAATACTTAAAATATTTCCTGAGCGCTAACATCAGTGTACATGTAAATCATGCCAGTGACTTCCTCAGATATGTTCAAAATTATATAATCCTTATAGAAATTTATACCATATTTATTAAAACAAGGGTTTTTGCAGTCTGACAAATGAAATAAATGCCATTGTACGTTGACCAACATGGTCATAGACATGTAATACTGATACCCAAATAACACGCGTGAACTGTATGCTATTCGTGCCCAAAGGCGATTGAAACCTCAGCCAGCTGCTAACAAATTTTGTACACTGTGTGGCAAGACAATGCAATGCTCACGTGTATCTTATTTTTCCTAAAATGTACACAAAAGAAATAAGAAATGAAACACTAGTTTCGGTATTTTAAACCATATTTATCTTTTTTTTAAAAAAAAATATGTATATTTAGTAAAGCTTATTTTTAAGTTTTAAAAAAATTAATCCGGGAAAACAATTAACGAATAATTACTCACGTTCTTTATATGGTTGGAGAATGTTTAGTATACAATTATTGCAGTTTTTAGGTCAATACTATGATCTAGCCATCTGAGGAGTAAAATATTCACCGAGCCAAAAGGGCAAGGTGAATATTGTACTTTGAAGGTGGCTAAATCATCGCATTGACTGAAAGAAACAGCATTAATTGTTTTATTATATGATTCATTAAGATTTAATGGTGCAAACTCATTAAGCGATTCATGCCATCCTATTTTTAGCTCACTTCAACAAAGTTGGGGGAGCTTATGTAATATCTTCGGCGTCGATGTCGGCGGCGGCGTCAGCGGCGTCGTGCTAGGTTCAAGTTTTTAGAGCACATTTCTTTTCAAGTACTTCTGTGCCTTATATTAATCAGAGACGCATGGAGGCTGCTTTTAGTATGTTTCATTGTACTAGTCAAGATTTCAGATGCTGCAATTTCAGCTGAAGAATGACCAGATTAATGTTTTTAGAGCATTGAAGCAAGTTAAAGTTCTTGGAGCAGGTTAAAGTTTTTGGAGCAGGTCTCATTTCCAAGGAACTATAAGCCCTATATTGACCAAATTTGCATGGGTGATATATTTAAGGATGGACACAACTGGACTTCCTTCGGATGCTGGATCTGACGTACATTTTCCTCTTGAGTGACCAGGTTAAAGTTTTTGGAGCAGGTCTCATTTCTAAGTAACTATAAGCCCTATATTGACCAAACTTGCATGAATGATACATCTAAGGATGCACACTACTTGACTTGCTTAGGATGCTGGATCTGACCTACATTTTCCTGTTGAATGACCAGGTTAAGGTTTTCGGAGCAGGTCCATTTCCAAGTAACTATAAGCCCTATGCTGACCAAACTTGCATGGGTGATACATCTAAGGATGCACACTACTAGACTTGCTTCGGATGCTGGGTTTGACCTACATTTTCTGGTTGAGTGTCAAGGTTTAAGTTTTTGGAGCAGGTCTCATTTCCAAGTAACTTTAAGCCATATGTTGAGCAGTCTGGCATGGATGATAAATCCGAAGCAGCACACTAGCAGGATTGCTTCGGATGCTGTATCTGACCTACTTTTTCCAGATGAGTGACCATGTTAAAGTAAACTATAAGGGCTATCAGAACCAAACTTTCATGGATGATGCATCACTGGATGAACACTCTCAAACTTGCTTCTGATGCTGGATATGACTTACATTTTCTGGATGAGTGACTAGTTTAAAAAATTTAAGTAGGTCTCATTCCCAGGTAACTGCAAGCTCTATCAGACCAAAATTGCATAAATATTACTTCTAGGGATGCACACTACTAGATTATTAATTTGGGACTTTGCTTTACTTAAAGACAACATTCGTTTAGGTGAGTTCTGTAATCTCTGATTACCTGTTTTTACATTTGCTGAAGTCCTAGACAATTTCAATGAGAGAAACTGGGGTAAAATAAACATTACCAGTTGTATTAGTTTAGAATTCTTAAATCTATTTTAGGTGCGAGTAGAAAAAATAAATGTCAGGCAGGTATATACATGTAGGATCGATTTTTAAAAGGGGGTATAATATACAGTAATGAAAAAAGACGACTTTCCTGAAAATAAATCCTTGATTAGCATCCCCCCGCCCCATCCCCACACTTTTTTATGAATGCAAATTATTACCTTTATGTAGAATAAAATGTTCATTGAAGGGTTGTTGCTCCTCACCCCGTTAATGGACCTTAATACTCTACAACTACTACCCCCTCTCTGCCCAAAAGATAATTGAAATTTGGAGTTGGAAGAATTCTCTTTTTTTTTTGGGGGGGGGGGGGGCTCCCTCACCCTCTACACCCACCCTCAACCCAGATTCTATGTGCCTGAATGATATGTTCACCTTAGTGGAAGTCAGGTGGAATTTAATGACTTTTGAAAACTATGTGTAACACTTTAGAATTTCCCAATCTATTTTTATTCCAATGTGGAAAAAATAAATCCTCATATTCACCAGGAAGGTCACATGGAGGTGAATATAATGTAGCATTTTTCTAAAATTGTTGGATCTCAGCCAATCAAATCAATTGTATAATAAATAATTATATTTAATAGAAAAAATTAATTAATTATTAAATTTTATTTTGAAAAGGTAAAAAACGACATTGATTTTTTTTTTTCTTTTCTTTTTCGTGATAGCGACCTTTTCAGATCAGTACAGCATGTCGCTTTGATAATTTGAACTTTTGTGACATGATTCTTTCCTTCTCTATGGTATAGAATAATGTAAACTTTGAGTGCATAATTTTACAGTAATAAATATAAATTAAATATATTGTCTTGTTTCAAACACCTTTATTTACCCTAACTACAAAGATTATAAAATTCATTTTCTAACTTCCGTTTTTTTAACTGGCAAAACAACTTTTTATTATTTTCAACATTTGATTAATTTTTCTAATTGAGTTTACACTGCAGTGGTCCAAGATCGGCAGTTTACGTATACTTATTTCCCATTTTTTCTTCATTAAACCGTACCACGTACTTAGTAAATTTGGAGAAACCTTGTTGTTTTTACTCTGACGACTTCTCTGCTGAAAGTAAACAAACCTACAAAAGGAAACCTTCAAATTCAGAATACACAAGGGGGTGGACCTTTCTTGTCCCTCAGAATCTTTTTCACGCATGGGTGAATAAGACAGTCCAAGAGACTGCTGGGACTGCTAAGTTTGCTTTCTAGGACAAAAGCGGTAAAATAGTAGTCCCAGAGCACTCCCGGGGACTGCTTTCTGAGACGATTTGGGTGTCAGGTTGGGTCTTGATAACAAACAAACATTTCTGCGGAAAATTCTTTTTGGAAAAAATCCTTCTGTGATTAAAAAAATGTGGTACTCTTTTGGTTCGAACCCAACAAATAAAACCCCTGAGTATCAATTTTGACTCACTTGAGATGAGCTTTAAGTGTCAAGTGAGCTTTTCTAATCAGATTATTTCCCGTCGTCTGTTGTTTTCGTTATTTTCACAAAGTTGACCTTCTTTTCCAGAACCACAGTGCCATATTGCACCCAAACTTTGCAAAGAGTATCGTCGAGTAAAGGGGATTCAAATTTGTTCAAATGAGGGGCCACACCTTCTTTAAAGGGTAGATAATTAAAAAATAGTAAAACTGAAGTCGGGTCATCTTCGCTAGCCAAAGGTTTCTGATACGCTACTCTCCTCATAAACCCTTGGCATACGGTGCTGACAAAAGACGGGATTGTTTTCGTCACGTGATCACGATTCTTACCAGGTTCGCACAGATTGCGTCATTGACAGAAATAAAAAGCGTATTCAAAAACATAATGTTTAAAGAATAATTAACAAAAAGGTATTGAGTTATGTTAATTTGTTATTTAAACATGTTAAAATGCAAATCTACATCTTCAGTATAGATTTTTAATCACATATTTTGCACATAGCTTAAGATATTGGATGACACCATATAGCTATTCATAGAATGGCATGTTACGGATCGTTGTTTACTTGTGTTTTTCATTCCCGATATTAAAGAGTCAAGATATATCCCGAACGCAAATATCGTCATTTACAAAAAACTATTTCTGATTGGTCGAACGATGTCGATCAACTCCAATCACAACTTGAGAAAAAAATCCCAACTTTTTTTAACACCGTATGCCAAGGGCTTATGAGGAGAGTAGCGTATCAGAAACCCTTGGCTAGCGAAGATGAAGTCCGGTAACTTGAAAATCTTCTCCAGAATCACTGGGCCGCAAAAGATGAAACTTAAATGAAAGCTTTTTGTTATAGCGTAGATTCAAGTTTGTTCAAATCATAATCCCCGGGGGTGCCTTAAGGGTTTAATAAATCATATTTTTATGGAAGCATTTACAGGTAGCCTATAATACTTGAAGTTTGTTCAAATTATGACCCGGGGATAGGATGTGGTCACATACGAAACTAATATTCTTTTCAAGAAAAAGAAAACCTTTGTTAGTCATATTTATATGAAAGCAGCCTCTGGGCTTTCACAATATATTTGCTATAGTTGTCACAATATGATGCTAGAATTCATTGTAGACAATATAACATATAATTTGGGACCAGTATACATGTAAGACATTTCTTTGCACAAAATTACTTCGTGTGCAGATCGCATGGAAATATAGGAATCCTTACTTAACAGTACTGTAAATACTTCGAAAGAGAAAAAAATGTTCATCTTCTTTTTAAAAAAACTTCCGCCACGTATTATATTTCCTCATTAACTCTTTTCATATGAAATTTTATTGCAGCATTTTAATTTAATATAGTTTAATTAGCATTGTGCAAATTTATTGTCAGAACTAAAATATTCTTCAGAATTTACGTAATAGAAATCCAGACCAAAATTTCCTTAAAAGCTCTGGGTCGAAGCTCACTAAAGTCATATTAGGATAGTTTAAGTTTTCATTACGTTTAACTTTGTATCATCGTAATTGTTCATCGCATGATCTTAAAAAAATCGTTATGTTATGAAAAATATCTTAAATCTTGTTTATTAAAACTCTGAATACATTAAACGTTGTTGCAGGCATATTTTAAGCAATTTGCAATATTGAGAGTTGGAAATCAAAAATGGCAATATGCACATTTTAGTTGGATGTCGGTGCCGCACTGCTGTAACAATGGTTATTTTCATTCGTATGTCGAAACGATATATCCCGGAGAGCTTGAGATAAAAGATACCACAGAGTCTGACACATCTGTTTCATATTTGGATATTTTACTTGAAAAAGACGTTAATGGTAATCTAACAACCAAGCTTTATGATAAACGTGATGACTTTAACCTTTCTATCGTCAACTTCCCTTAATTATGCAGCAATATACCTTCATCACCTGCATACGGGGTTTATATCTCTCAGTTGATTCGATACGCAAGAGCATGCTCTACGTATGTACAATTTCTAAAACGAGGTAAATTATTGACAAGCAAGTTGATGAAACAAGACTATAAGCAGTCTCGTTTAAAGTCATCATTTCATAAGTTCTATGGTCGATACAATGACCTTGTCAGCTAATACAATTTATACTCCATTCCTACGATACCGGTGGTTCTACGGTACCGGGATATCCCTTTATTTATAAATTCACTCGCTATAGGCGACACTTAGCGGTCAGATATTTTTAGAAAATGATTTGTTATACCTCGTTGTCATTAATATTGCTTTAGATCTTAAAATGTTGCAAAGTCTTGTAAGTTATCAAAATTGCATTGGATGGACACATTTTTAAACTTTACCTGTAACAGTCCTCATACCTTGCATTGTAAAAATCACACAGTCAATTTATAGACGCATTTTACAACTGATTGGCATATTTGTTGTCGTCTGATTTATTTACATTAGGAATGGGGTCATATGTCATGTGACCACTGTGGAAATGTTATGTATGGAACGAAGTTTCAGCAAGATTTATTTAAAACAATGAAAGAGTCAAAAATATTTTTAGATGACTGCAAATAAGAATGAAGATTTTTTTTAACCTGATTTATCCTCCAATTAAATTTTTCATTATTTGTTATCTGATAAAAAATTAATTATCTTCTGTTTTAAGGGTGCAAAAAAAAATCAAAAAAATTAAAATAAAATTTCAACAGACAAAATCTGAAAATTTAAAAAGGCATATAATGCTACTTTTAAAGGAATGTCAAGCAACAAATGAAAATTCAGCATCAAGAGCTTCACCTTTAAGAAAAAAAAATCCAAGATTATGGAGCAAATCCTAAATGACAATAGATCAGTAACATTAACAAGAGGCCCATGGGCCACATCGCTCACCTGAGCACAGTGGATAGGCAAAAGCACAAATCAGTTCAGTATTGAAAAGATTCCAGGGGGGGGGGGAGATTTTAAAAAAAATTTCTGATATATTCCTTTGTAAAAATTTGATCCCCCCTTGTGGCTCCTCCCTATCCCAGGGGTCATCATTTGAACAAACTGGAATTTACACTACCTGAGGATGCTTCCATATCAATATGACTAAACATAGCTTTTCTGTTCTTGAGAAGAAATATTTTTTCTATATGTTCTTATGTAACATTCGATCCTCCATTGTGGCCCCGTCCTACTCTCGGGGGTCATCATTTGAACAAACTTGAATCTACACTACCTGAAGATGCTTCCATATCAATATGACTAAACATAGCTTTTCTGTTCTTGAGAAGAAATATTTTTTCTATGTGTTCTTATGTAAAACTTTCTATCCCCCTATTGGGCCCCACCCTACCCTCGGGGGTCATCATTTGAACAAAATTGAATTTACACTACCTGATGATGCTTCCATATCAAAATGACTAATCATGGCTTTGCAGTTCTTCATCAGAAGAAATCTTCCTATATATTTCTATTTCAGACTTCGATCCTCCATTGTGGCCCCACCCAACCCCAGGGGGGCAACATTTGAACAAACTTGAATCTACACTACCTGAGTATACTTCCACATAAATATGATCAATCAGAGCTTTGCTGTTCTTGAGAAGAAGATTCTTAAAGATTTTTCCTATATATCTCTATGTAAAACTTTTATCCTCCTTTGGGGCCCCACCCTACCCCCAGGGGTCATGATTTGGACATACTTAAATCTATACTACCTTAGGATGCTTCCATTTCAATATGATCAATTAGGGCTTTGCTGTTATTGAGAAGAAGATTTTAAAAGATTTTTCCTATATATTTCTATGTAAAACTTTGATCCTCCATTGTGGCCCCGCCCTACCCCCGGGGGTCATGATTTGAACAAACTTGAATCTACACTACCTGAGGATGCTTCCATATAAATATGACCAATCATGGCTTTGCTGTTCTTGAGAAGAAGATTTTTAAAGGTTTTTCCCATATATTTCTATGTAAAACTTTGATCCTCCTTTGGGGCCCCACTCTACCCCCAGGGGTCATGATTTGAACAAACTTGAATCTACACTACCTGAGGATGCTTCCATATAAATATGACTCATCATGGCTTTGCTGTTCTTGAGGAGAAGATTTTTAAAGGTTTTTCCCATATATTTCTATGTAAAACTTTGATCCTCCATTGTGGCCCCGCCCTACCCCCGGGGTTCCTGATTTGAACAAACTTGAATCTACACTACCTGAGGATGCTTCCATATAAATATGACTCATCATGGCTTTGCTGTTCTTGAGGAGAAGATTTTTAAAGGTTTTTCCCATATATTTCTATGTAAAACTTTGATCCTCCATTATGGCCCCGCCCTACCCCCGGGGTTCCTGATTTGAACAAACTTGAATCTACACTACCTGAGGATGCTTCCATATAAATATGACTCATCATGGCTTTGCTGTTCTTGAGGAGAAGATTTTTAAAGGTTTTTCCCATATATTTCTATGTAAAACTTTGATCCTCCATTATGGCCCCGCCCTACCCCCGGGGGTCATGATTTGAACAAACTTGAATCTACACTACCTGAGGATGCTTCCATATAAATATGACCAATCATGGCTTTGCTGTTCTTGAGAAGAAGATTTTTAAAGGTTTTTCCCCATATATTTCTATGTAAAACTTTGATCCTCCATTGTGGCCCCGCCCTACCCCCGGGGGTCATGATTTGAACAAACTTGAATCTACACTACCTGAGGATGCTTCCACATGAGTTTCATTTTCCCTGGCTTTGTGGTTCTTGAGAAGAAGATTTTTAAAAGATGCTATTAATTTTTCACTAATTCTTTATTATCTCCCCTTGAAAGAGGGCGTGGCCCTTCATTTGAACAAACTTGAATCCCCTTCACCCAAGGATACTTTGTGGCAAGTTTGGTTGAAATTGGCCCAGTGGTTCTTGAGAGGAAGTCGAAAATGTGAAAAGTTTACAGACAGACGGACGGACAGACGGACAGACGGACTACAGACAAAATGTGATTAGAAAAGCTCACTTGAGCCTTCGGCTCAGGTGAGCTAAAAATTACATCTAAAAGTGAAATGGGGTGCAATTTGTATTGATTATCATGGTGAAATTTAACATTTGGAAATTGAAAATGATGATGATATGTATGTAGACTGTGGGAGCCAAAGGAGCCAAGAATGATTACTTTTTGTTAAATTGGAAAAGAGTTATTTGTGAACATTGATCCCATTTACTACTCTGCTGTTAAGTAAAGGGGATTGTAGAAGGAGGTTCTTTTAAGTGTTTCTTAATTATGAAAAAAGAATCAGTTTCTTGAATTTGTGAAAAATAAAAAAAATCACAAATGTTTTTTTTTTTCAGAATATTGTTTTTTTTCCCTTAACATTCTGAAAAAAAAAATGCACTTTAAAGATATTTAATCTCAAAATGATTTACATTTTAAATTACTTAACTTGTTCACTGAATTATATAACAAAATTTTGCTTAATTGTAACGCTGGTAGCGCAGCATACATATACACCGGTATCAGAGTAACGTCCCTTGACACTAGCAACTTACGCGCGGTATAGTTTTCATATGTATTTCAAGATTTAGAGAGTAAACAAAACCATTTCAAGCTGATACATTATTGAAACACATGTTTTATGTTGATGAGTGACATTTATTGTTTACAATTCTAAGTATTTAGTTTTGTTTTCAACCTTCACCAATAAGTACACTGGTACCGTAGAACCCCGGCATATCATTGAGTCAAATGCTGACTGACGTTTTTCATACTAATTGTTAGACCATTATTTACACACTGAATTGTCGTCGGATTTTCCCGTTATTTCCCGATCATGACAATGAGAACACGGCGGATGTGACCGGTCGGCAGGGGATGCTCACTCCTCCATGGCACCTGATCCCACCTCTGATGTTTTGGAGGTCCATGTTTGCTCCTATTTTGTATTGTTTAATGGACTTTTGAGCTTGAATACTGTTCGTTATCTCCATATATTTCATGGTAGAAAAAAATAATAATAAAGTGCTGCTTTCTAAGTCAGAATACCACAATGTTACATGTGGTTGTAAAAAATGAATACGTCCGTTAGCAAGAGTAATCTTATAAATATTTTTCCTATGGAAAAAAATGTAAAATTAATAAAAATTCTACATTGGGTACTTGATACATTAAAGCATTTTTAAAATGATCAATAAAAATGCAGAACTTATTCAGTTTGCAAGGGTTTTGAAATTGGATTTAAATGTTTTGTCAAATATAATAAAACAATTTGAAAAATAAAGGCAAAGGAAATAAAAGTTAATTTTTCCATAATATGTCAGTTTTGATCGAATAGACTATTCAAAGGTCTCAATTATTTATTTAACTCTGGTAAAGTAAACTACTGAAGCCGGTAGGTGCCACGTAGAAAAATATTTTATCTGGCGGCCGCCAGATAAATTTCTGGCGGCCGCCAAATAATTATCTGGCGGCCGCCCGAAAGTTATCTGGCGGCCACCACATAATTTCTGGCGGCCGCCAGTTATTTATGTGGCGGCCGCCAGATAAGTTTCGGGCGGCCGCCAGATAAAATATTTTTTCTACCTGGCATCAACCGGCTTCCGTAGTAAACTATGAGTATTATTAGGATTTTTTATTTGGAAAGTTAACTCGCTTATCAGATGATCGGTCCCCCTTAAGCTTGGATATTCAACATCAAATTGACAAAATCTGCAAATCAATTTCTTTTAAAATTATTGTTAATTCCAGCATCCTTAAGGGATATATATTTATATATTACACTCTAAAAATTTCTTATAAGATTAAACACAATCATATTCTGGGTGCATGGAAAAGTTGAAGATAACGAACGGTGATCAGTCTCAAAATATCTATAAACAATACAAATATGTGAAGAGGGTAGAAACACGGACCTCTGGAAATTCCAGAGGTGTGATCAGGTGCTTAGGAGTAAACATCCCCTGTTGACCGGTCTCACGTACGCGCCGTGAGTCGTATGTAAAGATCAGGTAGACGGAACATTTCGTAGTCAAATTCAGTATAAAAACAAAGGCCTAACAATTGGCATGAAACACGACAGCCAGCAAACGACCCAAACACAGGTTATATTTGCAGACAAGGTCATTATAACGAATTTAAGAAATGCTAGGGTCTTCGCAGAAAAAATCTCCACTTATTAGATAGCGGTCACGTTGTACTGCAACGTCATAAGTGTCAATTCTGAAAAAGCTAGTTTGTCGTAAAAATAATACAACAAATAGATTTGGTGTTTATAAGCCAACTATATGGTAAGAATGCACAGACACTTGACGTTGTATATTTTTCCTGTAAAAAATATACAACCCAATTAATAGATTTACTTAATATTTTACAAGGTACACATAGCCGCCATATTGATTTTTTTCTAAGTCGGTCACATCAACTTGTATTTTCGTATGAAACTCCGTGAAATAAATTCGGAAAGTGCAATCAAATGCGCGCATCATATTTGCAAATAGTAGAAATCTTTCGTCAAACTCGATATGCTGCTTCAATAATCCGAGGAATAGCTAAAGGGAGGGGAGGGGTGCTGGATGTTTACATTCAAAGTGAAATTCTTCTAGAAGGGAAAGCTTCTTCTTGATTGTCAATATATTTGTAAGATTTATATTTAAAAATAACCAGTTAAAGATCCCAAATAAATCTTTTAGACAGTAATATAACGTAACATAAGAAAAAATTTTTTTTTTAAATTTTCCTTCAAAATAACCACGATATAACTGATCAAAGCGATCAAATTTTGTAAATGTCAAAGATCGGCCCGATTAATATTTATTGTTAAACAAAATATTGAGTAGAAATGAATACAGTTTTAAGTCTCTACTTACACGCACTGAACATAAATAATAACACTATCATTACTGATGCACTGTTGGAGCCTAAAGTTATATATCGGGAGAATATTGATATTGTTTATTTAGAACCAGCTTAAGTATACGTGTGTGTTGGGGGGGGGGGGGGAGCACCATAAAATTATTCCAGTGATTGTTGAGATCTGCAATTTTAAGTATTGCAATAAAAGTGGCAAAATTTTGGTCTTCAATGTCGGATTCATTTTTTGGGTGACATATAAGCTAACATTTGATTATTATAGTTTATTTCAGACCCCCTCCCCCCCACCGGTTCCAAATTAAGCATATGTCAGGTTATATACAATCATGTGGCTTGCTGTTTAATGCTAAAAAAAAAAAAAGCCGTTCCGTAAACTCTACCTGATTTTTCCTCTTTTTTAAAATTATTTCATGCATCCCCCTTTTTGAAAGACTGTCAAGCGCAACGACGTGTATACAGTATATTTTACAAGGTATATATTTACAAGAAATCTTTTTATTTTCCTCATTTGGCATTTCTTTCAATTTAATATCGAAATACTTGTCTAAAATTCAAAATAATACAACACGCCGATCACCCCAAGAACTGACAAATACGGAATTCTCATTAGCTTATTGATGTAAACTTCCGGCCCCCTTTAGCGATTTCTCGGATTGTTGAAACTGTAGATCGAGTTTGAAGAGAACTTTTTACTATTTGAAAGTGTGATGCTCCCGTTTGGTTGTACTGTATGTAAGCTGAGACCTCGAAAGACTGATCACAAAATGTTTATTGTTTGTTTGTTTATTGTTAAACGTCCCTCTCGAGATTTTTTACTCAAATGGAGATGCCACCACTTGCCGGTGGAGAGCTACAAATTTTGACCTATGCTCGGCACTCAGGGCAGTGAGGGATCTTTTTCGTGCCAGCAACTACTGCGACACGGGACCTCGGTTTATACGGTCTCATCCGAAGGACCGGTCTCCACGTCCCACAGTGGGATTCGAACCTGTGACGTAAGGATCAATTCCTAACTCTAGAGCAAATGCTCTAACCACTGCGCCACGCGGGCGACAATCACAAAATGAATACAGTTGCAGGGAATTTATTTCACGGAGTTTCAATCGAAAATACAAGTTGTTGTGACCGACCTAGAAAAACCAAGATGGTGGCGATTTGTACCTTGTGAATTATTAGGTACGGGGTTATATATTTTTTATAAGAAAAATATGTAACGTCAAGTGCCTGTATATGGATGGTTGAAACTATGACATCAACGATATTCCCATACAGTAATGGACCTTCAGTCCTTTATGTTTGAACTATCAGAAAGAAATAACATGGGAATTTTGCCGACAACTAGCGAAGAAATCGAAGAAGCCGACTAGAGACATCGAATGAATTGAACTTTTTGTATTACATTTTGTCTTTGTAATTATTCAAACATTGAATTATAATTTTTTGAAAGATGAAGTCTCATAACCGCAACAGTGTGTGAAAACAAATTAATTAACCCTCTTACTGCCAGAGGAGTCATATATGGGCTCTACCCACTGGCTGCCACAGGGGTCATATATGACCCATCAAAAGTATTTTATATGAAAAAGTATTGATCTATTCAGTGTTTAAGTTTATAAATCATATATTTATTCTCGAGCATTTATTTGCTCCAAGTAATGAAAATTGTAACGTTGCCTTGGCAAATATTAAAAGACAACCATGATACATTGACGACGTCCAACTCACAGTGATGACGTCAAAAACGTCACAATACGTACAGGGCAATTCAAGACACTTTTCAATGGAACTTTGCAAGTTATAAATGAAACGGTCTTTGATTTCTTTTTGGTACTTTTACTATAGATTCACTTTAAGAGTCACTCAAAAAAAGACCATTGCAAAGAATTATGATAATGACTTCATAAATATGATATTGGAGCGTTATGAAAATTTGCTTGCACACACCGTTGCGGTTATGAGACTACATCTTTCAAAAATAATTAAAAAAATAATAACTAGAAACTCATTGCGAACAATGAGAGGTCTTCCGTCCGATTCTGAAAATAAAAACGAAAATTCAAGCTGAGAAAGTGATAAAAGAAATTCAGACACTCTGGAGATTTAACCCTGGTCGTCAGCGTGAAAATCCAACGTGGTAACCATTTACCATTCACTTTTTTTGCATCACTTCCTGTCACAACAGGAAGTAACGGCAATACAAGATTTTCTCACGATTCAAATAAACTGATGACTGACTATCAGTTCTGAAAGTTTTAGACTTCAGTCGTTTACTGTTGCCGAGCAATATTGTGAGAACAAATTCTAATTTTGAGGACAGGTAAACACGCGACCGGAAGTGAATCTCTGACTTTTCACTAGACATCTGCAGTATCTACAACATACATGAAATCATTTCAAGTACTTTATCAATAAGCAATATTTATGAGAAAGTTAAATATCAAAATAACGTAGTTTATCTCCTAAAACTGGAAGTTGACGTTTTCGTTTCCGGCGGAATCTAACATATTTCAAAACACCGAAAGAGATGCAATAAAGTGATGCGAGGTTTTATTTAAAAAAGAAAAGTTAAAATTTTTGATTTCTTTGATCACTTCCTGTAAAAATCGGAAGTGACGAGTGACGCGTTTAACCCAAATGGTACTCCTCAAGGTCTATTACTCATAAAAGTTTGGTGTTTTAATCTTTTACCTGCTTTTGAGATCTTGCTCAGACTTCTAATTTTGAGGACAGAAAAACACGCGACCGGAAGTGAATTTTTGAAAGATATTTAAGGTTACTCTAGACATTTGCAGTCTGAATAACATATTTAAAATTCATTTCAAATACTTTATCTATAAAAAAATATTTATGCGAAAGTAAAATACTCAAATTATGTAATTTTTCTTTTATAACCGGAAGTTGTCGTTTTTGTTTCCGCTGGGACCGACATCTTTCGAATCTGCGAAAAAGATGCAAGAAAGTGATGCAATATTTAATTTAAAAAAGTAAAGTTGAAATTTTCGATTTCTTTGATCATTTCCTGTGACAAACGGAAGTGACGGCTGACGCTCTTAACCCAAACATATTTCGAAACTACAAAAGAGATGCAATAATGTGATGAAAGTATTGATTTAAAAGAGGAAAGTTGAAATTTTACGATTTCTTTGTTCACTTCCGTAAGCGACCGGAACTGCCGACGACGAAAGAAAAGTAACGACCTGGCTAGTACCTATCACGAACTATAATCCCTGAAAGTTTGACGTTGATATCTCTTGTCGTTCTTGAGATTATCCACGGACAAAATATCATTTTGAAATCAGAAAATGGTCTGTAACTTGGCACCGGAAGTGAATTTTCAAATTTTCTCTCAGATGGATCAAGATCATGTTACAGCACATAATTCCTGAAAATTTCATGCAAAGCCATCCAATAGTCTTCGAGAAATCGCGTGCAAAAATTGGAAAGTCAAAAAAATAATAAAAATAACTAAAGCAGAGCTCGTTGCAAAGCAACGAGTAGGTCTTCCGTCCAATTTTCAGAAGCACTGCTTGTAAGATGGATAAATGAAAGTAAAGTATACTTAAAAAGAAGGCCTCCAGACCAAAAATGATGTCGATCTGTATTTAGTTTTTTCATGATTTTTATGCTGATTTTTCGTTAAATAAAGCAAATCAAGACTACTTCCGGTTTGACCGGAAGTGACCCCCAATCGACAGAAAATTGGGTCAAAAGTCTTGGTTGAATTCAATCATTTAATTTTATGTTGATATCTGCAGAAATACGTCATTCATAATCACTTCCGGTTTAACCGGAAGTTGACAAAAGAGACGATACTCGACAGGAAATACAATCAGATGTCCTCTGTGACAAGCATAATTCAATTCAATACAATGCTGCTATCCTATAAGTTGACAATCCTATCCTAGCTATCCTATTGTGAATCCTGAATCCACAATCCTATCCTGTCATTTCGGTCTAATCCTATCCTATCCTACATTGTGTCCTGCTGCTCTCAGTTTTTTTAATATTTAGGGGTTAATTTGACAAAACGAAAAAAAAATTATAAAATGACCATCAAATAAAAATCAGTTATAGTTATGTAATTAATTTAAATGTAATAAATTTTAATGGAGAAAAAATAATCGAGATCAGCTTCCATTTATTTCCGAAACCCTGCATGAATTAATTTGCAAGTAACCAGTTAAAATGTAAATAAAAGAATTGTAATAAAACATAGGCAAGTATCGATCTAGCAAACATGTGAAGAAATTGGAACTCTGGAAGAATTGAAGAAAAAAATATAGTTAAATTTTATTTGTGTTTAATTTTACATACTAACAATGATCGGGATACCTCAAGGTATTTGTGATTTCTTTCGAATTTGTTCTCTACGAAAAAAAAATGGAGTTAAAATTAGAGAGAGAAAAATGGGGAAACAATAAAGATTGCAGATACTTTTCTAATGTTATGATAAAGTAGACAAAAGGAACAAAATTTAAACTCTTTATAAGAATCAGACCACGAATACCAAATCCTTCATGCAGGGTAGGTACACTGAATTATAACTGTACCCATTGAAGAAACAATTTCTCTATCATGTCTACACATACTAAATAATGACAACAAGAGGCCCAGGGATCACATTGCTCACCTGAGCACTATGGCTAGGAAAAAGCAGAAATCAGTCTTGAAAGGTTGAAAAGTTTAAATATAAAAGTGGTTGGGGGGGGGGGGGGAAGGGGGGGCATGAATTGAACAAATTTGAATCTACATTATCTGAGGGTGCTTCCATTTAAATATGACCAATCATGGCTTTGCTGTTCTCGAAAAGAAGATTTTTAAAGATTTTTCCTATGTATTCCTATATAAAACTTTGATCACCCACTGTGGCCCCACCCTACCCCTAGGGGTGATGTTTGAAGAAACTTGAATCTACACTATCTAAGAATGCTTCCATATAAATATGACCAATCATGGCTTTGTTGTTCTTAAGAAATAGTTTTATTAAAGATTTTTACTATGTATTCCTATGTAAAACTTTTATCGCCCATTGTGGCCCAACCCTATCCCCGGGGGTCATGATTTGAACAAATTTGAATCTACACAACCTGAGGATGCTTGCATGTAAATATGACCACTCATGGCTTTGCTGTTCTTGAGAAGAAGATTTTTAAAGATTTTTCCTATATATTCCTATGTAAAACTTTGATCGCCCATTGAGGCCCCACCCGACCCCCGGGGGTCACGATTTGAACAAATTTGAATGTACACTATCTGAGGATGCTTCCATGTATATATGACCAATCATAGCTTTGCTGTTCTTAAGAAATAGTTTTATTAAAGATTTTTCCTATGTATTCGTATATAAAACTTTGATCGCCCATTGAGGCCCCACCCGACCCCCGGGGGTCACGATTTGAACAAATTTGAATGTACACTATCTGAGGATGCTTCCATGTATATATGACCAATCATAGCTTTGCTGTTCTTAAGAAATAGTTTTATTAAAGATTTTTCCTATGTATTCCTATATAAAACTTTGATCGCCCATTGTGGCCCCACCCAACCCCCGGGGGTCACGATTTGAACAAACTTGAATGTACACTATCTGAGGATGCTTCCATGTAAATATGACCAATCATGGCTTTGCTGTTCTTGAGAAGAAGATTTTTTTAAAGATTTTTTTCTTATATATTCCTATGTAAAACTTTGATTGCCCATTGTGGCCCCACCCGACCCCCGGGGTTCAATTATTTGAACAAAATTGAATCTACACCACCTGAGGATGCTACCATGTAAATATGACCAATCATGGCTTTGCTGTTCTTGAAAAGAAGATTTTTAAAGATTTTTCCTATGTATTCCTATGTAAAACTTTGATCACCCACTGTGGCCCCACCCTATCCCCAGGGTCATGTTTGAAGAAACTTGAATCTACTCTACCTGAAGATGCTTCCACATAAGTTTCAAATTATCAAACACAGTGGTTCTTGTGAAGAAGATTTTTTAATGATGCCATTCAATTTTCACGAATTCATAATTATCTCCCCTTGGAAGAAGGCGTGGCCCTTCATTTGAACAAACTTGAATCCCCTTTACCCAAGGATACTTTGTGGCAAGTTTGGTTGAAATTGGCCCAGTGGTTCTGGAGAAGAAGTCGAAAATGTGAAAAGTTTACAGACGGACAAACGGACTACAGACAAAATGTGATCAGAAAAGCTCACTTGAGCCCTCCGCTCAGGTGAGCTAAAAAAAGGATATGTTTGATGTTTTAACAAGTGTATGTTTCATCTGTTCATGTAAAATTTATCCAAAACTTTGTTTTCCCCTTAACTGGGCATCACGAAAATAACATATAGATCTAACTGCACCTATATCAACTGTATATTAGATTTTACTTTTGGCGTAAACCTAAATAAGAACTTCAAATTTGACAAGACCATAAACCAAGAACAGACAAGTCAAAATTTAGATCTAGAATATGTTGACTTTCATTTATTAAATAAGTTAAAATTTTCTTATTATATTCAATTTTAAATGTATGATAAAAATTTGTTTTATATTTATTATTAAAGTTATTCCTGTTTGAAATGTTCAGTTCATCATTTGTTTGTATGTGAATATTTTACAAACATGCAACATTTTCATCATGTTTGCTAAATAAAAATCAAGATATTCAAAATGTCAAAATTTCTTATTTCGCTTCAGTTTGTTCTCAATTTATGGTCAGTTCAGTGCCGTACAAGTGTATCTTAATTAAAAAAAAATATTTATGTGCGAGAATTTAATCAATTTATGTTTACAGAAAACATTTTCCTAAATCTTTATAGTCAGACAGGTTGATAGCAATAATTATTGTAGTCAGCTCACAAATATTCCTTAGATCTTATAAAACATGCATAAGAATCCACAGTTGTTACAGTATTTATAACCCAAATTTAAGTAAATCTTGTTTTTGATTTGATCTTAAATGTTATTCAGTGTCTAAATGAGGAATAAAAATAATTGACCAAGTTCACAACATTTATTCAGGGTAATTCCTTTTTTCAGTGAATATAAATATAATTATATATATTGGACCAAATGCATATTATCTACAATTTATATCTACAATGTATAACAATTGAATGTTCCATTATCATGAGACAAATTCATTAAAAGTGTCCATGTAAAGTATACATGTATTTCAATGCCAAGCTCAAAGTACATGTACATGTAGTTTGTTTAAATTGAAGTTTATCAATGTCTTATTACAATTGTACGTTTTACATGCATATTATTTGGCCTGCTTGTCCGTCGCTCAAATTGAATTTCAAATGTCAAAGTAGTTGTCAGAGAGATGGTCATAAAGTAACCGAAAGGTTTCACAAATGTCATCAATGCACAGAAAACAAACACTTCACACACTGATCTCCTTAATAAAGAACACCATCATTCCAGACTCTAGGGGGCTCTTTGGACACTTGTTTGAAAATCTTTCATTATTTATTCCAGCAGCAGATGAGATGAAGTGCAATTTGTACAGCTGCAAATTTGCAGGATAGTCCTGAAGAAAAAAACACACACCATTATGTGCATGTAAATTGTAAATTTTGTCATATACATTATGCATTAAAACTGTATTTGATTGTGATTATCTTTCTCATTTCATGTACAATTGTCTAAATTTCACCTCTCTATTTTCTGCTTGTATTAATCTATTTAATATGTTGTTTGTTAATTTCTTTTCATTTTTTGCTTGAAATTTGAATATTAAAAAAAATGAATATACATATAACATGACCATGACGACCAGAACATTTATACATTAATTTCAGTTTTACTCTCAACATTTAAAAAAGAAGAAAATCACTTATTCATAAAATCTGCAGACACTTCATCTCAACTTAGATAATGATTTTTATGTATTTTAATGAAACATGCATAAACACAAAATAAATAATCTAATCATACCTACTTCTAAATGTAAAATCCTTTATATTGTGATGACTAATGAGGGCAGGCAAAATTGGGTACCATTCTCTGAAATGAAGAAGATAATAAATGATTAATTTATGTTACATATTTTATGTTTAACTCACAATAGGTCATACATGCAATGTACATGCAAGTGCTGAGTGGGCTAATTATACACAGTAGCATAAGAAATGATCATGATGATTCTGCATTTAATTATTTTAAATTGCAATCAGATAAGAAAAAGAATATTTTCTTAACCACAGTAGGGAAATGAGAATATAGCAATAAGAAACTGAAAAAGGTATAATACATCTGATCATGTGACAAAGTATTTGTAAATATTTAACCCCCCTACCCTTCCCCTTTCTACACAACCTCTTTTTTCCACATCCAATTTCTGTGTATATTACAATAGAATAAAATTTTAATAGTTCAAGTCATTAAAACATTGCTTAAAGGGAGAGATTTGTATAAACATGCACACATTTACAGTGTGTAGTATACTTACATGGTCTTGCACCAAACAACTGCGATTATGATCTGTTATAGTCCGCCGCTGACGGTTCAAGTGGAATTATCCAGACAAACAGAGCACATTTAACAGAGAAACATGTTATTGAACTGTAACACAAGTAGCAATCGAGTTAATCATCCAAACATGCTGAAGAAATACGATCTTTTGATGTCCAATCTCTTCTTTGTTTACATGCGAAACTTCTTCCGGTGATCGTTCACGGTTAGATCGTACGCCATATTACTCGAAGGTAATAGAATAAATGTGTGTTAAGGAAAAAAAACGTCTATTTTCTTTTGTGATTTTATAAATATTTCTTTCGTAAACGTTCTATATCCTTTTACGTTTCTGTAATTTATTCTGACATATGAATTAACCTTTACTCGAATATGATTGGCTGTAGGATACAGGATAGGATAGGATAGGATTGGATTAACTACTATATGTTTCTATCGTGAATCTGCAATCATGAATCCTATCCAATCCCATCCCATATCAATTGTGGGATAGCAGCACTGTACCAATATCTGTGACAATAAGCAATTTTCTACTACTTCCTGTTTGGCCGGAAGTGACGTCATTCGACGCATTTTGATGATCTCGCAAGCTGTTACTTGTCATGTTAAACAACTTTGCTTCTTTGAAGTATTACAAATTCTCAGTACTTTTTGAGGTATCAGGAAAAATATTTTGGCCCCTTTAGATTCCTTATTTTAGGGGCCAGCCCTTTTTTCGAGATATCATTTAAAAGATCTTGTAACTCTGCACAAATTTTGTTATATATGTTTTAACAAAATATTTTCAAGTAAAAAGATGTCGTACAGAAAGTGTTCGAAAATTTGAAACTCTCGATACGACTTTTTTCAGGCCATAGCTAGCGTCGACGTGTGGCACTTACGATGAAAGTTAACTACGTATTACAGATCTACATATGTTGCTCTGTCTTCGATAAAAATTTCACGTTCCTGTGATGAGTGGTTTCTTAGAAAACCTGCGGACAAACTGACCCTCCAAAAATCACTAAATCGCAAAAATCTTTGGACCGGAAGTGAAGTCATCAAAATAAAAAAAATATGTATCAAGATTTTTTAATGTTCTATCAGACCTGAAAGTTTCATGAAAATCGAGCGAACCGTTTTCGAGAAATCGCGTGCACAAAATCGGTAAGAAAAAAAATAAGAAGAAAAACAGTGGAAAAGAAACCGAAGAATAACAAGAAGGTCTTCCGCTGAAAACGGAAGACCTTAATAATAATAATAGAAAACAGACGGAAAACAATAAGGTCTTCCGAAGGAAGTCGGAAGACCTTAATAATAACGAGTAAACTAATTGTTCAGAGAACAATTAGAGGCCTTTCCACCTTTTTAAGTGTTTTCGTGTCATTTGCGCTGAAAAAAAAAAAGAAAAATGCAAAAAAATGCCCCCCCCAAAAAAAATGCTCCTCCAGCTGGGATCGAACTCAAAACCCTTGGTTTGAAAGGCAGGTGCGCTAACCACTGCGCTACACATTCCGATAAAATTGGTAAGTTAATTGTTTAAGACTAAAGAATAAATACAAGCGTATTTTTAGAATCGGTAGGGGAAGAAAGAAGTTCCGTAAAAGGAAATAGTTCCTGAACTTGCAAGCAGCATATAAAATAACAAGGGACGGGCTGCGTGAGAAAACGTTAACACTGTTCCCTAATGAAAATGTACTAATGGACTGTAGCCCGATTCATCGATATTGTGAGCATGCTGAATTTTTTGAAAATAGCTTTGTTGTAAGCTTAAAAGATCGGGTTCGGATTTTAACATTTCTGACTGAATATCCTGAAATAAATATGAAACATTTAAGTAAGCATTTCTTTGGGTTAAATTAAATATGTGTAGCACAAATTAAACTCCCAACAGGCATTTTTAGAAGGGAAACACGACAATGAAAGCGAGAACTGTTTTTAATATACCGAAAATCGCTATTTCTGGAAACTGATTAATTCTAAATAAAAATCAAATAAATTCCAGATGTAAAAGAAAGAGAGAATGCTTGGTATTAAAATGTCGTATCATATCAGGAAAATCAAATGCTACTAACGACATCTGAAGAAATAGCCGATAAAAGGTTTAGATCATTTCTTCGTTCACCTGCACTTTAATTTCAAACACAACAGAAAGTGTAGTTTTTGCCGTGAAACTTCATGACTTCTATAAACTTATAAGACTCACCGTAAAACTCTCAAGAAAGTTTCTCTGAGGTCTATACTACATTCGTACCAAATTTGGTGTCGATCCGAGGTCTGGTTTGAATTTTACAGAAATATTCTACGTTGTTGTTGATGTGATTCTTTTTTAAGAAAGGGGGGGGGGAAGAATTATTTATTTTATGCCTCTTTTAAACTAAGAATTGTAACTACTTTCACATCCTTAAGCTTGATTGTGACCTTTGGGTCAAAGTCAAAGGTCAAGGTCATAACAAAAAAAAAAAAAACCAAGGAAATCTTTACTTTCTATGTTTTTACCTGATACTGGAGCTGGGTGCATGTCCTTACTTCTCATTTGACCCAATGTCAAGGTCAAATGTCAAGGTCAAAGTCCAAGGTCATTTGGTGAATTGCTATATTTTACACATATATAAGGAATTTCTTACATTTTTTAAATGACCTTGACCTTTGACATTGACCTATATTTCAAGATCAAAGTCAAATATGCCGATGCAGTTGGTCCCATGTCTCTAGGATACACCGTTTTAAAAAAAAGTTCATTAAATGTAAGCAGCGTAAACTTTCAGGGGGCAGTAACCAAAGAATGCTTTTGCAATGATAGAATGAAGAGAGCACTAAATGAGTCGAAGACACTGATGAAGGCTTGGAATCTCTACGGTTTACGGTTTCGGAGGAGTAGCGATAACAAGGTTTTATTGCAAAAGGGGTGACAACTTTTGAATGGGTTAAGCGTTGGGGACAAGAATGAAATCCTTAAAATAGTTTTAGAAGGACATATTATAGATGCAAAGATATTCAGTATATGTCGAAAGGTTTTCTACAGAATCTCTGACAAAAAAGCTTTTAAAAAGCAGCAGAAACTACCATACATGTTTTCGAAGAGAGAGAAGTCATTAGCAACTGAAAAAAGAGAAAAACAAAGGAAAAAAAAATTAACTGCCTCCAGCAGGATTCGAACCCCAGACAATGGGACAACATTTGGATCGGTCATATCTTTGCAATAAATGCACGCATCAAAATATTGAATACATATTTAGAATTTTTGTAAGACACTCTATAAACCCTGTAAATCCTGGAGAAAAATAGTGGAAAACAAAAAAGTTGCAAATTTAACATTTTTGAATTCACTTCCGTTCGCGACCGGAAGTACGAACGACGAAAAATAAAGGTCGATCACCGTATCTCCATTTGATGTTCTATCAGGTCAGTGAGTTTCAATTTCATATCTTTAGCAATTCTCGAGAAAATTAACGGACAAAATTCCATTTAAAAAAATACAATTTTCCCCAAAAATCGCGAACGGAAGTGAATTTCAAAAATGTGAGGGACACCCCTGGAGATATATTCATGATGCATCGTCCCTGAAAAAATCTTTCAAATTGAACCACGCATAGCTGAGATATGGCCTGTACTATGAAAAAAAGAATAATAATAATAATAACTAGAGCCGAGCTCGTTGCAATGCAACGAATAGGTCTTCCGACGGAGCTCCGGACAGGACAGAGCGACCTTGAGTCAAGGTCATGCAACATTTTAAGGTTATAAACAATCCTGTAAGGGGCATCAACTTTCAATGTTTCAACAGTAGAAAGACAGTAAAGGAATGTAAAATTCCCCTGTCAGTGAACTTGAACTTGTCCAAATAACTTTGCGTCAAGCCATGACACATTCTGCAGCTTGTTAAGAGCAAACACCATCTTTATGTCACCGACATAAAAAAAATTCACAGTCACGTATTCTTTCAGACTATTCATCCAAAACATCATATTCTAAGTGACCTCGAATTTAAGTCAAGGCCATTACACACTCTTGATGATATATTTATCATCTTTTCAGTGCAAATGCATGCAATTTTTTCTATTACAAAAGTATAGACCTTTTTGTTTATTTGTTTGTATGTTGTTTAACGTCCCTTTCGAGAATTTTTCAATCATATGGAGACGCCACCATTTGCCGATGGAGATCTGCAAATTTTGACCTATACTCGGCACACATGGCCATTTAGCAGTGAGGGATCTTTTTCGTGCCAGAACCTACTGCCAGACGGGACCTCAGTTTGTACGGTCTCATCCGAAGGATCAGTCTCTGCGTCCCACAGTGGGATTCGAAACTGCGACGTAAGGATCAACTCCTTAATCCACGACTCTAGAGCAGACACTCTTACCACTGCGCCACTTGGGCGACTAGACCTTTTTGAATTTTACACTTATTATATCAGTGACCTTGAACTTGCCTAAATGACCTATGTTAAGGTCAAAAACAACCTTTGAACAAATTATGAGCTTCCAGTGATACCCAATGACAAAGATATACCTGAAAAAGAATATTGCACTTTCTGTCAGTGACCTTGAACTTGCCAGAAAGACCTTGGATCAAGGTCAAAACACATTCTCGGATCATAAGCAATCTCTGTATCAAGTAAAAGCTTCCAGTGATTTTCTATTACAAAGTTATAGCATGTGGAAAAAAAATAATATTTATCTGCCAGTGACCTTGAACTTGCCGAGAAAACCTTTGTTCAAGGTCAGGAAAACCCATCTCAAGCAATCTGAGAAAAAGTTTCCTGTGTTCCTCCCACCCCTTATAAATTTATATTCCAGGCACGAATTTTGCCACTTCTTCTGCCAGTCTAGTACTATGTTATCTCAAACCGGTGGATCATAAGCAATCTTTGTTCCAAGTATGAGCTTCAAAAGTTATAACACATACAGTAATCTTACAGTTTTCTGTCAGTGACCTTGAACTTACAGGAATGACCTTGGATGAAAGTCGTGTCAAACCCTTTAATTTTGTCATAAGCAATATCTGTACCAAGTATGATACTTGCTATTTTTTTCCAATGACCTTGAACTTAATTGCTGGAATGATGTTGGATCAAAACCATGACACATCTTCGGATCATTAGTAATCTTTGTACCAAGTATGACCTTCCAGTTTCTTCATAACAAAGTTATAATATCCTTAGCAAACTATCACGTACAGACGGACAGCTAGGCAGACGGACAGTGTGATTCCAAAAGACTCAAAACACCCCCACCCCAAACCCACACACTTCATTTGGGGGGATATATAAATTCCTTTGTTAAATTATGAACACTCTTTCCGGCCCAAACCTTCTCCCTGGAATCAATATTTGAAAAAAAAAATGAATGTATGCTATGTTGGAAATTTTCTCATTCTAGTCCAGGGATTCTTGAGAATACTATTTTCAAATGACCCCATGCGCGGATCTAAAGGGGGTTGGGGGCAGTTAAATGTATATACTAAACAAGAGGCCCATGGGCCACATCGCTCACCTGAGTAACTTTGGCCATGCTGTTCATTGCCAGACTTCCCCCCCTTGTAATACCTATTGTGGCCCCACCCTACCCCCAGGGGCCATGATTTGAACAATTTAGAATCTACACTACCCCAGGATGTTTCCACATGAGTTTCAGTTTTTCTGGTCCAGTGGTTCTTGAGAAGATTTTTAAAGATTTTTCCTATATATTTCAATGTAAAACTTGTATTTCCTATTGTGGCCTCGCCCTACCCCCGGGGGTCATGATTTGAACAATTTAGAATCTACACTACCCCAGGATGCTTCCAAAAAAAGTTTCAGCTTTTCTGGCTCAGTGGTTCTTGAGAAGAAGATTTTTAAAGATTTTTCCTATATATTTCTAAGTAAAACTTGTATTTCCTATTGTGGCCCAACCCTGTCCCTGGGGGTCATGATTTGAACAATTTAGATTTTACACTACCCCAGAATGCTTCCACATAAGTTTCAGCTTTTCTGGCCCAGAGGTTCTTGAGAAGAAGATTTTTAAAGATTTTTCCTATATATTTCAATGTAAAACTTGTATTTCCTATTGTGGCCCAACCCTGTCCCTGGGGGTCATGATTTGAACAATTTAGATTTTACACTACCCCAGAATGCTTCCACATAAGTTTCAGCTTTTCTGGCCCAGAGGTTCTTGAGAAGAAGATTTTTAAAGATTTTTCCTATATATTTCAATGTAAAACTTGTATTCCCTATTGTGGCCTCGCCCTATCCCCGGGGGTCATGATTTGAAGAATTTAGAATTTACACTACCCCAGAATGCTTCCACATCAGTTTCAGCTTTTCTGGCTCAGTTGTTCTTGAGAAGAAGATTTTTAAAGATTTTTCCTATATATTTCAATGTAAAACTTGTATTTCCTATTGTGGCCTCGCCTTCCCCCCGGGCGTCATGATTTGAACAATTTAGAATCTACACTACCCCAGGATGCTTCCACATAAGTTTCAGCTTTTCTGGCCCAGTGGTTCTTGAGAAGAAGATTTTTAAAGATTTTTCCTATATATTTCAATGTAAAACTTGTATTCCCTATTGTGGCTTCGCCCTACCCCCAGGGGTCATGATCACATGATTTGAACAATTTAGAATCTACACTACCCCAGGATGCTTCCACATAAGTTTCAGCTTTTCTGGCCCAGTGGTTCTTGAGAAGAAGATTTTTAAAGATTTTTCCTATATATTTCAATGTAAAACTTGTATTTCCTATTGTGGCCCCGCCCTACCCCCGGGGGTCATGACTTTAACAATTTAGAATTTTCACTATCCCACGATGCTTCCACGTAAGTTTCAGCTTTTCTGGCCCAGTGGTTCTTGAGAAGAAGATTTTTTAATGACCCCACCCTATTTTTGTCTTTTCTTGATTATCTCCCCTTGTAAGGGAACTTGGTCCTTTATTTTAAAAATTTAAACTCCCCTTCCCCCAAGGATACTTTGTACCAAGTTTGGTTAAAATTGGCCCAGTGGTTCTTGAGAAGAAGTTGAAAATGTGAAAAGTTTACAGATGGACGGACGGACGGACAGACGGACGGACGACGGACAACGGGTGATCAGAAAAGCTCACTTGAGCTTTCAACTCAGGTGAGCTAACAAGTTAAAGTGACCATGCCCCCTCCCCTTAGAAAACACGGACCCTTCCTCGAAAACGCGGATCTGTGTTAAAATGGTATGAAAAGTCTTAGATATGAAGCTTTAAAAGTCAACGACCCCCCCCCCTCCCCCATACACACACACAAACACACACACGAAATAGGTTTTTCACGTTTGGGAAAAGAGTTTCTTTTTTTTGGCTCGTCAAGAAATTTCTGGGTTGAAATATTTTTTTTGATTGGGATCCCCTCCCCTCCCCCCCCCCCTCCATGGAAAAAAATTCCTTGATCTGCGCCTGGACCCCATCTAATTTTTTTTCTACATGTATCCGTTAAAAGAGGATGTGACCCTTCATTTGAACAAAACTTTACCCAAAATATTCTGTGTTAATTTTCGTTGTTATGGTCCAGTGGTTCTTGATAAGATAAATATGAGAAAAATTTACGAGTAGCTTTAGAACAACAACGACGATAATGCTCATATACACCAAGATAGCAAACAAAGATGAATTATGAACAGCAAAAGCTTACTTGGGTCTTTGGCTTGGGAGATGAGATACTTATTAAAAATTGAAATTATTTTGTCATTTTTTTTTTACAATCGACGGGCCTGCATTTCAAAGAGAGAGAGAGAGAGAATTTCTAGCTAGGTCTTTGAATAACAGCTAGTGAGATCGGTTCAGAAAACCAGGTCCCTAAGAATGTACATGCATATAAAATAGGCAGTGCCTTTCTCTCGGAATTCATCACCTGCTTCTATAAAGCTCCATCCTCACTTGTACTGACATGTACCTGGTAAAACCAACCTACTGCGAAGAAAAACATTCTATTTATTTCGAGAATGGGGGTTTACGTATAGTGATGAGAGGAAATTTATTCACCTATACGTTCATTAAATATGAAAGGTTGCTTCTGAGTATTTGTATACGATCGCACGACTTTCGTGTTAATTTATAAAAAGTTAGATTATGAAAGCAAAGAACTAAACTAACATTTGTTGTAGATTAATTAAATAATTATTTAGCCGTTTATAAGGTTTTTTTAACATCTGTAAGAACCACTTTATTTTAAAAAACAAATAATCGTCCTATTATTGGCGCCCATGATATATTAGACTAGGTGTTTAAATAAAACATAATTCAGATATCGACATCCAAGAGAACAACACATTCTTTTTCAGTGGCGGAAACAGGAATCTTGAAAAGGGGGCCCGACCAGTTTTGGGTCGGGGTAGGGGCCCAAAGCCACATTATAAATTGATTTATTAAATCTTGTGTATATTTTGGATACAAAAGGGGGCCATGGGCGGATATAGGATTTATGATGGGGGCGTGGATAACTTCGTTCAGGCAGGGGGTCTGGGGGCCGCCTTAAGGCCCCCAGCGGGTCCAGGGCGAAGCCCTGGTGGTGGCCCAGGGCGCGAAGCCCCCGGAAACTCTTAGGTTTTCGTGAATTTTAAGAGTAAGTAAAACCAGACACAAAAATAGTTGTATTGATTACTTCCTTTACACAAAAGCCTATAAGATATGAATTAAGTTTGTAACTTACAATACTCTAAAGTCTTTGTAGGAATTTCACGTCTGCCTAAGAATAATGTACAAATTCATTAATCATTTGATAATTTTTATTTCAAATTTACTCTTGAAAAAGCAGAAACTTTGTGTATCTCCGAACTTCGTGAATCTCCGAACTTCGTGTATCTCAGAAGTCGTTCTGAATCATTATTATTTCAGCAAGGATGCTAGTCAACCTGATATTTGTATGTAACTCTAATGTTATTCCAAAAAGTGTTGTTGTTTTTTTTAAATTCCATTCACTGACCTACACATGTATCTCCACCGCAGCCAACGAAACAATATAAACAAACACGCTGTAACGTGCAGTTCCCTTTATAGCAGTATGAAATAAACGAAGCACAATGATACACAAAGAATATCTGAATATTGAAAAATTAAATATTGCAACGTTTGTTTTTATAAGTATTATACATATATGACAGATACACTGTAGGGTAGGGTGGTGTAATTTCGACCGATTATTTTTTTATATTTAGATTTGCTCAAGTATGTCACTGCCTATTACATGTATTACGCTCAACATTTACTGGATTATTTTTCCTCCGGAATACCTTTTATTGTTCAGATTACATTGTGTTATATGTATTATTCGTCATGATATAAAATAAATGTGTTCGATTTACAAGATATGTGTGTTGGGTAACTTCAACAGCACACGGGGTATTTTCGATCGATGTGCAAATATAAATGAAATTATTCGCGTCATCTCTAATTTAAAAAAATACATATATATTAATTTAAATTATTCTGTTGTAAAACATAAAAGATTGTGAAAAAATGCTGACAAAAAGAAAAAAAGCAATTTTCAAAATGTACCTAATTTGAAGACATTAAGTGCACCAGGTGCCTAGAGACTAATTTACCGATTTGTCAAGGCATGCTACAAATATATATATGCGCAGGCATCTAAACCGCATGTAAACAAAACAGATGATTTTTTCAAGGTTATAGAACTAGTTTCTACGGAGTATTCTTGTACATAATACTTATCCTAATACTTTTTTTATACGGATGGTGGTCATGATTTTTTTTTTTTTGGTAACAAATAGCATTGCGTCATTTTCATTGGTCGAACTGAGTTACCTGCTGTCGCCGTATTCATGCAAAGGGTAACTTCGGCCGATTTCTGTTCAGCTGATTTGCATTTTATTTGTAAAAACTAAATACTATAAAATTAAAATGTATGAATTTAAGTTGCAAATTTAAACATAGTTGATAAATTTCACGCCAGGAATATCCACTGTGTCTTTCTGTATATACAAGATATTTTTAGAGGTGATAAACTGATAATTCCCCGCAATGGTTTAAAAATACTCGTCCGTAATTTTTCGGGCGATAAAGTTTCTTCTTGGATGTAATTTTCCAGTAAAGAAATAAATTTCGCCTATTATTATCAACATTGATTTGTATATGAAAAATGCATTTTCTTTCTGCATAAAATAGATGTGTGTACACTATAATGGGTTATAAACAAATTATTTTAAGGTATTTATGAACAGTCGAAATTAACCAGGTGGTCGAAGTTACACTCGTCTGTGATCATCCTAACCTATATCCTGACGTTAAAAAAAAGTCTTGTATCTATGTAAGTAAATTACTGCATAGTTACACCATTTGATAAATAAATACATCAATCAGTGGATAGGTTTGTAACGTAGACCTTCTGATTTTAAATTCATTTATTTACCTCACTCGGCACACCTCGGCCGATTCGTACCTCATCTGGATGAAGGTGACGGAATCAGCCGAGGTTTGCCGAATGTTATTTACCTTCGACCAGCCTTTAAATATTGCAGTATTTTTCTTTGCATCATCATAGGAAATTGACAAGTGCTGTCTACCCTTCAAACGAAATCGGGAGACGTTTTCCGCTTTGAATAATTATGAGATAATATTCATAGCCTAGGGAATGCAAGGTTTTCAGACTTGATTTTTAAGAAAACCGATACTTGGTCATAAAATAAAATTACCATTTTTTAATTGACCATTAATTATAAAACCAAAGTATGGCATTATTAATATTAGTCATGTCATATTTTGAAAATTTTAGGGGGGGGGGGCTGCGCCCCCAAGCCCCACTTAAATCCGCCAGTGGGGGCAGGCCCCCTGAACCTCCTCTAAATCTGTCAGTGTTTTCTTTCATTATACGGACTTGCAGAATAAGCGAAATACTCCAGACATTTAATAAAAATCTCAAACCCGATCTAAACGCGTTGACAAAGTCAAATCAGACGGTTTTAGTTTTTACGGCATTTTTACAGTGATATGAGAAAAGTCGGATAATTGCTGTTAATTTTAAGAAATAAAGTTCGGCATTTTTCAACCTCGTTCGGTATAATATAATTTACTGATAATTTTTTCCGTTAAGGAGGAACACATGAACGAAGGATAAAAAAGAGGTATTCTGCATGTACATGTACACATCATTGCTATAATTGTGTACTCGGGATTAAACCCAAAATCCTTCGTTACATTGTATATTTAAGGTCTTCCGCTCCAGCGGAAGACCTTTTACTGATTCTGATGGTTAAGATTATTCTTATTATTCTTTTTTTTTTCCTAGACGCCAACTTTGAGACCTCATATCTCGCTCATTTCTCAACGGATTTTGCTCAAATTTTCAGGGTTTATAGACGTTACAAAACTCTATCAGAATTCTGTCAAACATTTCAAAAATCCACTTCCGCTTTTGGGTTATTTCCCTTTAAATGGAAATTTAGGGGGCTTCATTTCCAGACAAAGGCTCAGAGACTGCAAAAGCTGGAGTAAAAATTTTACCGAATTTAAATAATAGAAGCATTTAAGTTGTGCACATCGGTTTTTGTTTTTCAATTTCTGTATTCAAGATGGCGCTAGAGAGGGGTCAGAAATTAAAACGCCTAAAAGACCGAAAATTTACACATATTTTCCTTTTTATCTTCTAAACTAAAAATATTTTGATAAGACATGTAGAATAAAAGTTGTGCACAATTTTGAGGCCTTTCATTTGACACCAATAAAAAGGGTCTGGCCCCTACAATTAGGGATCTGGGGCCCTTTAAAGTTTTTGCTTTATAACTCAAAAACGGTAAATATTTCGAAATAGCTGCCGGAATTAAAGTTGTTCTTTAACATCTTATTGATCTCATGAAAACGTTATTTTGTTTGAGTCTTGTGTTCTAAATGAGCTAGAAGCATAACACATATACAGGTTACTGTTTTCATTCAGCAAGTAAACAAGAGCTCTTCATGCGTGTAATTAAGATAAACTTACTATAAATAATAAACCTGGCTACATTTGATGCTAATATTCTTTAGAATCAAGTTCTTGAAGTATTCTGTGCTTTATTTCCAAATTATTTACTGACAACTTTCCCTTTTTATTCGTTTGTTTTCAAATTTGGGTAAACCAGTCTACTAAGCAGGGGGAAAAAAGATAACATTTTCTTCTTATCATATAAAAACAAACAATAACGTTAGAAAATAAAACAAAACTTTAAACATAGACTATTCACAGCCATTAAGTACACGCCTTTTACATTCAACTTGTGTGTTTACAATTATGTAACCCCTCCCTCGATAGCGCATGGCAAAGGAGGTCACCGAGGATCAATCGGCGTGTGAATCAGCGACCTAAGATCATACAAAAAACAAATCATAGAATGGCCATTCCAAATACATTTTGTAAACTAAGTGATGAGTGGATAAATATTTCGAATCTTTCAGATTATTTCATAATATCTTTGATTAAGTCGCTAGTACATTTCAATTTATATTTTATTCGCTGAATTACAAAAAAGTTGCATATTTAATTTTATAAACATTGTATTTTCGATATCGAGATAATTGCGCTTTGTGGAAAATTACTTTAAAATCATTTCGAATCTTTCATATGATTTCGTCTTACTGTTTATAACTCGCTTGTTTTAATCAGCTAGTCTTATTTGCCTTTCACTTATTCACTTCAAATTCAATGCATTCGGAATGCCGTAAAGACCACTTTGTTTGCGAATTAAAGAAACAGTTTATTTATCTCTCTAATGTTATTATTTAACGAGTTGCTATTTCTTTTATGAACATAAAACACCATGTATATAATTATCACGATAATTGTACAAGAAGGTCATATTTTTAATTGTTAGGAAAATCGAAAATAAAATTAAGTACTTCTGAGTTCGTATTATTTTCTTCCTAACGTACAATATTATTGCATACAAAATACTAGGTTGGACGCAAGTAAATATTTCACTTGTATTTGAAAATTCTATTGAGCGTCGAATGAATTTTACCCGTTTAAAAGTGTACAAAAAAAACTTCCTATGCAGTTTTCTTTGGGAATCAATTGGCTTAGATATGTCTACTCCGACATGTGTTGAAAAAACTCGCGCAATAAGAAGCCATACATTTCAAACTTGTGACCTCTTGGTCAATGCATGTGAAGATTATGCATGGCAATTAGTGTCTGGAAAACGAAGTATGTTTTATAAATGATTTGACAGGTTAAGATTTACTCTCATTCCATATTAAACACAAACACAAACCCTTTATTTTCTTTGTTATTTTATACCGTTAGTTATATTAGATAGATTGTTTTAAAAACGTGTTGTTTAGGAAGATTAATCTTATGCATTTGTTTTATTTCATCTAATAAACTGAATATACACATGATACGAATTACTGGTACATGTAAATGTGGTTTTATTTATTTATGTGGAAGAGCGCCCAAAATAAATCCACTTCGAACTCTGGAATTTCCTTCTTTACTGTTTAAATCATAGGTCCGCTCAGCTGACGAGCTGTTTTAATAACGGCAATAAATTAAACTCAAGTCCTGGCCAGCGATCGTTACGCTTGGCGACACTGCAATTAAACAGGTAAATACTAAGGTATTAAGATACTAATGAATATATATATTTTCACCTAATATGTTTTCATTGAGTGTATTCATAAGAAGTAAATTGCTGGAGGATATTATCATGTTCTCCCTGATCACATCGATAGCGCGTAGAAACAGAGGTACATGAGCACACACTTTTGTGTACAAAGCAAACATGTAAATGAAAAGGATGGAAAAAATGATGAAATAAAAACATTTCTCTATTAACTGAAATTATTGTCTTTACACAGCTAAAAATAAATGAATATCCACCTGAGAACATGCAAAAATTATACTCGAATACAACGTAACGAAGGATTTTGGGTTTAATCCGAGTACACAATAGCAATGATGTGACTACATGTACATGCAGAATACCGCTTTTTTTATCCTTCGTCCATGTGTTCCTCCTATACGGAAAAAATTATCAGTAAATTATATTATACCAAACGAGGTTGAAAAATGCCGAACTTTATTTCTTAAAATTAACACAATTATCAGACTTCTCTCATATCACTGTAAAAATGCCCTAAAAAATAAAACCGTCTGGTTTGACTTTGTCAACGCGTTTTAGATCAGGTTCGAGATTTTTATTAAATGTCTGGAGTATTTCGCTTTTTCTGCAAGTCTTTATAATGAAAAAAAACCTGGCAAATTTAGAAGAGGGCCAGGGGACCTGCCTCCCTTTTGTATCCAAAATACACACAAGATTTAATAAATCATTTTGTGTGTGGCTTTGGGCCCCTACCCCGACCCAAAACTGGTCGGGTCCCCTTTTCAAGATTCCTGAATCCGCCACTGAAAAAGAATGTGTTGTTCTCTTGGATGTCGATATCTGAATTATATTTTTATTAAATAGCCTGTCTAATATATCATGAACGCCCATAATAGGACGATTATTTGTTTTTTAAAATAAAGTGGTTCTTACAGATATCTAAAAAAAACCCTTATAAACGGCTAAATAATTATTTAATTCATCTAACAAATGTTAGTTTAGTTCTTTGCTTACATAATCTAACTTTTATAAATGAACACGAAAGTCGTACAATCGTATACAAATACTCAGAAACAATCTTTCATATTTAATGAACGTATAGGTGAATAAATTTCCTCTGATCACTATACGTATACACCCATCCCCGAAATAAATAGGCCTAGAATGTTTTCCTTCGCAGTCGGTTGGTTTTACCAGGTACATATAAGTACAAGTGAGGATAGAGCTTTACAGAAGCAGCTGATGAATTCCGAGAGAAAGGCACTGCCTATTTTATATACATGTACATTCCTAAGGACCTGGTTTTCTGAACCGATGTCACTGTTATTCAAAGACCTAGCTAGAAACTCTCTCTCTCTCTCTCTATTTGAAATGCAGGCCCGTCGATAGTAAAAAATGACAAAATAATTTCAATTTTTAATAAGTATCTCATCTCCCAAGTCAAAGACCCAAGTAAGCTTTTCTGTTCATAATTCTTCATCTTTGATTGTTTTCTTGGTGTATATAAGCGTTATCGTCGTTGTCGTTCTAAATCTATGTACATGTACTTGTAAATTTTTCTCATTTTTATCTTATCAAGAACCACTGGGCCATAACAACGAAAATTACAGAATATTTTTGGTAAAGTTTTGTTCAAATGACTGTTCACATCCTCTTTTAACAGATACATTGTAGTAAAAATTAGATGGGATAAGGCGCGGATCAAGGAATTTTTTCCACGGGGGGACGGGGGGATAGCAATAAAAAAAATATTTCAACTCGGAAATTTCTTGACGAGCCAAAAAAAAAAGAAGAAACTTTTCCGAAACGTGAAAAACCTATTTTGGTGTGGGGGGGAGGGGGGTGGGGTGGGGGTCGTTGACTTTTAAAGCTTCATACCTAAGACTTTTCATACCATTTTAACACAGATCCGCGTTATCGAGGAAGGGTCCGCATTTTTAAGGGGGGGGGGGGGGTCATGGTCACTTTTACTTGGTTAAGTATATACATTTAACTGCCCCCCAACCCCCTCTACATCCGCGCATGGGGTGATTTCAAATAGTATTATCAAGAACCTATGGACTACAATGAGAAAATTTCCAATATAGTATACATTCATTTTTTTTTTTCCAATCTTGATTCCAGGGAGAAGGTTTGGGCCGGAAAGAGTGTTCATAATTTAACATAGGAATTAATATATCCCCCAAGCGAAGTGTGTGGGTTTGGGGTGGGGGTGTTTTGAGTCTTTTGGAATCACACTGTCCCTCTGCCTAGCTGTCCGTCTGTACGTGATAATTTCCCCAGGATATAAATTTATGAAGAAACTGGAAGGTTATACTTGGTACAAAGATTACTTATGATCCAAGGGTGTGTCATGGATTTGATCCAACATCATTCCGGCAAGTTCAAGGTCACTGGAAAAAATAACAAAGTCTTGTCCGACCCATTTATTTGTAATAGAGAGTCATTGCAAGCTCATACTTGATACAGGAATTGCTTATGACAAAAGGGTTTGCCACGACCTTCATCCAAGGTCATTCCTGTAATTTCAAGGTCACTGACAGAAAAGTATAAGATTATTGTATGTGCTATAATTTTGGAAGCTCATGATTGGAACAAAGATTGCTTATGATCCACCGGTTTGAGATAACATTGTACTAGACTGGCAGAAAAAGTTGCAAACTTTGTGCCTGGATTATAAATTTATAAGGGGTGGGAGGAACACAGGAAACTTTTTCTCAGATTGCTTAAGATGGGTTTGTCCTGACCTTGAACAATGGTTTTTCCGGCAGGTTCAAGGTCACTGGCAGATAAATATTAAATTTTTTTCCAATTTTTTTCCTATAACTTTGTACTATAAAATCACTGGAAGCTTTTACTTGATATACATGTAGAGATTGCTTATGATACAAGGATATGTTTTGACCTTGATCCTAGGTCTTTCTGGCAAGTTCAAGGTCACTGACAGAAAAGTGCAATATTCTTTTCCAGGTATACCTTTTGTCATTGAGTATCACTGGAAGCTCATAATTTGTTCAAAGGTTGTTTTTTACCTTAACATAGGTCATTTAGTCAAGTTCAAGGTCACTGATATAATAAGTATAAAATTCAAAAAGGCCTAGTCGCCCACGTGGCGAGGTGGTAAGAGTGTCTCCTCTAGAGTCGTGGAGTAAGGAGTTGATCCTTACGTCGCAGGTTCGAATCCCACTGTGGGACGCCGAGACGGGTCCTTCGGATGAGACTGTATAAACCAAGGTCCCGTCTGGCAGTAGGTGCTGGCATGAAAAAGATCCCTCACTGCTCAATGGCCATGAGTGCTGAGTATAGTTCAAAATTTGCAGATCTCCAACGGCAAATGGTGGCATCTCCACATGATTGAAAAATCTCGAGAGGGACGTTAAACAACATAAAAAAAATAAAAAAATCTATAATCTTGGACAAGTTCAAGTTCACTGACAGGGGAATTTTACATTCCTTTACTGTCTTTCTACTGTTTAAACATTGCAAGTTGATACCCCTTACAGGATTGTTTATAACCTTAAAATGTTGCATGACCTTGACTCAAGGTCGCTATGTCCTGTCCGGAGCTCCGACGGAAGACCTCTTCGTTGCATTGCAACGAGCTCGGCTCTAATTGGGTATAATTTTCACATGTTCTCAGGCGGATAATCATTTATTTTTATCTGTCTAAAGACAATAATTTCAGTTAATTGAGAAATGTTTTTATTTCGTCGTTTTTTTCCCATCCTTTTGGTTTACACGTTTGCTTTGTACACAAAAGCGTGTGTTCATACACGCTATTGATGTGATCAGGGAGAACATGATATCCTCCAGCAATTTACTTCTTATGAAAACACTCAATGAAAACATATGTGAAAATATATATCCCCATTAGTATCTTAGTACCTTAGTATCGACCTGTTTAATTGCAATGTCACCAACCGTAACGATCGCTGGCCAGGACTTGAATATAATTTATTACCGTTATTAAAACAACTCATCAGCTGAGTGGACCTATGATTTAAACAGTAAAATAGGGAAATTCCATAGTTCGAAGTGTATTTATTTTGGGCGCTCTTCCGCATAAACAAATTAAATCGCATTTACGCGTACTTACATGCATGTACCAATAATTTGTGTCATGGGTAAATTCAATTTATTAGATGAAATAAAACAAATGCATAAGATTAATCTTCCTAAACAACACGTTTTTAAAACAATCTATCTGATATAACTGACGGTATAAAATAACAAAGAAAATAAAGGGTTTGTGTTTGTATTTAATTTGGAATGAGAACAAATCTTAACCTGTCAAATCATTTATAAAACATACTTCGTTTTCCAGACACTAATTGCCATGCGTAATCTTCACATGCACTGACCAAGAGGTCACAAGTTTGAAATGTATGGCTTCTCATTGCGTGAGTTTTGTCAACACATGTCGGAGTAGACTATCTAAGCCAATTGATTCCCAAAGAAAACTGCATAGGAAGGGTTTTTTTGTACACTTTTTAACGGGTAAAATTCATTCGACGCTCGATAGAATTTTCAAATACAAGTGAAATATTGAGGCGGTTAAGTTACATCCGTCCGACCTAGTATTTTGTATGCAATAATATTGTAAGTTAGGAAGAAAATAATACAAACTCAAAAGTACTTAATTTTATTTTCGATTTTCCTGACAATTAAAAATGTGACCTCTACATACAATTATCGTTTTTAATTATATACATCCTGTTTAATGTTCATGAAAGAAATAGCAACTCGTTAAATAATAACATAAGAGAGATAAATAAACTGTTTCTTTAATACGCAAAGAAAGTGGTCTTTTCGGCATTCAAAATGCATTGAATTTGAAGTGAATAAGTGAAAGGCAGTTAAGACTAGCTGATTAAAACAAGCGAGTGATAATTAAATGGTAAGACGGAATCATATGAAAGATTTGAAATGATTTTAAAGTAATTTTCCACAAAGCGCAACTATCTCATCAATGCAATGTTTATAAGAATAAATATGCAACTTTCTTGTAATTGAGCGAATAAAATATAAATTGAAATGTACTAGCGACTTAATCAAAGATATGAAATAATCTGAAAGATTCAACATATTTATCCACTCATCACTTAGTTAAAATGTTTTGGAATGGCCATTCTATGGTTTGTTTTGTGTATGACCTTAGGTCGCTGGTTCACACGCCGATTGATCCTCGGTGTCCTCTTTTGCCACGCGCTATCGAGGGAGGGGTTACATAATTGTAAACACACGAGGTGAATGTAAAAGGCGTGTACATAATGGCTGTGAATAGTCTCTGTTTAAAGTTTTGTTTTATTTTCTAACTTTATTGCTTGTTTTTATATGATAAGAAGAAAATGTTATCTTTTTTCCCTGTTTAGTAGACTGGTTTATCCAAATTTGAAAAGAAACGAAATAAAAGGGAAAGTTGTCAGTAAATAATTTGGAAATAAAGCACAAAATACTTCAAAAACCTGATTCTAAAGAATATTAGCATCTAATATAGCAAGGTTTATTATTTATAGTAAGTTTATTTTAATTACACGCATGAAGAGCTCTTGTTTACTTGCTGAATGAAAACAGTAACCTGTATATGTGTTATGCTTCTAGCTCATTTAGAACACAAGACTCAAACAAATATAACGTTTTCATGAGATCAATAAGATGTTAAAGAACAACTTTAATTCCGGCAGCTATTTCGAAATATTTACCGTTTTTGAGTTATAAAGCAAAAACTTTAAAGGGCCCCAGATCCCTAATTGTAGGGGCCAGACCCTTTTTATTGGTCTCAAATGAAAGGCCTTAAAATTGTGCACAACTTTTATTCTACATGTTTTATCAAAATATTTTTAGTTTAGAAGATAAAAAGGAAAATATGTGTAAATTTTCGCTCTTTTTGGCGTTCTAATTTTTGACCCCTCTCTAGCGCCATTTTGAATACAGAAATTGAAAAACAAAAACCGATGTGCACAACTTCAGTGCTTCTATTATTTAAATTCGGTAGAATTTCTACTCCAGCTTCAGTAGTCTCTGAGCCTTTGTATGGAAATGAAGCCTCCTAAATTTTCATTTAAAGGGAGATAACCCAAAAGCGGAAGTGGGTTTTTGAAATGTTTGAGAGCATTCTGATAGAGTTTTGTAACGCTTTTAAACCCTGCAAATTTGAGCAAAATCCGTTGAGAAATGAGCAAGATATGAGGTCTCAAAGTTGGCGTCTAGGAAAGAAAAAAAAGAATAATAAGAATAATCTTAACCATCAGAATCAGTAAAAGGTCTCCCGCTGGAGCGGAAGACCTTAATAATAATAGAAAACAGACGGAAAACAATAAGAAGAATCAGTAGAATCACTATAGGTCTTCTTCCATTGAGAACTGAAGACCTAATAATAAGAAACAGTAGAATCACTATAGGTCTTCCGTTGAAAACAAAAGACCTAATAGCTAGAAACTCATTGCGAGCAATGAGAGGTCTTCCGTCCGATTCTGAAAATAAAAACGAAAATTCAAGCTGAAAAAGTGATAAAAAAATTCAGACACTCTGGAAATTTAACCCTGGTCGTCAGCGTGAAAATTCAACGTGCTATCTCCTTAAACCGGACGTTGACGTTTTCAAGGTTACTCTAGACATTTGCACTCTGAATAACATATTTAAAATTCATTTCAAATACTTTATCTATAAAGAATATTTATTGGAAAGTAAAATACTCAAATTATTTTGTTTTTCTCTTATAACCGGAAGTTATCGTATTTGTTTCCGGTGGGACCAACATCTTTCGAATCTGCGAAAAAGATGCAATAAAGTAATGCAATTTTTAATTAAAAAAAGAAAAGTTGAAATTTTTGACACGTGCTTTTTGTTTACCTCTGTAAACATATGCTTTATTGGTTTTCACCACTTAGAGAGTTCTACACGGGAGATCACTCTCAATCACTAGTGAAAAAAACCCATGTATTAACCTTTTTTTCTCACGAAAACTTTGACTTGCCAATGTCTGTAAAATATATTGTGGGTCCTTCAAAAATGCAAGGATTTTTAAGGATTTATTTAAAACAAATCAAAATAGCGCAGGATTCACACAGAAAAAAAAGCATCATTTATAAAGATGAAAACGTAAATTAAAGATAAAAAATGAGGAAGAAAATTCAGACATAATCGGGATTAAACCAGAATTAATAGAACACCGTTGACGTTGGAGGTTAGTGTGCAAGGTACCAGCCACCCGAGGAGCTCCGAGTGCCGACCTGCTCGTCGGAGTTTACGGAGACAGCCGCCATTTTGGACCCGCTTCAAATTTTAAAATGCGAATATCTAGAGTTTGGATTTATAAATTTTTAAACAAATTATATATAAAACCCTTTTGGAAATGCCTCTATTAACCCTACTAGTATCAAAGAAAAATATTGAAAACAAAAAAGTTAGAAAATTCAACTTTTTAAATTCGCATCCGGTAACGACCGGAAGTACCGACGACGAACGAAAGATCATGTTCCGGCTAGGATTTATCACGATCTATAATCCCTGAAAGTTTCCACATTGATATATTTTACCGTTCTTGAGATTATCTGCGGACAAAATGTCTTTTTAAATTCAGAAAATGGTCCGTAACCTGGCACCGGAAGTGATTTACCAAAAAATCTCTCAGATAAAATAACTTCAGATTACAACAGGATTTATTTAAAACAAATGAAAATAGAGCAGGATTCACACAGAAAAAGAGCATCATTTATAAAGATGAAAACGTAAATTAAAGGTAAAAAATGAGAAAGAAACCAGAATTAATAGAACATCGTTGACGTTAGAGGTTAGTGTGCGAGGTACCAGCCACCCGAGGAGCTCCGAGTGCCGACCTGCTCGTCGGAGTTTACGGAGACAGCCGCCATTTTGGACCCGCTTCAAATTTTAAAATGCGAATATCTAGAGTTTGGATTTATAAATTTTTAAACAAATTATATATAAAACCCTTTTGGAAATGCCTCTATTAACCCTACTAATATCAAAGAAAAATATTGAAAACAAAAAAGTTAGAAAATTCAACTTTTTAAATTCGCATCTGGTAACGACCGGAAGTACCAACGACGAACGAAAGATCATGTTCCGGCTAGGATTTATCATGATCTATAATCCCTGAAAGTTTCCACATTGATATCTTTTACCGTTCTTGAGATTATCTGCGGACAAAATGTCTTTTTAAATTCAGAAAATGGTCCGAAGCTTGGCACCGGAAGTGATTTACCAAAAAAATCTCTCAGATAAAATAACTTCAGATTACAGCACATTGTTCCTGCAAATTTCATTAAATTCCATCATGCAGTCTTTGAGAAATCGCGTGCACAAAATTAGATGGGCGGAAAAATAATAATACATGTAATAAGAAGAAGAAACAGTAGAATCACTATAGGTCTTCCGTTGAAAATGGAAGACCTTATAATGCTTATCTTTACATTTTTAATTCATTGCCTTGTCTGCAAATGTGAACCTTGTTCTATCTTTCCTTCGAGTTAGTTTAATTAATGGAAGAGAAATTATAACAGTTACATTTCAATGTGAGCGTAAATTTGATTTTCGCTTATGACGTCAGCGCAACGTTCAACGTTTGTGACTTCATAATAAAAATCATCAATTAACCTCTCCATCCGTTTTATGGTGTATTGTATACCGAAGCCTTCCACACATATTATAAGCTAAGTATATTAGATTGTAAACATTTCGAATTATAAGCAACTGTTTTCCCCTTTTATTTGGTATATGAATAATAAAAATTCAAAAAATATATTCTTTTTATCCATTTTCTATTCCAGTATATCAGAAATTTCACTTCTGTAGCATGTCCAATGGCACCTTGCACCATTATGTAAATAGTGCACGTTTTTGAGGGTAACAGTTGAAACTGACACTCCAAGGAAAACCATTGTCAACCGACGCGTCAGCGTAGGTTTACAATGGTTTTCCGAGGGGTATCAATTTCAACTGTTACCCTCAAAAACGTGTAGTATTTATTTTATTATACTGAAGGTCTTATTGATTTCGGATGTCATAAAAAAAATTCGGAGATCGTCGTTAAGTTCACGCTTAGAAAGCTTTCAAACTTCCCGCTTCTATTTTTCTCAGTAAGAAAGATTTACCAACCTCTTTATTGTTTGTTTGCTACTCAGAAAGTCCTTTATCATCTAAAGTTTGCACTCGCAAGCATGTTTCGTCTGTCGTTTGTTGTTTTCTAGTAAGCTACTTCGGACGCAAGCTTTTATTGACATTGTTTATTCGGCTTCTTTCAAACGCACAACGTTTTGAGAATTCTACGGTGAAACGTACGCGCATAATTTGAACGCATGTGACATTTTCGTATTTTTTACCCATGGTCAAGTGTGTTGCTAACGCTGAGGGTAACATTCCAGATTGTTAAATGCGTCTAAACCAATCAGATTTTAGTATCTAACATGAAAGTATAATAATACGAATTGCATGCTAAATTCTGTGCGAGTGTTAAATCATATCGGTTTATTTCTTACAAAATACTACTTCCTTGAAAATATTTTAATCGTATGAAAATATGGTGGTCGGAGCATACGATGGTTCTGGATGGTCATACAGGGGCAAAGCGAAAGAACAATCCTATTTTATTTTTTCCTCCCACCATGTAGAGTCTAGGGAATGTAGAATAAAATCTTCCCTGTATTCATTTTTGAATCCAAACAAGATGTTTAACAGACGCAATAATTACTCTGTTTTGTAAAAACAATAAGTACTTGACTTCATGATGAAAAAAAAAATATGTTAAGGAAATAAAATTTTATAAAAATTACAGGTTTTATCAACAGAGATATTTTGAAAAAGTTTTAAAATGACAGTTATTGAAACCTTAATATAAACACTGTGAAAATGTACACCTGAAAAATTTTTTTTTATTTATTTTAGCAGATCAGCACTAAATGAAAATGAAGATGAAGGTAAATGTTTAAAAATGCTATTATAATATAAATTGCGAAATTTAATCTTAATTCAAAGCTTTCTGTGATTTCTGTAGATAATGCTATAGATATTTTCATACAGGACATACATTTTAAGTGGCCTAGCTAGGCTCTGATTTTAATATATGTATCTTCTTAACTAAAAAAAATGTATATTTGGTTAACTAAATCTTAATTTACAACTTATTGATATACTTTCATGATACCCGTATGATAGTATTTATATACATACAGCTTGAAAAATACGGATATATATTTAATTGCTGTGGTACAAATTTAGAAATTTATTTCAAAATTAAGGACTCTTTCATGCATAGCTTTGATCCTTCGATGTATTTGGTTCCAGTCTTTGGCACCTTTTTTCGGCTCTTCAAAGGTTTTTGGGGTTTTTTTTTTGAATATTTGGATTTCCAACTTTTGAGCGTAAGCATCACTGAAGAGACATAATTTGTTGAAATGCTCATCTGGTGCATTAAAATTGGTACCGTATATGATTTACATTCAATATTCAATATTTTTATTTAATCTATCTATATTATGATTAACCAGCTTATATATCTATAAACTAATCAATTGGGACAAATTTCAGGAAAGCATTTTTTTTTAAATATTTGTTGAAAACTATTAAGAAAAATTATGAGAAACTATTCAAAGTATATATGTGAGTACATTGAGAATAGTCATTGGAAATATTTAAGAATCATAGAATTTTGAAAGACAACACCTTACTCTAAAATGCTTCTTTTTGATAAAAATATACAATAAAACTTACCCATTCATCGGCATTGAAATTTAAATACTTAAATTTATGGTCTAGAAGGATAACGTGGATTACTTGTAAATTTAGGGATATGCGTTTTACTTTTGAGCCATTTTTAAATTTATATATTTATCTGCAAGTTTTCTCTAAATTACAAAATGTTTTAAATTGTGGAACCTTTATATCATATTTTCTTTTCATTTGATGCTACCACCTTGAGGCAAAGAAGGACCTTGAGTTGATGAAAAAAATCATTCATTTTTTAAGTTATCTAGCTGAGTAACTTATGTGACTTATTTATATCTATTTTTGTCCATCGTCGTTTGTCATATGTCAGTCATAAACATTTGAATATTTTCATCTTCTTCTCATAAACCGTTGAACTTATTTAGGTATAGAGCATCGATAGGCTAAGGGGTATAATAATTGTGAATTTCATGGCCCCTGTCTCCGTCCCATCCCCGGGGGTCCTGGAAAGGGGAAATCTATCAAAATTAATGCAATTTTCAAAAATCATCTTTTTTCTGGAACATCAAACACTCAAACTATTGGCATGATTATAATGAGCAATTAACCCTGGACTTCGTGACCTCAGGGTCAGAGAATCTGGAGTTAGTGTTGGGCTCTGTTGATCGTATATTAAAAATGCAAAAAAAAAAAATCTTTGAAAATCTCTTTATCATCCCTGTATATTTAGCAGACAAACTAAGTTCTTGGTTATGATGTGGAAGTGTACCTTTTCCAAAATTGTAAAGTTCATGCCCCTGGGTCAGGGCTGTAGTGTTAGGATGTGGCTTTATCGATTTAAAAGTGAAAATGCATTAGTTCTTATATAACTTTTTTCTCTGCTCCCAGGTGTTACGCAAACAAAGTAGGGTGAATTCACCATGCATCGGACACCCTCGCACTTCAACAAGTTCTAGCGATATCGCTACCAACCGAATATTATCAAAATGGAACTTAACATGTAGTATGTGGTTAAAATATAAATTTTTGACACAATCGTGTGCTATTTATAGAGAAAATATCATTAAAACCCGATTTAAACCAGAAAAATATCATACCTTGATCTCGGTGCTTTAAAATTAGTGATATCGAAACATTTTTATCTTTTATTAAAAAATTAAACTTCTAGTTAAATTTGAATGACTATTTTGATCCACAAATGTGAAGAGATTTTAGGTGCATCACATCGCCTTTGAAAGGCTTTACAATGCAAGTAATATGGCAACTCGCGCCTTTGTCTCGTGGGTTATCATCATCTAGTTTAAAGAAATAAATTGAGTCCACTTCTAGTCGTCATATATAGATATCTTGTATTTTCTCTTAAAATTTAGAGTTTTTATTTTCTATTTCCGTAAAAATAGCTGTCATTTGGGTTTTATATGAAAATGGAAGTGATCACCCATGCATCGGAAAGTGTCCGATGCATGGTTAATTTGTGTCCGATGTACGGTGAAATAAACATACTTCTTTAAAACAACTCTAACAAATATTATACAAACATTGAAGTAAAATTTTTGAAAATTTCTGAAAAATTATCAATTATTGATAAATTTTACCTAGGTCCGACCCATTCCGTTGACGTCTATTTAAAAGAACGACAACTCTAAAAATTGCAAAATCGTAAATTTCTGGTTACTCCCCTTTGATGATGCAAAATATGACGTAATTTCAAGGCCATTCTTGTGGTATTTTTATCACAACATGAAAATAAAAATCGGCATCATTAAAAAGTTTAAATCTTCACCTTTAAGACAGAAACAAGTAAAAACACGGGGAGACTCAGGTTCAATGAAAGTTTATTGCTTCAAATTGTCCGAAGCAAGGTATGTGTCCGATGCATGGTTAACTCACCCTAAGTGCATGATCATGACGAGAAAATGTGCCTCTTACCAAATTAAGAATTTCATGGCCCCATTTATGCTTTGAAAATCGTCTTCTCTGCCATTAGGTACTAGTAAGTTGATAAACTAAGTGCATAGTTGTGATGAGGAATGGTACCTCTTTCAAAATTATAAATTTCAGGGCTGCTTGGTCAGGAGCTCTGGTATTAGGGCGGGACTATGTTGTTTATTTAATGAAAATGAATTTAGTCTTTGAAAAGTATCTTCTCCGCTTCTGGGTATAAAGCAGAGAAACTAAGTGCATAGTTATGATGAATGTGCCTCTTCCGAAATTGTGAAATTCCTGACTCCTGAGTCAGGGGTCCTGGTCTTAGGGGATTCTATTGTTTATATAGTGATCTAGGAGGGAAATAGAGTAAAAAGTTGTAATAAGCAAGGGTAGATTTGTGAAATTCTGGACCACTGGGGAAAGTGTTATGATGTAGGATGAGGCTATATTGATCTTGGTGAAATTTGCACTCATCTGAGCTATTCCACTTTCCTATTTTCCTATTTACCTATGATAATTAAGACTAGTTCTCTGTAAAAATCAAAGAAATTCAAAGTAGGCTGACCAAGGCATGTCCTGGATGTTCTTCAAACTTGACATATGGCATCTTCTCAGATTAAAATTTAATATATGTAAAAAAAAAAATGAAGATAACCGACAGTAATCAAGCTCAAATATCCACTGGAATAATACGAATTTGGAGCAAGGCAAACACGGGCCTTTAGAAGTGGGATCAGGTGCCATGGAAGAGTAAGCATCCGCTGTCACGTCCGCTGTGTGTTCCTTGTTATGAACGAGCAAATGTTTGACATTTTTTGACATCCTCTGTTGCTATCGTAACTGGATTACAAAATTTTTGACCAAAATTGCTAATTTTGCATGGTGATCTTCCCCAAAAATTGCATTTTTACTCAATTTGTGTTTCAACCATAAGTTGGAACATAAACCCTTGTTACTAATATTTTATAAAACTACAATATCAACACCGATGTGAAAATGCGTTGCTTCTTTGTCATTTTAAATTCCGGATTGTTTGTGTAGCGATGAGAGCTCAGATGTATGCGTTGCCAGTCCAGCGCACTTAAGAGTCAAGAAGTTTTTGGTTCGATCCTTGCATGGAGCAATTTTTTTTTTTTCCTTTTTTATACAAACAATCAAGTGAATTTTATTTACTGATTTATAACTTTTAAAACAGATAAATTTGGTTCAGTTGCTCAAATTCGAAAGCAATTTTTCAAACCTACTGAAACTTCATTTCATATATCATACCATATTATCTTGTTAGGTGTTTATGTGAAGTATTGCTGTGTCACCGTAACTATTTAGATAAGTGGACTAAACTATTTCAATTTTGAAAGACTTTTTTAGTTCTTTCAATGTAAATCTAAACATTTTCCTATGTGAGTAACTTTAAAGTCTGTCTACTTCTGGTCAGCCGACCAAATCGTGGACATTTAAACCATAAACGTTTTGTACACATGAATCCTGCAGATCGCATGCCAAGTACGTCCCTCTTCTTTCTGTGAAATTAGTTCAAAACGCTATTCCTGCAACAGTTTTGGTCTGATTTCAACATACTTTGGCATAAAAGTAGACTTCACTAAGATACATAACATAATTTAGTGCATCGGTTTTTGTTTTCGATGAACGGTGTGGCCATGGTTACTAAAAATAGAAATTTCAGTGAAATACTTTTAAAACGCTACTCCTCCCACAGTTTTCGTTTGATTTCAATATAACTTGGGCACACAAGTTGACTACACTAAGATACATAAATAAGCACATTGGTTTTTGATATTGATGAACAGCGGTGCTATGGCTTCTAAATACAGAAATTTCTGTAAAATTCCTTTAAAATGGTACTTCTGCTACAGATTTGGTCTGATTTTAATATAACTTGGCACACAAGTACACTACACTAAGATACATAATTGTGTACACCGGTTTCTGATGAAGAATGTTGCCATGGTTACTAAAAATGAAAATTTCTCTGAAATTCCTTTAAACGCTACTCCTGCTACAGTTTTGGTCTAATTTCAATATATCTTGGCACACAAGTAGACTACACTAAGATACATAATTTAGCACGTTGGTTTTTAAAATCGTGTAATTAAAGAAGAGAAGAAGGTACCTTTTTAAGAAACTCTGGTCAGAAAGCAATTAGTAAAGACATGTATTTGATGGCCTTTTTAATAACATAAAATGTTATTCTAGTGATTCCAAGTAAGAAAACATTGCATTAACCCAGATATGTTGAGTAGTACAAATAAAAGGGGTAAATGAATCCATTTACAATAGACTAAAAGTGTAAATTAGATGGAAAAAAAAGAAGTATACATGTAGCTATAACAATAGTTTAATATGGTACATAAGTTAAGAATCATTCTTTGTTAATTGATTTAGCCTTAACTATCGATTAGTCTTATTTTTCATTTCAATTTATTATATTTTTTTTAAATGTTTGAAATGAAATAGAATGAAGAACTAGAGCCGAGCTCGTTGCAATGCAACGAATAGGTCTTCCGTCGGAGCTCCGGACAGAACATAGCGACCTTGAGTCAAGGTCATGCAACATTTTAAGGTTATAAACAATCCTGTAAGAGGCATCAACTTCCAATGTTTCAACAGTAGAAAGACAGTAAAAGAATGTAAAATTCCCCTGTCAGTGAACTTGAACTTGTCCAAATAATCGTGCGTCAAGCCAGGACACATTCTGCAGCTGGTTAAGAGCAAACACCATCTGTATGTCATCGACAAAAAAAATTCACAGTCACGTATTCTTTCAGACTATTCATCCAAAACATCATATTCTAAGTGACCTCAAATTTAAGTCAAGGCCATTACACACTTTGGATGATATATTTATCATCTTTTCAGTGAAATGCAAATGCATGCAATTTTTTCTATTACAAAATTAAAGACCTTTTTGTTTGTTTGTTTGTGTGTATGTTGTTTAACGTCCCTCTCGAGAATTTTTCAATCATGTGGAGACGCCACCATATTTGCCGATGGAGATCTGCAAATTTTGACCTATACTCGGCACTCATGGCCATTGAACAGTGAAGGATCTTTTTCGTGCCAGCACCTACTGCCAGATGGGACTTCAGTTTATACGGTCTCATCTGAAGGAGCGGTCTCTGCGTCCCATAGTGGGATTCGAACCTGCGACATAAGGATCAACTCCTTAATCCACGACTCTAGAGGAGACACTCTTACCACTGCGCCACGTGGGCGACTAGACCTTTTTGAATTTTACACTTATTATATCAGTGACCTTGAACTTGCCTAAAAGACCTATTTTAAGGTCAAAAACAACCTTTGAACTAATTATGAGCTTCCAGTGATACTCAATGACCAAGATATTCCTGAAAAAGAATATTGCACTTTTCTGTCAGTGACCTTGAACTTACCAGAAAGACCTTGGATCAAGGTCAAAACACATCCTTGGATCATAAGCAATCTCTGTATCAAGTAATAGCTTCCAGTGATTTTATATTACAAAGTTATAGCATGGAAAAAAATTTAATATTTATCTGCCAGTGACCTTGAACTTGCGGGAAAAACCTCTATTCAAGGTCAGGACAAACCCATCTCAAGCAATCTGAGAAAAAGTTTCCTGTGTTCCTCCCACCCCTTATAAATTTATAATCCAGGCACGAGTTTTGCCACTTCTTCTGCCAATCTAGTACTATGTTATCTCAAACCGATGGATCATAAGCAATCTTTGTTCTTAGAATGAGCTTCTAAAATTATAGCACATACAGTAATCTTACACTTTTCTGTCAGTGGCCTTGAACTTACAGGAATGACCTTGAATGAAGGTCGTGGCATACCCTTTTTGTCATAAGCAATTCCTGTATCCAGTGAGCTTCCGGTGACTCTCTATTACAGATAAATGAGTCGGACAAAACTTTGCTATTTTTTTTAAGTGACCTTGAACTTGCCGGAATGATGTTGGATCAAAACCATGACACACCCTCGGATCATTAGTAATCTTTGTACCAAGTATGACCTTCCAGTTTCTTCATAACAAAGTTATATCCTGGGCAAACTATCACGTACAGACGGACAGCTAGGCAGACGGACAGTGTGATTCCAAGACTCAAAACACCCCCACCCCAAACCAACACACTTCGTTTGGGGGGATATATAAATTCCTATGTTAAATTATGAACACTCTTTCCGGCCCAAACCTTCTCCCTGGAATCAAGATTTGAAAAATAAAATGAATGTATGCTATGTTGGAAATTTTCTCATTCTAGTCCAGGGGTTCTTGAGAATACTATTTTCAAATGACCCCATGCGCGGATCTAAAGGGGGTTGGGGGCAGTTAAATGTATATACTAAAGCAAGTAAAAGTAACCATCCCCCCCCCCTCCTAGAAAATGCAGACCCTTCCTCGATAACGCGGATCTGTGTTAAAATGGTATGAAAAGTCTTAGGTATGAAGCTTTAAAAGTCAACGACCCCCCCCCCCCCCACACACACACACACACGCACACAAACACACACACGAAATAGGTTTTTCACGTTTGTGAAAAGAATTTCTTTTTTTTTGGCACGTCAAGAAATTTCTGGGTTGAAATATTTTTTTATTGGGATCCCATCCCCCCCCCCCCCCACCCGTGGAAAAAAAATTCCTTGATCCGCGCCTGGACCCCATCTAATTTTTACTACATGTATCCGTTAAAAGAGGATGTGACCCTTCATTTGAACAAAACTTTACCAAAAATATTCTATGTTAATTTTCGTTGTTATGGCCCAGTGGTTCTTGATAAGATAAAAATGAGAAAATTTTACGTCAAGTAACTTTAGAACGACAACGACGATAACGCTTATACACGCCAAGAAAGCAAACAAAGCTGAAGAATTATGAACAGAAAAGCTTACTTTGGGCCTTTGGGCTTGGGAGATGAGATACTTATTTAAGAAATAAACAACAATGTTAAAAAGTTCTCTGGGAAATGAACTTGGTTGGTCACGTGATCAAATCCTGTGAATCCCTAAGGGCTTCTCAGATTTGATCAGGTACCAACCAAGTTCATTTCCCAGAGAACTTTTTAACATTGTTGTTTATTATTTTTATTTACATTTGAGACGAATTTTCTGAAAAAAACTGCATTTATTACATGAACGGCCCGCCGTATTCATGCTATGTTGTGACGCGAAGTGACCTAGAAGCTGTTTGGTCTTGAGAGTTCGCCTCGCTCCAACATTTGAAAACTTATATTGCTGTTCAGCAGTCCAGTTCAGGAAATATCTATTCATGATAATAAAAAAAAACAATGATCGCTACTGAGAATGATCTTACTATTATTGTATGAGTTCTTTATATAAAGTCAAAAGCGGTGATATCGTCTTCAGTTTACATACCTTCAAAGGAATTTCGGGTTAAAAAGGTAAGCGTGATTTTAGGCTAATTAAAAACATTCTTCACACCGAAGAAAGAACTAATGATCATTTGTTGAACGAAAAAAAAAACATATATGTTTCAATAATTTTATCTTTTTCATCGCTTTAACGGCTTAGAAGTTCCGAAACCAGTGTCACCGGGACAGAAATATGTAGACAAGATATCATCTCGCTGTGTGATACGGTCACGCCATGACCTCTGACCCCCTAATAAGTTTGTACAGAATTGAACATATTTTCTCTTCAATAGGTTCATCTAAGAAAAATATTTGCAAATGTAAATAATAAAAATTGAAATTATTTTGTCATTTTTTTACGATCGACAGGCCTGCATTTCAAAGAGAGAGAGAGAGAATTTCTAGCTAGGTCTTTGAATAACAGTGACATCGGTTCAGAAAACCAGGTCCCTAGGAATGTACATGTATATAAGATAGCCAGTGCCTTTCTCTCGGAATTCATCACCTGCTTCTGTAAAGCTCCATCCTCACTTGTACTTACATAACCGGCTGCGAAGGAAAACATTCTATTTATTTCGGGGATGGGGGTATACGTATAGCGATGAGAGGCAATTTATTCACCTATACGTTCATTAAATATGAAGATTGCTTCTGAGTATTTGTATACGATCGCACGACTTTCGTGTTAATTTATAAAAGTTAGATTATGTAAGCAAATAACTAAACTAACTTTTGTTCTAGATGAATTAAATAATTACTTAGCCGTTTGTAAGTTTTTTTTAAACATTTGTACAGTGCAGGAAACTAATTTTGTTACAGCATCGATGCTGATTTTAATGCTTCCTTTGCTTGCTGATTTGAATGCTTCCTTTGCTTGCTGATTTAATGCTAGTAATCCTTATCCTGATGCTGTTTTATAATTAGGTCAATGCTACCGGAAGTAGCATCATGCTACCGGAAGTAGATAATGAATTTCAGCATTGCCGTTTAAAGCAATAAAAGTGCCTTTTACAATTATTTGATCATAATATCTCACTATGTATCAATAATGTGAGTACTTTAACCAATATTTTTTCTTTCTTTTTTAATTTTTTACTGAATTAAAACTCATTGATTTTCTGATGCTAGTAGGATAATGCTGATTTTATGTAGGTCAATGCTGGTTTTATCCTTTGCTTGCTGATGCTGATCCTGGTAATGCTGTTTTTTAAATGCTGATGCTGATGCTAGCTCGATCCTGATGCTACTAATGTTTATGCTGATGCTGGTTTATGTAACAAAATTAGTTCCCTGCACTGTAAGAACCACTTTATTTTAAAAAACAAATAATCGTCCTATTATGGGCGCCCATGATATATTAGACAGGATGTTTAATTAAAATATAATTCAGATATCGACATCCAAGAGAACAACACATTCTTTTTTTCAGTGGCGGATAAAGGAATCTAGAAAAGGGGGCCCGACCAGTTTTGGGTCGGGTAGGGGCCCAAAGCCACATAAAAATTGATTTATTAAATCTTGTGTATATTTTGGATACAAAAAGGGGGCTTGCAGGCCCCCTGAACCTCCTCTAAATCTGCCAGTGTTTTTTTTTCATTAGTCAGCCCTCGGGCTGACTAGTTACGGTGGGATAAAACTGCAAGTACGCTTGCATAATTTGGAATTCTGGGAAAAAGATGTACACGACTTGTTCTAAAGAAACTCGTGCTATTTGCTCCAACCAAAGGGCGTGATTCTTCACAAACACCCTCTAAACAAAGACGCGACCTCGATCTATTTATAGACTGCATTGTTCTTCGTCGTTCTCGACGAAAAATTAAAGAAGAGATTGTTCTAAGTGGGAAATATGATACTATGAAAATATTTCAGTGCTTCTTATAGAAGATGAGAAGTTTATATGCAGAGCACATTTAACACTTGATATATACCCTCAATCGCCGTTGCAAGTTCAAGGATGTGTGTGTATTCCTCTGCATACCTGATGCAAGACTCCCTCATCAATACCTTGCATAAGACAGGTACGGGTCGGAATTCACACAATAATCCACTTGCACAAAGGTCCCAAGACAGTGAAAAAAAAAGAATCTCTTTACTTTAATGATGAAAGTTATGAAAACGTCAGAATATCACTTAAGATGTGTAAATTCTTATAATTTACACGATGATAGACATGTACATGTAAGTGCCGCTTGTGCACGTGAACCGCGCCCACAGGTGAGAAACTGACCACAGTAGAACTGCGATAGTTGAGAGAAACTGCGCGGATTTATAGACAGCCCCCCCCCCCCCAAATTAGAGAGAGTGAGCGAGATGGAATCCAGTATCATTTTAGGGTATACGTACTGTATGTATAAAATATTTTGAATCTCCAGTTTATTACTTTATTTGGAAGCAATTCTTTTCTTTCCTAATAACACTAAAATGGATGCTTAAATTTAGAAATTGAATTAAATATACATACAGTATGCACCCTCCCCCTTCCCCTATCATGCATTGCCTCGAACCTGCATGATTAAAACTTTTATCTAATAATAATTAACACAATCTAACCCAAGGTCTACCTTCCCTTTCAGCATCATAATCTATATTATTTATAGAATTTAACAGTAAAAATGAAAATGCATACATTCTTACACGTTCAATGATTGGGATCATAGTGGCTTTGTTCATTTCTGAGACGAACTTTATCTGATGTCCGCGCCCAAGAGAAATTAATTGGAGGTCATCATAATGATCACGATGCAGTTTAACTAAAATTTATTCTATGCTTTATTATTTATTATGTAAAGAATTATGTTACAAATAAGAAAACGACTGGGCGAATTTTAACTTAGACGACAATGACTTTTAATGAACACAACACGATGGATAAAACAAATCATATACCATCACAAACCAAGAAAGAAACTTTCTGTATTCCAGTGGCTGACTCTCAGCTTTTTTAAAAAAAGCTAACCTTGTTATAAAGACTTGCAGAATACTCCAGACATTAAATAAAAATCTCGAACCCGATCTAAAACGCGTTGACAAAGTCAAACCAGACGGTTTTAGTTTTTAGGGCATTTTTACAGTGATATGAGAAAAGTCTGATAATTGCTGTTAATTTTAAGAAATAAAGTTCGTCATTTTTCAACTTCGTTCGGTATATTATTATTTACTGACAATTTTTTCCGTTAAGGAGGAACACATGGGCGAAGGATAAAAAAGAGGTATTCTGCATGTACATGTACACAACATTGTTATTGTGTACTCGGATTAAACCGAAAATCCTTCGTTACATTGTATTTGGGTATAATTTTCACATGTTCTCAGGCGAATATTCATTTATTTTTATCTGTCTAAAGACAATAATTTCAGTTGATAAAGAAATGTTTTTATTTCATCGTTTTTCCCTATCCTTTTGATTTACACGTTTGCTTTGTACACAAAAGCGTGTGTTCATATACCGCTGTTTCTACGCGCTATCGATATGATCAGGGAGAACATGATATTCTCCAGCAATTTATTTTTATGAAAACACTCAATGAAAACATATTAGGTGAAAATATATATACCGATAGTATCTTAATATCTTATTAGTATATACCTGTTTAATTGCAATGTAACCAAGCGTAACGATCGCTGGCCAGGACTTGAATATAATTTATAACCGTTATGAAAACAACTCGTCAGCTGAGCGGACCTATGATTTAAACAGTAAAATAGGGAAATTCCAGAGTTCGAAGTGTATTTATTTTGGGCGCTCTTCCACATAAACAAATAAGACCGCATTTACGCGTACTTACATGCATGTACCAGTAATTCGTATCATGGGAAAATTCAGTTTATTAGATGAAATAAAACAAATGCATAAGGTTAATCTTCCTAAACAACACGTTTTTAAAACAATCTCTAATATAACTGACGGTATAAAATAACAAAGAAATAACGGGATTGTGTAAACTTGTATTTAATTTGGAATGAGAACAAATCTTAACCTGTCAAATCATTTATAAAACATACTTCGTTTTCCAGACACTAATTGTCGTGCGTAATCTTCACATGCACTGACCAAGAGGTCACAAGTTTGAAATGTATGGCTTCTCATTGCGTGAGTTTTGTCAACACATGTCGGAGTAGACAATCTAAGCCAATTGATTCCCAAAGAAAACTGCATAGGAAGGGTTTTTTTTTTTTTTTTTTTTTTTTTTTTTACACTTTTTAACGGGTAAAATTCATTCGACGCTCGATAGAATTTTCAAATACAAGTGAAATATTTAGGTTACTTGCGTCCGACCTAGTATTTTGTATGCAATAATATTGTAAGTTAGGAAGAAAATAATACAAACTCAAAAGTAGTTAATTTTATTTTCGATTTTCCTGACAATTAAAAATGTGACCTCTACGTACAATTATCGTGATAATTATATATATAATAGTTTATTCAGGATATAACTTTGGGCAATACAGCCCATCAGTTTACAAAAAATAACATATAATAAGATATATTACAAAATTTAAGACTCTCAGTGAGCCTAAACTGGGGGGTGAAACCCCTGGTCAAGTGTTCCTCAGTCCCACAGTTCCACTCATTTATAGTATACAATAATATATATTGAACAAATTAAGTACAATACAATAAGCAGCACAATACATAATTCAAAGTTATAATACAATGTATAGCAATGATGTTTTAATGTACAGACATCTGAAAATATAAACCTTACACAGATAGAAATTAGGTTAACCTGATTGATCTTCGTTGCGTAATGTTAGAGCATAATGAATATATTTCCCTAAACCAACTAAAGTAGATATGCGGTTGGTACCCAACAATTGGATTAATTTAAAAGTACTTGGCGATTTGTAATAATATTCATTTATATATTTTTTTCTTAAATTTAGATATCTAGGGCATTGAAGAATGAAATGAAATTCGTCTTCTATTTCACGTGTATTACAAACATCGCATAATCTATCCCCTCTACTTTTGCCTTGGTACCTTCCGCATTCTATGTTAAGATAGTGAGACGAAAGTCTAATGCGGGAAATATGTTTTTTTAAATTACTCTGAAAAGGTTTTGTTAAATAGGATTGCATTTTACAGAAGTCAGATTGGACAATATGTTTATATAGAAAGCATTTTGTCGAATTATCCATAAATGCAGTGCACTCTTGGAGGTATATATCTAGGATTCTATTTTTATACACGTGCATAAAATGATCAAAGTTTATTGCTTGCTGTTTTATCCAAAATTCTCCCAGACCCAATCTAAATAGTTCCAGTTTTACATCACGAGCCCAGTTTATACTTGTTCCCGACCCATTCTCTGCATCATATCGAAGGTATTCATAAGAAGATTTTAAAATGCAGTTTTCTGTTTTTAATAATTTACACCAGAATTTCATAATTTTCAATTTCCTTTGTATAATAAGTGGATATCGTCCCAATTCTCTATAAATCATATAATTGCATACATTGCGCCTAACACCGAGGGTAATTTTACAAAAGGATAAATGCAGTCTTTCAATTTCCGGAGATTTATGAAAACCCCAGATTTCGCTTCCATATGAGATAACACTTCCAACATATGTATCAAAGAGTTGACATCGGGTTTCGACGTTGAATTCAAATTTCTGTATATTACGGTTTAAACCAAATAATGCTTTTTGACCTTATTCAGCTAATTTCTTTTGCGTAACATTGAATTTACCGTTATAATTTAAACATAATCCTAGGTAATTAAAAGAGTCGACAATTTCCAAAATTTCATTGTTATATGTCCATGAAAAATTTACGCATCCTCCTTTTCTGAATACTAAAATTTTGGTTTTTTCAGTGTTAACAGTCAAATTCCACAAGGTAACATATCCGTGTAACGCGTCAAGCATATACTGTAATTCTTCGGGTGAGTTAGCGAATATTACGGTGTCATCTGCGAACATTAAAACAAAAAGATTTAGCTCCCTTAATTCTACGGATGGGCATTTGTCGTTTATGAAGTGATTTTCCAAGTCGTTAACATACATATTGAATAGTATTGGTGATAACACTTCACCCTGGAGCAACCCGGTGTTTACTGGAAATTCTACGGATATCTCTCCAGCATTCTTGACACAAGCGCGCACGTCGACATAAAGCGATCGGATGATTCGAAGGAATTTTCCGGTAATCCCCAATTTAATCAACTTATACCATAATTTTTCTCTGTTAATTGTATCAAATGCCTTTTTATAGTCAATAAAACAGCAATATAAACGTTGTTTGTTGTTCAACTTTTGTGATATTAAACTTTGAAGCGCGAATATCGCATCAGTAGTTGATCGGCCAGTCTGAAATCCAAATTGCGCATCAGTGATAATATTTTCTGAATTGTTCCATTTCATTATTCTTTCGTTAAGAATTGATGTAAAAAGTTTTCCTAGACTGCTTGTGATGCTGATACCTCTGTAGTTTCCGGGATCGTCAGTTTTACCTTTCTTATAAATTGGAATAATAATTGCTTTAGACCACGATGTAGGAAATATACCGGAATTGAAAATTTTGTTGAAAAGGGTCAGTAGAATAGGGAGAATTATGTCACTAAACTCGGAAAAATATTCATTGATCAAATAATCATTTCCCGCGCTTTTGTTCGTTTTCAATCTGCGTATGCAGGTTTCAATTTCCTTTGGAGTAATTTCAGTGTCTAAGAGCTCGAATACAGGGCTATTTAAAATATCAGTATCCATATAATTAGCAATCGAAATATGGGTAGATGGTGAATCATTAGCAAGGTTACGAAAGTGCTCAAAAAATTCTGAAAGTGTAACTTTTGAGGTTGATGTATTTCGTTTGCTAAAATGTTTAAAGAATTCTTTAGGGTTGTTTTTCTTCAACTGCTGCACCATATCACCTTGTTGTCTCTTGTACTGATTTTTTAGTTTCTTCTGAAGTTTTTTGTATTCACTTTTTGTTTTAGTAAGTCTATTATAATTTATTTTACTATGAAATTTATTATATTCTTCTAAAGCAGATAAATATTGGTTGTATAAAACTTTACATTTGTGATTGAACCATGGTTTATCCTCTGTATTTCTTTCTTTTGGACGCGTGTGTTTGCTATTCTGTATGCAATACTTCCCTAAAACACTGTTTAAGTTTTCGCTAAAGTTATTTACCATATGATTGATATCAATATCATCATCAACACAAGAATATAAAGCGTCTAAATTGTTTATAAGATCTCTTCTCATTTGAATTTGGGATTGTTCTTGCCATTTAACTTTAATGGAATTTTGGGCAGTTGACCGGTTCGAAATTCTAGAATGGTCTGTATGTTTGTGATCCCCGAAGGTACATGGAACTGAAAAGTCGATTGGTGTATGATCTGAGAATTCAGTTAAGTTGCAGACCTTGAAATTCGCTATATGGTTGAATGAATTTGTTAAAACTAGATCAACGACAGATCGCCCATTTGGACCACAATAGGTGTAGTTTCCATCAGGATCGGACAGATATCGTCCGTTAACTATGCGGATATTTGATGATTTACATAAGCTTATAAGCCTTCTACCAAATGTGTTTATTTTTTTATCCATTGTTGATCTTGGACTAAGTTCAATGTCGGGTATATAACTCATCACTTCTGAAATTAGATAGAACGTTCTATCGTTAAAATGATATTGTCCTGCGGACCCGGTTTAACGATAGAATTCGTTCCGTGTATTGGCAATGTTGCAAAATAAACACGGGCGATAACTCGAACTCTGTGCATTTTCTATGAACAATCCAGAGAATTCCGAATGTCAACATGGCGTTAAATTTGAAGCGAGGAAAAAACGTTGACAAAATGAGTTGAATTTTCGTATTTATATGGATTATTTATTAGGTTAAAAGGCATATACAATCTCAAAAAGGTTTGTTATGATTGATTTGGTAGTTATTTTCAGTGCAACTCCTTTTGTATTCTTCAAAATCATTTCGGAGTGGATCCACTCCGATTTGCTACATTGCAAGTATATGGGACGTATTCTAACTGTGGTGAGGGCTTGTCCCGAGACACAGTTAGATTATTCTAACTATTCTGAAATATGATCGTTAATTTCGGAGTATAGGGTATCACTTTCAATATAATCTAATAGTGAACCAGTTCTTGCATTGAAATCGCCAGTAATTAAAATATTGCCCATTTCTGTATATTTTGTAATACATTCGTTAAGCGTCGTAAACAAATCACAATTGTAAATATCATGAAATTTTGAATCTATAGGTGGTATATAAACTACTCCAATATACATATCTTTGTTTTCCAAAAAAAAGGACTTTGTCTATTTTTATCCAAACAATGGTGTCATACAAAATTTCATTTATTTTTACATATTGATCAAGTGTGTCCTTAACTAGAATAACTATTCCTTTGCCTAGTGTGCGATTTCTGACGCGTTTTTTCCTATGGTATGTATGAACACAATAACCACTAAGAGATATATTGGAGTGTTCCGTTATCCAGCATTCTAGAAGCATACATATATCATAATCATATAAACAAGATTGGAATTTTTTGTCACAGAGTTTGGTTTCCAGTCCACCATTTACATTCCATGTTCGACATTTGATAACACCCCCCTGTGACCCCTATTCGTCGTCATCAACGCCGCTACTAATTTTCCATCAACAAATAATTTGTCTCTTACAAAATGTGCTCTCCGATTGTTTTCTTTGGCCTGCTTGTACTGTGGGAGAAGAAGTTTACGACGATCGCGATACTCCCGTGGCAGTTGCTCCCCTATGCTGTAAACGGTATCCTTTAGTTTGTAACTGGATTTGCGTACGGTCTCTCTATCATGGAAGTTCTTGAATTTCACAAGAATTGGACGAGGTCTTGCTTCACTGGGTTTCCCAACCCGATGGACGCTTTCAAGCTGTATATTTCCAGCCTCTCCAACACCCAGATTGTTTTTGCAAAAAATTTGAATGAGAACTCGGCAGTTTTCGGGTTCGGTTTCCTCGATGTTGAAGAAAAGTAGATTATCCTTCATTGCGTTGCATTTAATATTCAAAATTTCATCTTGCATTTTGGCATTTTCGCATACTAGTTTATTGTTCTCTGTTTTTAATTTCTCAAATTCATTTTGTAAAATGTTAATTTTCTCTGTTTGGTCTGAAGCATTATTTTTTATTTTGGTCATTGATTTCTCAAGGGATTTTTGAGAGGAATAACAGTCTTCAACCTTTTTGGATTTATTTACTAATACATTGACTCTGGCTGTAAGATCAAGTACAGATTTATCAATATGTTTTAGAGCATTTCTTGTATCAAATACTGCGTGTTCAATTTGATCGAGTTTCTGCATTCTCATCTTAATGTCACTGACTTGTCTCACTAATACCTGTGCCCATGGTGGCGCTGTACTCATTATCTGATAATCTATGGGCGGAGATGCAGGAAATGCACCTATGGGAAAGCCAGGGGGTGAAGAGGGATAGGAAGGATATTGTGGCATACCTTGACGCTGTTGGGCAGGAGCAAGTGTACGTGTAGGAGTATACTGGGGCATAACTTGCCCATTCTGCTGCTTATTTGACGCTCTTGCTGGTGAATGCACTAGTTCTTCACTCTTACCCCCATTGGCTTTATGTTTAGACCCCCCTGGTATTTCACTATTTGCAAGTTCTATAGGACTTGATTTCTGATCATTCAACCGTTTGGGGGACAGTTCTGTATCCGTGTCTAATGAACTCATATCTGATCGTCTACGTTTGTTATCGGACTTATCAGGCTTAGTGTTCGAGTCGTTATCCATGTAAACAGAACACAGTCAGCTGGTTACAGTTCACAATGTTTATAAATAAACCACACAGGGACTGGTCTCATACACATACCATTGGTGCAGCGAACCGTGAAAAACAAAGGCGAACCTCAATTCAAGATTCTCAAAGTTCATAAATATTTAACGAGTAATATCAATAGTTTCAATGGAAAACCAAGTCTTAATGCTAGGTTATATTTAACTCACAGAGCTCCTTGAACACCCTGCAAAACCACAATTTCAATAATTTTTGTACCTGTCCGAACACTTGACCACTATGTCCACTTCCGGTCATGCTCCGATATTTACATATATATACATGCTGTTTAATGTTCATGAAAAAATAGCAACTCGTTAAATAATAACATTAGAGAGATAAATAAACTGTTTCTTTAATACGCAAACAAAGTGGTCTTTTCGGCATTTAAAATGCATTGAATTTGAAGTCAGTTAAGACTAGTTGATTAAAACGAGCGAGTGATAAACAGTAAGACGAAATAATATGAAAGATTCTGAATGATTATAAAGTAATTTTTCACAAAGCGCAATTATCTCGATATCGAGAAATACAATGTTTATAAAAATAAAATTAATATGCAACTTTCTTGTAATTCAGCGAATAAAATATAAATTGAAATGTACTAGCGACTTAATCAAAGATATTATAAAATAATCTGAAAGATTCAACATATTTATCCACTCATCACTTAGTTTACAAAATGTATTTGGAAAGGCCATTCTATGGTTTGTTTTGTGTATGACCTTAGGTCGCTGGATCACACGCCGATTGATCCCCGGTGACCTCCTTTGCCACGCGCTATCGAGGGAGGGGTTACATAATTGTAGACACACAAGGTGAATGTAAAAGGCGTGTACTTAATGGCTGTGAATGGTCTATGTTTAAAGTTTTGTTTTATTTTCTAACTTTATTGTTTGTTTTTATATGATAAGAAGAAAAGGTTATCTTTTTTTCCCTGTTAAGTAGACTGGTTTATCCAAATTTGAAAACAAACGAAATAAAAGGGAAAGTTGTCAGTAAATAATTCAGAAATAAAGCTCAGAACACTTCAAGAACCCATCTAATGTAGCTAGGTTTATTATTTATAGTAAGTTTATCTTAATTACAAGCATAAAGAGCTCTTGTTTACTTGCTGAATGAAAACGCTTACCTGTATATGTGTTATGCTTCTAGATCATTTAGAACACAAGACTCAAACAAAATAACGTTTTCTTGAGATCAGTAAGATGTTAACTAACAACTTTAATTACGGCAGCTTTTACGGCAGCTTTTTCGAAATATTTCGATGTAAATGTATTGTTGCGTGAACAGACAAAAACAGCGATTAAAATTCAAAATGATTTTTATGCACCAGTGTTAATTAAGATTATAAAAGATCGGTAAAGTAATCTTACTGATTCGATATAATTAAAAACATACCTTTCCATTAATTAATAGCTCTTTGTACAAAATTGACATTATAGGCGATCACAAATACTAGCTTTGTTTATGGCCACAGGTGGCTAGTACACTGGTGACCTCGATCAAAGGCGTGGGATTCGCGCGTTGGGTTACATAACTAAACATCGAGCTGAACATGGAGACCGTAATATGCATACAGCTAATGATCGTGAATTATTCAATGCATACAGTTTAAAATCACTTACAAAGTTTGTTGTAATAATAAACGTAGAAAGATAGATTTAATATTCTCCGCTTTTGAACACTGTTAATCTAATTTAAAAAGAAGAAAAGAAAGACTAGTTGTAATAAATAATTTAATAGTGAACCATAAACCACGTTTTAAACCTTATTAAAAAGAAAATTAACATTAAATACCGCAGGGTATATTATTGAGAGCAAGTCTGTTTAAGTTATACACATGAAGAGGTCTGATTTCCTTGCCGAATGAAAAACGTTACCTGTTTACCTGGCCAGCTTTCTAATACGTATTACGCAATACCCATGGTATACTCGAACAAAACAACATTTTCATTAGATCAAAAAGGTGTAAAAGAACAATTTTGTTCCCAAGATCCAGATCGAAATATTTACCGTTTTTGAGTTATAAAGCAAAAACTTTTAAGGGCCCAAGATCCCTAATCATAGGGGCCAGCCCCTTTTAAATAGTATAATATGAAAGCCCTTGCAATTATGCACAACTTTTGTTCTACATGTCTTAACAAAATATTTTTAGTTTTCAAGATATAAAGGAAAATATGTCAAATTTTTTGCTGTTTTCCGCGTTCTAACTTTTGACCCCTCTCTAGCGCCATTTTTAATGCAAAAATCAAAAAACAGAAACCGATGTGCACAACTTCAATGCTTCCTCTTTTCAATTTCAAAGGGTTTTGTGCTCCAATTATAACCATTTCTGAGCCTTTGTCTGGAAATCGGAGGCATGCAAAATTCAATCAAAGGGGAATAACTCGTGAACAGAAGGTAATTTCCGAATTGTATTACGGTATTCTGACAGTGTTTTGTAAAGTCTAAAAGCTCTGAAAATTTGAACAAAATCTGTTTAAAAATGAGGAAGATATGAAGCATCAAAGTTGGCGTCTAGGAAAAAAAAAAAAAGAATAATAAGAATAATCTTAATCATCACAATCAGTAGAAGGTCTTCCGTTGGAAACGGAAGACCTTAATAAAACATTTTTATCTCGATATTTTTAAAGTATTTGCAAAACAAAATACAAACATATACACATTTATAGGGGATAAATTCCTCATTTGTAAAATATAATGCACATAAAAAAGATTTTTTACTTTTATTGAATGCTTTGACAGGTTTCAACCAACTTTTTTTTTCCGAAAAAAAAAAACAATTTAAACTAGAAGACTAATTGTTCTGGAACAATTAGAGGTCTTTCCACCTTCTTTAAATTTCATATATTTTTCATATTTAACTCTCTACTTTTTATTTTTATACAAAAGAAACCAGAAATGCCTTGAGAATGGAAAAAAATGAAAATTTAAAAAAAAAATTGATACGATCTTGATCTTTGACCTTGAACAAATATTCAAGGTCAAAGGTCACATTGTATTTGACCCCATGCTTCTATGTCTCTTAGTTTTAAAGTAATAAGGTTTAATATTAAGCGCCAAGACGTTAAAGGCCATAACTCATACAAGGGGTCATCAGATCCTTTCGCACTGAATAGATTGAAGTTGTGTCTAAAGACCCTGAAGACATTAGTGAAGGTTTTGTGTCTCTATGGTTTACGGTTTCGTCGGAGTAGTGATAACAAGGTTTTCAGTAAAAGGGGCAATAAATTTTAAAGGGGTGAATTTCAGGGGACAAGTATGAAATCTTTGAAATAGTTTTAAGAGGACTTATTAATGATGCAAAGATATTTAGTATATGTTGAAAGACAAAAGAGATATAAAAAGAGCTTAATTTCTCATATTTTGAATGACCTTGACGTTTGACCCTTGCATATATTTTAAGGTCAAAGGTTAATGAATATTATGCAGTTGGTCCCATGTCTCTACTACTTATCATTTTGAAAATTTTAAATTATTCGTAAACATCAAAAACTTTCAGGGGTGATAACTCTTAAAAGGGGTTGACGAATACTTTTGCAATGAAAAGATTGAAGAGTCCCCTCAATTAGTCGAAGACTTTGGTGATGGTTCCATACCTCTATGGTTTACGGTTTCAAAGGAGTAGTGATAACAATTTATTCTTGTAAAAGGGGCATTAACTTCGTAAGAGGTCATAGGTCAAACACAGGGGGGTTGTTTTTCAGAATAACTTTTGATATCCAGTATCATGAACTATAAAGTTTTTCAATAAGTCTTGCAGTTTCAAAAGTCCAGAAAGAAAAAGAAGAATAACTAGTAGACTAATTGTTCTCGAACAATTAGAGGTCTTTCCACCTTCCTTAAATTTCATATATTCTTCACATTTAACTCTCTACTGTTTATTTTTTTTACAAAAGAAACCAGAAATGGCTTGAGAGATGGAATAAATGAAAATTTTAAAAATTTTGAAATGACCTTGACCTTTGACCTTCAACAAATATTCAAGGTCAAAGATCAAGGGTCACATTGCAATTAACCCCATGCTTCTATGACTTTTAGTATTAAAGTTATAAGGTTTACTAGTAAGCGCATAGACGTTAAAGGGCGATAATTCATCTAAGGGGACACCGGATACTTTCGCAATGAATAGATTGAAGTTGTGTCTAAAGACCCTGAATACATTAGTGAAGGTTTCATGTCTCTGCGGTTTTACGGTTTCAGAGGAGTAGTGATAACAAGGTTTTTCGCACAAGGGGCAATAACTTTTAAAAGGGTTAAGCTTAGGGGACAAGTATGAAATCTTTGAAATAGTTTTAAAAGTACATATTAAAAATGTTTAGATATATTGTATATGTTGAAAGACAAAAGAGCTATAAAAAGAGCTTTATTTTTCATATTTGGAATGACCTTGACCTTTGACCTTGACATAAACTTCAAGGTCTAAAGTCAAAGAATCTAATGCAGTTGGTTTCATGTCTCTACGGCTTATCATTTTGAAAATTTTTCAATATTTGTAAACTTCAAAAACTTTCAGGGGTAATAACTCATAATAGGGGTCGACGAATACTTTCGCAATATTCAATGAAGCAAGAACTAAGTTAGTCAAAGACATTGATGAAGGTTTCGTATCTCTACGGTTTACGGTTTCGGAGGAGTAGCGATAACAAGGTTTCTAGCGAAAGGGGCAATAACTGCGAAAGGGGTCATAGGTTATATGTGTTGGGTCAAATTTGTTCATAACGTTATGACCTTTACGATGAACAAAAAATCTTTTTGATAAATGTCGAAACAAAAAATCAGCGGAAGAAAAATAACTAGTAGACTAATTGTTCTCGAACAATTAGAGGTCTTTCCACCTTCTTTAAATTTCTTCAATTTTTATATTTTACTCTTTAAAGTTAATTTTTATACAAAAAGAATCCAGAAATGGCTTAAAAAATGAAAAATTTTGAAATGACCTTGACCTTTGACCTTTACCACACATTAAAGGTCAAGAATCACATTGCAATTGGTTTTATGCTTCTAGGACTGATACTTTTAAAGTTATAAGGCCTACTATTAAGCGCAAAGACGTTAAAGGGCGATAACTCATATAAGGGGTCATCAGATCCTTTCGCACTGAATAGATTGAAGTTGTGTCTAAAGACCCTAAAGAAATTAGTGAAGGTTTGATGTCTCTACGGTCTACGGTTTCAGAGGAGTAGCGATAACAAGTTTTTTCGCACAAGGGGCAATAACTTTCAAAGGGGTTAAGCTTAGGGGACAAGAATGAAATGTTTGAAATAGTTTTAGAAGGACATATTAAAGATGCAAAGAAATATAGTATATGTTGAAAGACAAGAGAGTTATAAATATCTCATAGTTTGAATGACCTTGACCTTTGACCTTGACATAAATTTCAAGGTCAAAGGTCAAAGAATTCAATGCAGTTGGTTTCATGTCTCTACGACTTATAGTTTTGAAAATTTTTAGTTTTTCGTAAACATCAAAAACTTTCAGGGGCAACAACTCATTGAAGTGGTCAACGAATTCTTTCGCAATGAATAGATTGAAGAGTCCCCTCAATGAGTCGAAGACATTGGTGAAGGTTTCGTACCTCTACGGTTTACGGTTTCGAAGGAGTAGTGATAACAAGCTATTCTAGCAAAAGGGGCAATAACTTCGTAAGAGGTCAAAGTTCAAACATGGGGGGTCGTTTTTCGGAATAACTTTTAATATCCAGTATCATGAACTATAAAGTTTTTCGATAAGTCTTGTGGTTTCAAAAGTCCGGGAAGAAAAATAATAATAACTAGGAGACTAATTGTTCAGAGAACAATTAGAGGCCTTTCCACCTTTTTAAGTGTTTCCGTGTCATTTGGGTTGAAAAAAGGAAGAAAAATGCAAAAAATGAAAAACAAAAAAAAAAAAAAAAAAAAAAAAAAAAAAAAATTGCTCCTGCAGCAAGGATCGAACTCGGCACCCTTGGTTTGAAAGGCAGGTGCGCTAACCACTGCGCTACGCATTCCGATAAGATCGTTATGTTAATTGTTTAAGACTATAGAGGAAATGCAAGCGTATTTTTAGAATCGGTAGGGTAAGAAAGAAGTTCCGTAAAAGGAAATAGTTCCTGAATTTGCAAGCAGTATATAAAATAATAAGGGACGGGCTGCGTGAGAAAACGTTAACACTGTTCCCTACTGAGTATGTATTAATGGACTGTAGCCTGATTCATCGATATTGTGAGCATGCTAATTTTTTTGTAAATAGCTTCATTGTAAGCTTAAAAGATCGGGTTCGGATTTTAACATTTCTGACTGAATATCCTGAAATAAATATGAAACATTTAAATAAGCATTTCTTTGGGTTTAATTAAATATGTGTAGCCCAAATTTAATTCCCAACATGCATTTTTAGAAGGGAAACACGACAATGAAAGTGAGAATTGTTTTTAATATACCGAAAATCGCCATTTCTGGAAACTGATTAATTCTAAATAAAAATCAAATAAATTCCAAATGTAAAAGAAAGAGAGAATGCTTGGTATTAAAATGTCGTATCATATCAGGAGAATTGACATCTGAGGAAATAGCCGATAAAAGGTTTAGATCATTTCTTCGTTCACCTGCACTTAAATTTCAAACACAACAGAACTTGTAGTTTTTGCCGTGAAACTTCAGGACTTCTATAAACTTATAAGACTCACCGTAAAACTCTCCAGAAAGTTTCTCTGAGGTCTATACTACATTTGTACCAAATTTGGTGTCGATCCGAGGTCTGGTTTGAATTCTAGAGTAATATTCTACATTGTTGTTTTTTTTTTTTTTTAAGAAAGGGGGGGGATGAATTATTTATTTTATGCCTCTTTCAAACTAAGAATTGTAACTACTTCCACATCCTTAAGCCTTATTGTGACCTTTGAGAAGTGGTCAAAGGTCAAGGTCAAAGGTCAAGGTCATTCAAAAAAAAAAAAAAAAAAAGAAATCTTTACTTTCTGTATTTTTACCTGATACTGGAGCTGGATGCATGTCCTAACTTTTCCATTTGACCCAATGTCAAGGTCAAAGGTCAAGGTCATTTGGCGAATTGCTATATTTTACACATATATAAGGGATTTCTTATGTTTTCTAATGACCTTGACCTTTGACCTTGACCTATATTTCAAGTCAAAGGTAAAATATGCCGATGCAGTTGGTCCCATGTCTCTAGGATACACCGTTTTAAAAATAAGTTCATTAAATGTAAGTAGCGTAAACTTTCAGGGGCAGTAACTCATACAAGGGACCAAAGAATGCTTTCGCAATGATAGAATGAAGAGAGTACTAAATGAGTGGAAGACACTGATGAAGGTTTCGAATCTCTACGGTTTACGGTTTCGGAGGAGTAGTGATAACAAGGTTTTGTTGCAAAAGGGGTGACAACTTTTGAATGGGTCAAGCTCGGGGGACAAGAATGAAATCTTTGAAATAGTTTTAGAAGGACATATTATAGGTGCAAAGATAATCAGTATATGTTGAAAGACAAAAGAGATATTAAAAAAGCTAATTTTCTCATGTTTTGAATGACCTTGACCTTTGACCTTCACAAAAATTTCAAGGTCAGAGGTCACAAAATCTAATGCAGTTGGTCCCATGTCTTTACGACTTATCGTTTAGAGAATTTTGTCATTATTCGTAAACATCAAAAACTCTCAGGGGCAGTAATTTATTAAAGGGCTCGACAAATCTTTTTGCAATGAAAAGATTGAAAAGTCCTCTCGAGTAGTCGAAAACATTGGTGAAGGTTCTGTATCTCTACGGTTTATGGTTTCGAAGGAGTAGCGATAACAGGCTATTCTTGCGAAAGGGGCAATAACTTCGTAAGAGGTCATGGGTCAAACTCGGGGGGTCGTTTTTCGAAATAACTTTTAATGTCCAGTATCATGAACTATAAAGTTTTTCGATAAGTCTTGCGGTTTCAAAAGTCCGGGAAGAAAAAAAATAATAATAATAAACATAAGCATTTCAAGAGGTCTTTCCACAGAAAGGTGGAAAGACCTAATAATAAACATAAGCATTTCAAGAGGTCTTTCCACAGAAAGGTGGAAAGACCTAACTAGTAGACTAATTGTTCTTGAACAATTAGAGGTCTTTCCACCTTCTTTAAATTTCATATATTCTTCACATTTAACTCTCTACTGATTATTTTTTTTACAAAAGAAACCAGAAATGGCTTGAGAGATGGAAAAAATGAATATTTAAAAATTTTGAAATGACCTTGACTTCTGATCTTGAACAAATATTCAATGTCAAAGGTCAAGGGTCACATTGCAATTAACCCCATGCTTTTACGACTTTTAATTTTAAAGTTATAAGGTTTACTAGTAAGCGCAAAGACGTTAAGGGGCGATAACTCATATAAGGGGTCACCGGATCCTTTCGCACTACCTAGATTGAAGTTGTGTCTAAAGACCCTGAATACATTAGTGAAGGTTTCATGTCTCTGCGGTTTACGGTTTCAGAGGAGTAGTGATAACAAGGTTTTTCACACGAGGGGCAATAACTTTTAAAAGGGTTAAGCTTAGGGGACAAGATTGAAATCTTTGAAATAGTTTTAAAAGTACATATTAAAGATTTTAAGATATACTGTATATGTTGAAAGACAAAAGAGCTATAAAAAGAGCTTTATTTCTCATATTTTGAATGACCTTGACCTTTGACCTTGACATAAACTTCAAGGTCTAAGGTCAAAGAATCTAATGCAGTTGGTTTCATGTCTCTATGGCTTATCATTTTGAAAATTTTTCATTATTTGAAAACTTCAAAAAATTTCAGGGGCAATAACTCATAAAAGGGGCGACGAATACTTTTGCAATGATACAATGAAGCAAGTACTAAGTTAGTCGAAGACTTTGATGAAGGTTTCGTATCTCTACGGTTTACGCTTTCTGAGGAGTAGCGATAACAAGAGTTCTAGCGAAAGGGGCAATAACTGCAAAAGGGGTCATAGGTTGTATGCGTTGGGTCAAATTTGTTCATAACTTTTTATGACCTTTACGATGAACAAAAAATCTTTTCAATAAATGTCGAAACAAAAAATCAGCGGAAGAAAAATAATAATAACTAGTAGACTAATTGTTCACAGAACAATTAGAGGTCTTTCCACCTTTTTAAGTGTTTCCATGTAATTTGGGCTGTAAAAAAAGAAGAAAACTGAAGGAAAAAAAAAAAAAAAATTGTTCTTCCAGCAGGGATCGAACTCGGAACCCTTAGCTTGAAAGGCAGGCGCGCTAACCACTACGCCACCAATTCCGATGAAGATTTATGCAGTAAACTACCTATTCAAGAATAAAAAATTGTTGTACAACGTAGTTATTGGAATTGAATAGTTTTGAGAAACATGTTTCCATATCATTTGGCTTACAAAAGAACAGAAGAAAGAAAGAAAGAAGAAGAAGAAGAAAAAAGCAACAAAATAAATAAAAAATCAAAAATTCGTATTTTGCTATAGATTTATTGTCGGGCTCGTTTCTCTATAGAGTTTAAAAGGTCTTTGCGCATCTCCAAAAAAAGATGTTTTTTTTTTTTTTTTTTTTTTTTTTTTTTTGCGATTTAGGGGCCAATTTTTCTCTCTTTCCCCTTCTCTCTTCCTTTCTCTTCTTCTCTCTCTCTCTCTCTCTCTCTCTCTCTCTCTCTCTCTCTCTCTCTCTCTCCTTTTTTCTTTTTGCTTCCGTGTTGATGGCATTTGTTTACATATAGTTACCATGGAAGTACAATGCATGCATGACATGTGTTTTACTGTGCATATCGTAATTCTATTTTTGTGCACTGTGCATTCGAAGGTTTAATTTGAGGTGTTAAATGTTCTGATTTAGTTAGACTACTTAGAAAAGTGCCGATGAAATAAATCGGACTCGAGGCTAATGGTATGTAGGTCGTCATATAGGAAAACATGGATTGGACTCAAAGCGACCTGACTGCGGATCCTAAGATTGTTGCAGGCTCAGTAAGAAGATTCCTGAATGAAACAAGCTTCCATGTGGGTTATATTAAATGCAGCTATGATAAATAAAATGTTCTACATGCATTTTAAGAAGAAAACAAGATAATTAAAGCGTGGAATAGTTTATTTCATACATTTATACTGGTTTAACCCCCCCCCCCCCTTTTCATATATTCCGTATTTCTCGTATTTTGGATGACCTTGACCTAAATTTCAAGGTCAAAGTTTCTAAAGTAGTCGAAGACACTGTTGAAGGTTTCGCATCTCTACGCTCAATGGTTGTGGAGGAGTAGCGATAACAAGGCTTTTGGCACAAGGGGCAAGAAATTTTTAATGCGTCAGGCTAAGGGGTTGAAAAGTGAAATCTGAAAATAGTTTTAAAAGGACATATGATGTATTTAATGTTATGTAATATATGTTGTCAGACAAAAGAGATTTTAAAAGAGCTAAATTTCTCATATTTAGAGTGACCTTGACCTTTGACCTTGAACAAATTTTGAAGTCAAACGACGAAAAATCCAATGCAGTTAGTTTCGTGTCTCTACGATGAATCGTTTTAATTTTTTTCATCATACGTAAAGAAGAAAAACTTTCAGGGGGCAATAACTCATCAAAGTGCTGGATCTATCATTTCGCAATGCAAGATCGAAAAGTCTTCTCAAGTAGTCGAAGACATCGGTGAAGGTTTCGTAACTCTAGGGTTTATGGTTTCGGAGGAGTAGCGATAACAAGGTTTTATTGCGAAAGGGGTTATAACTCCTCGAGGGTTCAAAGTTCATATACGCAGGGTCAACTGCAAAAATCTTTTACGAAGTACATTCTTATGGACCATGAATCTTTTCGATAAATCTTGAAACTCAAAAACACGTGGCGGAAAAATAATAATAATAATAAACAGAACAATTTCAATAGGACTTTCCACAGAAAGGTGGAAAGCCCTAATAAGATGAAAGAGACATCAAAAGCACTGACTTTTTCATGTTTTGAATGACCTTGACCTTTGACCTTGACCTAAATTTCAAGGTCAAAGTCCCTAAAGTAGTCGAAGACACTGTCGAAGGTTTCGCATCTCTACGGTCAATGGTTTCGGAGGAGTAGCGATAACAAGGTTTTTCCCACAAGGGCAAGAACTTTTTAATGCATCAGGCTCTACGGGTTAAAAAGAGAAATTCATAAACAGTTTTATAAGGACATTTGATATATTTGATGTTATGTAATACATGTTGTAAGATTAAAGAGATATAAAAAGAGCTATAATTCTCATATTCAGAGTGACCTTGACCTTTGACCTTGAACAAATTTTGAAGGTCAAATGATGAAAAAGCCATTGCAGTTGGTTTCGTGTCTCTACAATTAATCGTTTTAATTTTTTTCATTATACGTGAAGAACAAAAACTTTCAGGGGGCAATACTTGATCAAAGTGCTGGATCTATCATTTCGCAATACCAAGATTGAAAAGTATTCTCAAGTAGTCAAAGACATCGGTGAAGGTTTTGTAACTCTAGGGTTTACGGTTTCGGAGGAGTAGCGATAACAAGCAATTCTTGCGAAAGGGGCAATAACTGCGAAAGGGGTCATAGGTTATATGCGTTGGGTCAAATTTGTTCATAACTTTTTATGACCTTTACGATGAATAAGAAATCTTTTCGACAAACCTCGAAACAAAAAATCAGCGGAAGAAAAATAAGAAGAAGAAGAATAATAATAATAATAATAATAAACAGAAGAAAATCAATAGGTCTTTCCACAGAAAGGTGGAAAGACCTAATAATAAACAGAAGAAAATCAATAGGTCTTTCCACAGAAAGGTGGAAAGACCTAATAACTAGACCTTTTTTGTCATTCAACAAAAACGGAGGGCTTTTCGACGCTTTAATTCACAAGGATCTTAAAGAGCGATAACTCTAACAAAATTAAAAACATACAAAGAATAATCAAACCGGATCAAGTGTTCAGGAGCTTTTGAAAATGGAAACCTAAAGAGTATGTAATTCTCACTAGAGCTCTGCAAAGGGGGGTAACTCTTACAATGTTATTTTGAAAATTTCTAAAAGTTACTATATTTCAGGTCTCTAAAACACCTATAAGGGATCAAAAAGTGACCCCACGGACCATAATTTTTAAACTGTACCCTTTATGCTGAACTCGGAATCGAAAACTGTTCAAAAATTCATTGAGAAATAAAAAAGTTACATGGGAAAATCAGTTTTTAATATAAGCCCTTTGAAATCCCTTATTTTTCAGAATTTCATTTTCAGACCCTTATTGCATTGAAACATTATCAATGTCATTATATCACTCAATTTTCACAAGAATATCTCATTTAGTTTAGGAGATGTCGTGACATGTTCATTTTTCCATTTAACATGGGAACTCCCATAGACAAATTCAGAGATTCATAAAAGCGGAAGTACTTGTCATATGCATACCAAACTTGAAACCTAAAGAGTATAGAAGCCCGCCAACAGATGTGCAAAGAGAGATAACTCTTGCTTCATCATATTTGAAATAGATAAAAATTTCATTATTTCAGTCTTCTGTAAATCCTATAAGGGATCAAAAAGTGGCCCCACGGACCATAATTTTTAGATTGTACTCTTTAAGCTAAACCCAGAATAGAAAACTGTTTTAAAATTTATTCAGAATTAAAAAAGTTATGGGCAAAGGTCAGTTTTCAACTTTGGCCCCTAGAAATCCCTTGTTTTCCAGAAATTCATTTTCAAACCCTAATGGGGTTGAAACAATATCAAACCCATTATAACACTAAATTTTAACAAGAATATCTTGATTACTTTTAGAGATATCATGAAATGTGCAATTTTCCATTTAACATTGGAACTCCCATAGACAAATTTAGAGATTCATAAAACCGGAAGTACTTGTCATATGCATACCAGACTTGAAACCTAAAGAGTATGTAAGCCTGTTAACTGATGTTCAAAGGGAGATAACTCTTACTCCATTATTTTTGAAATAAATAAAAATTACGTTATTTCAGTCTTCTGTATCTCCTATAAGGGGTCAAAAAGTGACCCCACGGACCATAATTTTTAGATTGTTCTCTTTGATCTGAACCCAGAATAGAAAACTGTTTAAAAATTCATTGAGGAATAAAAAAGTTACAGGAAGAAGTATGTTTTCAATGTTGGCCCCTAGAAATCCCTTATTTTCCCGAATTATCTCTCAGTGACCTAATGAGGTTGGTACCGTATCAGGGTCATTCTACACTTGAAATCTCACAAGAATATCTTGCTTATTTTAAAAGAAAACGTTCCACGACTGATTTCAATTTAACATAGAAACTCCCATAGACAATTTTCAAAGACCCCTAAAACCGGAAGTGCGGCTTGAATCGATATGAAACTTACAGTATATGTTCAACTTATTAGTCTTAACGTATTTCAATGCTCAAATTAATTTTCAAATCTAAATTGTGACTTTTAAAATTTTCATCCCCCCTTTCTGAATTTTTGAAGTCTTATATCTCAGAAAGTATCAGTGGTCAAAAATCACAGTCACTGACTTTTTTTGTAGATATTGGTCTCTACAATTTATATCTTGAATTTGAGAGTCTAGACATTCAAAATGAGAGAGATTTTAGCTTCTTTAGGTATTTTAGTTTTTCTTTAGTAGAAACCGGAAGAGAGTAAACCGAAGTTCAGTACCTTACATACGCGAGATATTTACATTTGCTATTTAGTGGTTATAAGAGAAAAATCTTATTTTTAAAGGTACTCCTCAAATGCTGAACGAAAAAAGTGTTCAGTATAATAATAATAATAATAATAACTAGACCTTTTTTGTCGTTCAACAAAAACGGAGGGCTTTTCGACGCTTTAAATCACCAGGATCTAAAAGAGCGATAAACTCTAACAAAATTAAAAACATACAAAGAATAATCAAACCGGATCAAGTGTTCAGGAGCTTTTGAAAATGGAAACCTAAAGAGTATGTAATTCTCACTAAAGCTCTGCAAAGGGGGTAAACTCTTACAGTGTTATTTTGAAAATTACTAAAAGTTACTATATTTCAGGTCTCTAAAACACCTATAAGGGATCAAAAACTGACCCCACGGACCATAATTTTTAAACTGTACCCTTTATGCTGAACTCGGAATTGAAAACTGTTCAAAAATTCATTGAGAAATAAAAAAGTTACATGAGAAAATCAGTTTTTAATATTAGCCCTTTGAAATCCCTTATATTTCAGAATTTCATTTTCAGACCCTTATTGCATTGAAACATTATCAATGTCATTATATCACTCAATTTTCAATAGAATATCTTATTTAGTTAAGGAGATGTCATGACATGTTCACTTTTCCATTTAACATGGGAACTCCCATAGACAAATTCAGAGATTCATAAAACCGGAAGTACTTGTCATATGCATACCAAACTTGAAACCTAAAGAGTATGTAAGCTCGCCAACAGATGTGCAAAGAGAGATAACTCTTGCTTCATCATATTTGAAATCCATAAAAAAATTCATTATTTCAGTCTTCTGTAACTCCTATAAGGGATCAAAAAGTGATCCAACGGACCATAATTTTTAGGTTGTACTTTTTAAGCTAAACCCAGAATAGAAAACTGTTTTAAAATTTATTCAGAATTAAAAAAGTTATGGGCAAAGGTCAGTTTTCAACTTTGGCCCCTAGAAATCCCTTATTTTCCAGAAATTCATTTTCAAACCCTAATGGGGTTGGAACAATATCAAACCCATTATATCACTAAATTTTCACAAGAATATCTTGATTACTTTTAGAGATATCATGAATTGTGCAATTTTCAATTTAACATGAGAACTCCCATAGACAAATTTAGAGATTCATAAAACCGGAAGTACTTGTCATATGGATGCCAAACTTGAAACCTAAAGAGTATGTAAGCCTGTTAACTGATGTTCAAAGGGCGATAACTCTTACTCCATTATTTTTTAAATAAATAAAAATTACATTATTTCAGTCTTCTGCAACTCCTATAAGGGGTCAAAAAGTGACCCCACGGACCATAATTTTTAGATTGTTCTCTTTGATCTGAACCCAGAATAGAAAACTGTTTAAAAATTCATGGTGAAATAAAAAAGTTACAGGAAAAAGTCTGTTTTCAATGTTGGCCCCTAGAAATCCCTTATTTTCCCGAATTTTCTTTTCATGCACTAATGAGGTTGGTACCGTATCAAGGTAATTCTACACTTAAAATCTCACAAGAATATCTTGATTATTTTAAGAGAAAACGTGCCACGACTGATTTCAATTTAACATAGAAACTCCCATAAACAATTTTCAAAGACCCCTAAAACCGGAAGTTTAGCTTGGATCGATGTGAAACTTTCAGTATATGTTCAACTTATTAGTCTTAACGTATTTTAGTGCTCAAAATAATTTTCAAACCTTAATTGTGACTTTTAAAAATTTCATCCCCCCTTTTTGAATGTTTGAAGTCTTATATCTCAGAAAGTATCAGTGGTCGAAAATCACCCTCGCTAACTTTTTTGTAGGTATTGGTCTCTAGAATTTATATCTAGAATTTGAGAGTCTAGACATTCAAAATGAGAAAGATTTTAGCTTCTTTAGGTATTTTAGTTTCTCCTAAGTAGACACCGGAAGTGACTTAACCGGAAGTTCAAAACCTTACATATGCGAGACATTTATATTTCCTATTTATTGGTTATAAGACAAAAATCCTATTTTTAAAGATACTCCTCAAATGCTGAACGAAAAAAGTGTTCAGTATAATAATAATAATAACTAGACCTTTTTTGTCGTTCAACAAAAACGGAGGGCTTTTCGACGCTTTAAATCTCAAGGCCCTTAAAGAGCGATAACTCTAACAAAATGAAAAACAAAAAATAATGATCAGACCAGATCGAGTTTTAAGAAGCTTATAAAAATTAAAACCTAAAGAGTATGTAATTCTCTCAGAGATCTGCAAAGTTGGATAACTCTTACATTGTTATTTCTGAAATTACTATAAGTTTCTTAATTTCAGGTCTCTAAATCACCGATAAGGGGTCAAAAAGTGACCCCACGGACCACAATTTTTAAATTATACCCTTTATGCTGAACTCAGAATCGAAAACTGTTCAAAAATTCATTGAGAAATGAAAAAGTTACATGGGAAAAACTGTTTTCAATGTTAGCCCCTTGAAATCCCTTATGTTATGGAATTTCATTTTCAGACCCTAATGGGGTTGAAAAAATATCAACGTCATTATATAACTCCATTTTCAGAGGAATATCTTATTTAGTTTAGGAGATATCGTGACATGTGCAATTTTCCATTTAACATGGGAACTCCCATAGACAAATTCAGAGATTCATAAAACCGGAAGTACTTATCAGATGCATACCAAATTTGAAACCTAAAGATTATGTAAGTCCACCAACAGATGTGCAATGGGAGATAACTCTTACTTTATCATATTTGAAATAAATAAAAATTTCATTATTTCAGTCCTCTGTAGCTCCTATAAGGGGTCAAAAAGTGACCCCACGGACCATAATTTTTAGATTGTACTCTTTAAGATAAACCCAGAAAAGAAAACTGTTCAATAATTCATTAAGAATTAAAATAGTTATGGGCAAAGGTCAGTTTTCAACTTTGGCCCCTAGAAATCCCTTATTTTCCAGAAATTTACTTTCAAACCCTAATGGGGTTGAAATAATATCACAGTCATTATATCACTAAATTTTCACAAGAATATCTTGATTATTTTAAGAGATATCGTGAAATGTGCAATTTTCCATTTAACATGAGAACTCCCATAGACAAATTCAGAGATTCATAAAACCGGAAGTACTTGTCATATGCATACCAAACTTGAAACCTAAAGAGTGTGTAAGCCTGTTAGGGAGATAACTCTTACTCCACTATTTTTGAAATAAATAAAAATTACATTATTTCAGTCTTCTGTAACTCCTATAAGGGGTCAGAAAGTGACCCCACGGACCATAATTTTTAAATTGTCCTCTTTGATCTGAACCCAGAATAGAAAACTGTTTAAAAATTTATTGAGAAATGAAAAAGTTACAGGAAAAAGTATGTTTTCAATGTTGGCCCCTAGAAATCCCTTATTTTCTCGAATTATCTTACAATGACCTAATGAGGTCGGTATCGTATCAAGGTCATTCTACACATAAAATCTCACAAGAATATCTTGATTCTTTTAAGAGAAAACGTGCCACGACTGATTTCAATTTAACATAGAAACTCCCATAGACAATTTTCAAAGACCACTAAAACCGGAAGTTCGGCTCGGATCGATATGAAACTTACAGTATATGTTCAACTTATGAGTCTTAACGTATTTCAATGCTCAAAATAATTTTCAAATCTAAATTTTGACTTTTAAAAATTTCATCCCCCCTTTTTGAATGTTTGAAGTCTTATATCTCAGAAAGTATCAGTGGTCGAAAATCACCATCGCTAACTTTTTCGTAGGTAATCGTGTCTAGAATTTATATCCTGAATTTGAGAGTCTAGACATTCAAAATGAGAGAGATTGTAGCTTCTTTAGGTATTTCAGTTTTTCTTCAGTTGAAACCGGAAGTGACTTAACCGGAAGTTCAAAACCTTACATACGCGAGATATTTACATTTGCTATTTAGTGGTTATAACAGAAAAATCTTATTTCTAAAGGTACTCCTCAAATGCTGAACGAAAAAAGTGTTCAGTATAATAATAATAATAACTAGACCTTTTTTGTCGTTCAACAAAAACGGAGGGCTTTTCGACGCTTAAATCTCAAGGACCTTAAAGAGAGATAACTCTAACAAAATGAAAAACTTAGGGAAAAAAATAATGAAACCGGATCAAGTCTTCAGAAGCTTTTAAAAATGGAAACCTAAAGAGTATGTAATTCTCACTAGAGCTCTACAAAGGAGGATAACTCTTACAATGTTATTTTGAAAATTACTAAAAGTTACTATATTTCAGGTCTCTAAAACACCTATAAGGGGTCAAAAAGTGACCCCACGGACCATAATATTTAAACTGTACCCTTTATGTTGAACTCAGAATCGAAAACTGTTCAAAAATTCATGGAGAAATAAAAAAGTTACATGGGAAAATCAGTTTTCAATATTAGCCCCTTGAAATCCCTTATTTTTCAGATATTCATTTTCAGACCCTTATTGGGTTGAAACATTATCAAAATCATTCTATCACTCAATTTTCACAAGAATATCTTATTTAGTTTAGGAGATATCGTGACATGTGCATTTTTCCATTTAACATGGGAACTCCCATAGACAAATTCAGAGATTCATAAAACCGGAAGTACTTGTCATATGCATACCAAACTTGAAACCTAAAGAGTATGTAAACCCGCCAACAGATGTGCAAAGGGAGATAACTCTTACTTCATCATATTTGAATAGATAAAAATTTCATTATTTCAGTCCTCTGTAACTCCTATAAGGGGTCAAAAAGTGACCCCACGGACCATAATTTTTAGATTGTACTCTTTAAGCTAAACCCAGAAAAGAAAACTGTTCAAAAATTCATTAAGAATTAAAAAAGTTATGGGCAAAGGTCAGTTTTCAACTTTGGCCCCTAAAATTTCCTTATTTTCCAGAAATTCGTTTTCAAGCTCTAATGGGTTTGACACAATATAACAGTCATTATATCACTAAATTTTCACAAGAGTATCTTGATTACTTTAAGAGATATCGTGAAATATGCAATTTTCCATTTAACATGAGAACTCCCATAGAGAAATTTAGAGATTCATAAAACCGGAAGTACTTGTCATATGCATACCAAACTTGAAACCTGAAAAGTATGTAAGCCTGTTAACTGATGTTCAAAGGGAGATAACTCTTACTTTATTATTTTTGAAATCATTAAAAATTACATTATTTCAGTCTTCTGTAACTCCTATAAGGGGTCAAAAAGTGACCCCACGGACCATAATTTTTAGATTTTTCTCTTTGATCTAAATCCAGAATAGAAAACTGTTTAAAAGTTCATTGAGAAATAAAAAAGTTACAGGAAAAAGTATGTTTTTAATGTTGGCCCCTAGAAATCCCTTATTTTCCCGAACTTTCTTTTCATGACCTAATGAGGTCGGTACCGTATCAAGGTTATTCTACACTTAAAATCTCACAAGAATATCTTGATTATTTTAAGAGAAAACGTGCCACGACTGATTTCAATTTAACATAGAAACTCCCATAGACAATTTTCAAAGACCCCTAAAACCGGAAGTTCGGCTCGGATCGATATGAAACTTTCAGTATATGTTCAACCTATTAGTCTTAACGTATTTCAATGCTCAAATAATTTTTAAACCTTAATTTTGACTTTTAAAAATTTCATCCCCCCTTTTTCAATGTTTGAAGTCTTATATCTCAGAAAGTATCGGTGGTCCAAAATCACCATCGCTAACTTTTTTGTAGGTATTGGTCTCTAGAATTTATATCTAGAATTTGAAAGTATAGACATTCAAAATGAGAAAGATTTTAGCTTCTTTAGGTATTTTAGTTTCTCCTTAGTAGAAACCGGAAGTGACTAAACCGGAAGTTCAAAACCTTACATACGCGAGACATTTATATTTCCTAATTAGTGGTTATAAGACAAAAATCTTATTTTTAAAGATACTCCTCAAATGCTGAACGAAAAAAGTGTTCAGTATAATAATAATAATAATAATAATAAAAAAGACGAAAACAATAGGGCTTTTCGCCTGAAAGCGAAAAGCCCTAATAATAACTAGACCTTTTTGTCGTTCAACAAAAACGGAGGGTTTTTCGACGCTTAAAATCACAAGGACCTTAAAGATGATAACTCTAATTAAATAAAAAACATTAAAGAAAATAATCAAACCGGATCAAGTCTTCAGGAGCTTATGAAAATAGAAATCTAAAGGGTATGAAATTCTCACTAGAGCTCTGCAAAGGGTGGTAACTCTTACAATGTTATTTTGAAAATTACTAAAAGTTACTATATTTCAGGTCTCTAAAACACCTATTAGGGGTCAAAAACTGACCCCACGGACCATAATTTTTAAACTGTACCCTTTATGCTGAACTCGGAATCGAAAACTGTTTAAAAATTCATTGAGAAATAAAAAAGTTACATGGGAAAATCAGTTTTTAGTATTAGCCCCTTGAAATCCCTTATTTTTCAGAATTTTATTTTCAGACCCTTATTGCGTTGAAACATTATCAATGTCATTATATCACTTAATTTTCAATAGAATATCTTATTTAGTTTAGGAGATGTCGTGACATGTTCATTTGTCCATTTAACATGGGAACTCCCATAGACAAATTCAGAGATTCATAAAACCGGAAGTACTTGTCATATGCATATCAAACTTGAAACCTAAAGAGTATGTAAGCCCGCCAACAGATGTGCAAAGAGAGATAACTCTTGCTTTATCATATTTGAAATAGATAAAAATTCATTATTTCAGTCCTCTCTAACTCCTATAAGGGATCAAAAAGAGGCCCCACGGACCATAATTTTTAGATTGTACTCTTTAAGCTAAACCCAGAATAGAAAACTGTTTTAAAATTTATTCAGAATTAAAAAAGTTATGGGTAAAGGTCAGTTTTCAACTTTGGCCCCTAGAAATCCCTTATTTTCCAGAAATTCATTTTCAAACCCTAATGGGGTTGAAACAATATCACTGTCATTATATCACTCAATTTTCACAAGAATATCTTGATTACTTTAAGAGATATCGTGAAATGGACAATTTTCCATTTAAGATGAGAAATCCCATAGACAAATTTAGAGATTCATAAAACCGGAAGTACTTGTCATATGCATACCAGACTTCAAACCCAAAGAGTATGTAAGCCTGTTAACTGATGTTCAAAGGGAGATAACTCTTACTCCATTCTTTTTGAAATAAATAAAAATTACATTATTTCAGTCTTCTGTAACTCCTATAAGGGGTCAAAAAGTGACCCCACGGACCATATTTTTTAGATTGCTCTCTTTGATTTGAACCCAGGATAGAAAACTGTTTAAAAATTCATTGAGAAATAAAAAAGTTACAGGAAAAAGTCTGTTTTCAATGTTGGCCCCTAGAAATCCCTTATTTTCCCGAATTAACTTTTCATGACCTAATGAGGTCGGTACCGTATCTAGGTCATTCTACACTTAAAATCTCACAAGAATATCTTGATTGTTTTAACAGAAAACGTGGTACGACTGATTTCAATTTAACATAGAAACTCTCATAGACAATTTTCTAAGACCTCTAAAACCGGAAGTTCTTCTTGGATCGATATGAAACTTACACTATATGTTCTACTTATAAGTCTTAACGTATTTCACTGCTCAAAATAATTTTGAAACCTTAATTGTGACTTTTAAAAATTTCATCCCCCCTTTTTCAATGTTTGAAGTCTTATATCTCAGAAAGTATCAGTGGCCGAAAATCACCATCGCTAACTTTTTTGTAGGTATTGATCTCTACAATTTATATCTTGAATTTGAGAGTCTAGTCTTTGAAAATGAGAAAGACTTTAGCTTCTTTAGAAATTTCAGTTTTTCTTTAGTAGAAACCGGAAGTGAGTAAACCGGAAGTTCAAAACATTACATACGCGAGACATTTAGGTTTGCTTTCCAGTGGTTATAAAACAAAATACCTATTTTCAAAGGTACTCCTTAAACGCTGAACGAAAAAAGTGTTAAGAAAAAGAATAATAATAATAACTAGACCTTTTTTGTCGTTCAACAAAAACGGAGGGCTTTTCGACGCTTAAAATCATGAGGACCTTAAAGAGCGATAACTCTAACAAAATGAAAAACATAAAAAGAATTATCAAACCGGATCAAGTCTTCAGGAGCTTTTAAAAATGGAAACCTAAAGAGTATGTAATTCTCACTAGAGCTCTGCAGAGGGAGGTAACTCTTACAATGTTATTTTGAAAATTACTAAAAGTTACTATATTTCAGGTCTCTAAAACACCTATAAGGGGTCGAAAAGTGACCCCACGGACCATAATTTTCAAATTGTACCATTTATGCTGAACTCAGAACCGAAAACTGTTCAAAAATTCATTAAGAAATAAAAAAGTTACATGGGAAAATCAGTTTTTAATATTAGCCCTTTGAAATCCCTTATTTTTCAGAATTTCATTTTCAAACCCTTATTGCGTTGAAACATTATCAATGTCATTATATCAGTCAATTTTCAATAGAATATCTTATTTAGTTTAGGAGATGTCGTGACATGTTCATTTTTCCATTTAACATGGGAACTCCCATAGACAAATTCAGAGAATCATAAAACCGAAAGTACTTGTCATATGCATACCAAACTTGAAACCTAAAGAGTATGTAAGCCTGCCGATAGATGTGCAAAGGGAGATAACTCTTACTCCATTATTTTTGAAATAAATAAAAATTACATTATTTCAGTCCTCTGTAACTCCTATAAGGGATCAAAAAGTGGCCCCACGGACCATAATTTTTAGATTGAACTCTTTAAGCTAAACCCAGAATAGAAAACTGTTTTAAAATTTATTCAGAATTAAAAAAGTTATAGGCAAAGGTCAGTTTTCAACTTTTGCCCCTAGATATCCCTTATTTTCCAGAAATTCAATTTCAAACCCTAATGGGGTTGAAACAATATCAAACCCATTATAACACTAAATTTTCACAAGAATATCTTGATTACTTTTAGAGATATCATGAAATGTGCAATTTTCCATTTAACATGGGAACTCCCATAGACAAATTTAGAGATTCATAAAACCGGAAGTACGTGTCATATGCATACCAAACTTGAAACCTAAAGAGTATGTAAGCATGTTAACTGATGTGCAAAGGGAGATAACTCTTACTCCATTATTTTTTAAGTAAATAAAAATTACGTTATTTCAGTCTTCTGTATCTCCTATAAGGGGTCGAAAAGTGACCCCACGGACCATAATTTTTAGATTGTTCTCTTTGATCTGAACCCAGAATAGAAAACTGTTTAAAAATTCATTGAGAAATAAAAAAGTTACAGGAAAAAGTATGTTTTCAATGTTGGCCCCCAGAAATCCCTTATTTTCCCGAATTATCTCTCAGTGACCTAATGAGGTTGGTACCGTATCAGGGTCATTCTACACTTGAAATTTCACAAGGATATCTTGCTTATTTTAAAAGAAAACGTGCCACGACTGATTTCAATTTAACATAGAAACTCCCATAGACAATTTTCAAAGACCCCTAAAACCGGAAGTTTGGCTCGAATCGATGTGAAACTTACAGTATATGTTCAACTAACTAGTCTTAACGTATTTCAATGCTCAAAATAATTTTAAAACCTTAATTGTGACTTTTAAAATTTTCATCCCCCCTTTTTGAATTTTTGAAGTCTTATATCTCAGAAAGTATCAGTGCTCAAAAATCACTGTCGCTGACTTTTTTGTAGATATTGGTCTCTACAATTTATATCTTGAACTTGAGAGTCTAGACATTCAAAATGAGAGAGATTTTAGCTTCTTTAGGTATTTTAGTTTTTCTTTAGTAGAAACCGGAAGTGAGTAAACCGGAAGTTCAAAACATTACATACGCGAGACATTTAGGTTTGCTTTCCAGTGGTTATAAAACAAAATACCTATTTTCAAAGGTACTCCTTAAACGCTGAACGAAAAAAGTGTTAAGAAAAAGAATAATAATAACTAGACCTTTTTTGTCGTTCAACAAAAACGGAGGGCTTTTCGAAGCTTTAAATCTCAATGACCTTAAAGAGCAATAACTCTAACAAAATGAAAAACATAAAAAGAATAATCAAACAGGATCAAGTCTTCGGGAGTTTATAAAAATGGAAACCTAAAGAGTGTGTAATTCACACTAGAGCTCTGCAAAGGGGGGTAACTCTTACAATGTTATTTTGAAAATTACTAAAAGTTACTATATTTCAGGTCTCTAAAACACCTATAAGGGGTCAAAAAGTGACCCCACGGACCATAATTTTTAAACTGTACCCCTTATGCTGAACTCGGAATCGAAAACTGTTCAAAAATTCATTTAGAAATAAAAAAGTTACATGGGAAAATCAGTTTTCAATATTAGCCCCTTGAAATCCCTTATTTTTCAGAATTTCATTTTCAGACCCTTATTGGGTTCAAACATTATCAAAGTCATGATATCACTCAATTTTCACAACAATATCTTATTTAGTTTAGGAGATATCGTGACATGTGCAATTTTTCCATTTAACATGGGAACTCCCATAGACAAATTCAGAGATTCATAAAACCGGAAGTACTTGTCATATGTATACCAAACTTGAAACCTAAATAGTATGTAAGCCTGTCAACAGATGTGCAAAGGGAGATAACTCTTCCTTCATCATATTTTAAATAAATATAAATTTTATTATTTCAGTCCTCTGTAACTCCTATAAGGGGTCAAAAAGTGACCCCACGGACCATAATTTTTAGATTGTACCCTTTATGCTAAACCCAGAATAGAAAACTGTTCAAAAATTCATGAAGAATTAAGAAAGTTATGGGCAAAGGTCAGTTTTCAACTTTGGCCCCTTGAAATTCCTTATTTTCCAGAAATTCATTTTCAAACCCTAATGGGGTTGAAACAATATCAGAGTCATTATATCACTAAATTTTCACAAGAATATCTTGATTACTTTAAGAGATATCGTGAAATGTGCAATTTTCCATTTAACATGAGAACTCCCATAGACAAATTCAGAGATTCATAAAACCGGAAGTACTTGTCATATGCATACCAAACTTGAAACCTAAAGAGTATGTAAGCCTGTTAACTGATGTTCAAAGAGAAATAACTCTTACTCCATTATTTTTTAAATAAATACAAATTACAATATTTCACTCTTCTGTTACTCCTATAAGGGGTCAAAAAGTGACCCCACGGACCATAATTTTTAGATTGTTCTCTTTGATTTGAACCCAGAATAGAAAACTGTTTAAAAAATTCATTGAGAAATAAAGAAGTTACAGGTAAAAGTCTGTTTTCAATGTTGACCCCTAGAAATCCCTTATTTTCCCGAATTTCTTTTTCATGACCTAATGAGGTCGGCACGGTATCAAGGTCATTCTACACTTAAAATCTCACAAGAATATCTTGATTATTTTAAAAGAAAACGTGCCACGACTGATTTCAATTTAACATAGAAACTCCCATAGACAATTTTCAAAGACCCCAAAAACCGGAAGTTCGGCTTAGATCGATATGAAACTTACAGTATATGTTCAACTTATTAGTCTTAACGTATTTCAATGCTCAAAATAATTTTCAAACCTTAATTGTGACTTTTAAAAATTTCATCCCCCCTTTTTCAATGTTTGAAGTCTTATATCTCAGAAAGTATCGGTGGTCCAAAATCACCATCGCTGACTTTTTTGTAGGTATTGGTCTTTAAAATTTATATCTAGAATTTGAGAGTCTAGCCATTGAAAATGAGAAAGATTTTAGCTTCTTTGGATATTTCAGTTTTTCTTTAGTAGAAACCGGAAGTGACTTAACCGGAAGTTCAGTACCTTACATACGCGAGATATTTACATTTCCTATTTAGTGGTTATAAGAGAAAAATCCTATTTTGAAAGGTACTCCTCAAATGCTGAACGAAAAAAGTGTTCAGTATAATAATAATAATAATAATAAAAAAGACGAAAACAATAGGGCTTTTCGCCTGAAAGCGAAAAGCCCTAATAATAACTAGACCTTTTTTGTCGTTCAACAAAAACGGAGGGCTTTTCGACGCTTTAAATCTGATGTACGTTAAAGAGCGATAACTCTAACAAAATGAAAAACATTAAAAAAATAATCAAACCAGATCAAGTCTTCAGAAGCTTATAAAAATGGAAACCTAAAGAGTATGTAATTCTCACTAGAGCTCTGCAAAAGGGGATAACTCTTAGAATGTTATTTTGAAAATAACTAAAAGTTACTATATTTCAGGTCTTTAAAACCCCTATAAGGGGTCAAAAAGTGACCCCACGGACCATAATTTTTAAACTGTACCCTTTATGCTGAACTCGGAATCGAAAACTGTTCAAAAATTCATTGAGAAATAAAAAAGTTACATAGGAAAATCTGTTTTCAATATAAGCCCCTTGAAATCCCTTATTTTTCAGAATTTTATACTCAGACCCTATAGGGGTTGAAACAATATGAAAGTCATTACATCACTTAATTTTCATAAGAATATCTTATTTAGTTTAGGAGATATCGTGACATGTTCATTTTTCCATTTAACATGGGAACTCCCATAGACAAATTCAGAGATTCATAAAACCGGAAGTACTTGTCATATGCATATCAAACTTTAAACCTAAAGAGTATGTAAGCCTGTCAACAGATGTGCAAAGGGAGATAACTCTTACGTCATCATTTTTTGGATAAATATAAATTACATTATTTCAGTCCTCTGTAACACCTATAAGGGGTCAAGAAGTGACCCCACGGACCATAATTTTTAGATTGTAATCTTCAAGATAAACCCAGAATAGAAAACTTTTCAAAAAATCATTACGAATTGAAAAAGTTATGGGCAAAGGTCAGTTTTCAACTTTGGCCCCTACAAATCCCTTATTTTCCAGAAATTCATTTTCAAACCCTAAAGGAAGTTGAAACAATATCACAATCATTATAACACTAAATTTTCACAAGAATATCTTGATTACTTTAAGAGATATCGTGACATGTGCAATTTTCCATTTAACATGAGAACTCCCATAGACAAATTTAGAGATTCATAAAACCGGAAGTACTTGTCATATGCATACCAAACTTGAAACCTAAAGAGTATGTAAGCCTGTTAACTGATGTTCAAAGGGAGATAACTCTTACTCCATTATTTTTGAAATAAATAAAAATTACATTATTTAAGTCTTCTGTAACTCCTATAAGGGGACAAAAAGTGACCCCACGGACCATAAATTTTAGATTGTTCTCTTTGATCTGAATCCAGAATAGAAAACTGTTTAAAAATTCATTGAGAAATAAAAAAGTTACAGGAAAAAGTCTGTATTCATTGTTGGCCCCAAGAAATCACTTATTTTCCAGAATTATCTTTTAATGACCTAATGAGGTCGGTACCGTATCAAGCTCATTCAACACATAAAATCTCACAAGAATATCTTGATTATTTTAAGAGAAAACGTGCCACGACTGATTTCAATTTAACATAGAAACTCCCATAGACAATTTTCAAACACCCCTAAAACCGGAAGTTCGGCTCTGATCGATATGAAACTTTCAGTATATGTTCAACCTATTAGTCTTAACGTATTTCAATGCTCAAAATAATTTTCAAACCTTAATTGTGACTTTTAAAAATTTCATCCCCCCTTTTTCAATGTTTGAAGTCTTATATCTCAGAAGGTATCAGTGATCCAAAATCACCATCGCTGACTTTTTTGTAGGTATTGGTCTCTAGAATTTATATCTAGAATTTGAAAGTCTACACATTCAGAATGAGAAAGATTTTAGCTTCTTTAGCTATTTTATTTTCTCCTTAATAGAAACCGGAAGTGACTAAACCGGAAGTTCAAAACCTTACATACGCGAGACATTTTTATTTGCTATTTAGTGGTTATAAGACAAAAATCCTATTTTTAAAGATACTCCTCAAATGCTGAACGAAAAAAGTGTTCAGTATAATAATAATAATAATAATAATAATAATAATAATTAAAAAGACGAAAACAATAGGGCTTTTCGCCTGAAAGCGAAAAGCCCTAATAACTAGACCTTTTTTGTCGTTCAACAAAAACGGAGGGCTTTTCGACCCCTTAAAAATTTGGGAGCTTTAAGAGAAATCAATCTTCCATTATAAAAAATGTATAGGGTTCATAAACCAAAAGGTACTTTGAGATCCCTACTGAACTGGAAACATAACAAGTATAAATGTCCATCAAGGGCTATTCAAAGAGACATAACTCTGTCATGGCTATTTAAAAATTAACAAAAAGTACTGTACTTCAATCCACTTAAACTCCTATAAGGAGTCAAAAAGTGACCCCACGGACCATACGTTTTACATAGTACCCTTAATACTAAACTCAAAACCGAAAACGGTTTAAAATTTGGTTAAGAAATAAAAAAGTAACAGGGAAAAGTCTGTTTTCAGATTTGGCCTCTTGAAATCCCTTATTTTCCCGAATTTCAATTTCAAAACTTAATGAGGTCGGAACAATGTCACAGTCATTCTATATTCTGAATTTCACAAGAATGTCTTGTTTACTTTTGGAGAAAACGTGAAATGCGTGATTTCAAATTTAACATAGAAACTCCCATAGACAATTTTCAAAGACTAATAAAACCGGAAATACTTTTTGTATGTGCACCAAAATTGAAACCTGTACAGTAAATAAGCGTACTAACAACCATGCAAAGAGAGATAACTCTTACTTTATATTTATTTTAACAAACACAAATTACGTTTTTTCAGTCCTCAGAAACTCCTATAAGGGGTCAAAAAGTGGCCCCACGGACCATAATTTTTACGTTGTACTCTTAATGCTGAAGTCAAAACCGAAAACGGTTTAAAAATTGGTTAAGAAATAAAAAAGTTACAGGGAAAAGTCTGTTTTCAGGTTTGGCCCCTTGAAATCCCTTTCTTTACCGAATTTCAATTTCAAAAGTTAATCAGGTCGGAACAATGTCACAGTCATTCTATATTCTGAACTTCATAAGAATATCTTGTTTACTTTTAGAGAAAACGTGAAATGCGTGATTTCAAATTTAACATAGAAACTCCCATAGACAATTTTTAAAGACTCATAAAACCGGAAGTACTTTTTGTATTTGCACCAAAATTGAATCCTGTACAGTAAATAAGCGTACTAACAACCATGCAAAGAGAGATAACTCTTACTTTATATTTATTTTAACAAATACAAATTACGTTTTTTCAGTCCTCAGAAACTCCTATAAGGGGTCAAAAAGTGGCCCCACGGACCATAATTTTTACGTTGTACTCTTAATGCTGAAGCCAAAACCGAAAACGGTTTAAAAATTGGTTAAGAAATAAAAAAGTTACAGTGAAAAGTCTGTTTTCAGGTTTGGCCCCTTGAAATCCCTTTCTTTACCGAATTTCAATTTCAAAAGTTAATCAGGTCGGAACAATGTCACAGTCATTCTATATTCTGAATTTCACAAGAATATCTTGTTTACTTTTAGAGAAAACGTGAAATGCGTGATTTCAAATTTAACATAGAAACTCCCATAGACAATTTCAAAGGCTCATAAAACCGGAAGTACTGATCTGACTGACATGAAACTTACAGTGTAACTTGTATTTATCATTCTTAACGATCTGCAATGCTCAGTATATCTTTTCGACCATCATTTATTACTTTTGAAATTTTCATCCCCCCTTCTTCAATGTTTGGAGTCTTATAGCTCGAAAAGTATCTGTTGTCAAAAATCACTGTCGCTAACTTTTTTGTAGGAAATACTATCGAGAATCTATCCCTTAAATTTTAAAGAAATTATCTGCAAATTAACAAAGATATTGGCTCCTATTAAAAAGATAGGTTTTGACTTCCAAAGACCGGAAGTGACGTAACCGGAAGTCCAAAACCTTACATTCCAGAGACATTTGGATGGTCTATTAGTTGGTTATCAAATAATAAATATATCTCTTAAAGATTTCTTTAAATCCTTGACATAAAAAGTGTCAGAATAATAATAATAATAATAAAACAAGACGAAAACAATAGGGCTTTTCGCCTGAAAGCGAAAAGCCCTAACTAGACCTTTTTTCGTTGTTCAACGAAAATTGAAGTGCTTTTCGACTCTACTCCCTTAGCCTTTTATTATTTACCATTAATATAATTCAAACCTGAAAAAAAAAAAAAAAAAAAAAAAAAAAAAAAAAAAAAAACCTCACTTTCATCCTTTTTATTCAGAGGACCTTGACCTTTGACCTTTTGAACACAATAAACCCTTTAGGAAGCTAAGATTTCTGTAATGTATATTCTTTATATACATAAACATACTTTACTTTCACCCCCCCCCCCCTTTTTCCACTGCGCAATGGCTACGTAGATTTTTTCTCCAAACTCTAAACCAGACATCGTATCAACCTAAAATTTCAGAATACTTTACAAAACACCCCATAAAAACTTTCTGGAAAGTTTAAAAGGCATTGTCTCATTTACCTAGAAGATATAAACTTTATCGGCAAGAACAAGAAATTCAGAAGTGCCTAAAATTTCTTTTCTGGTGATCGGAGAAACAAGATATACATTTTATCTAGAACTTCATCAAATATCTTTGATGTCATTTGTTTCTTCTGTTATGATTAGTTAATTTCCTTTCAGATATTTATCTTCTTTTTCAAACCTCAAATTTATTTGAATTTTATTTAGAATTAATTCATCTTGTAAAATATGATTTTTGTGATCCTGAAATGAGATTCATGTTTTTTTTTTTCCCTGTACCTTCTAACTTTACATGATTTGACTTTAATCTATGAAAGTCCGTCTACGAAACACTTGAGGATCCACCCCCGTATTTTTGTTCTACGCATTTTAGGTGGCAGCGAATTTAGTTTCGTACTAAAGTCCCGGTCAAATATCTTAAAACACTGAGATCTCTTATGTTTGATGTGATATTCGATGTAGCAAAATGAAAGGAACCATTCTGGGATACATGGCAAGTCTAGCAGAGCGCTTGTTGAAAAAGTATAGCTACGCAGCCCACAGGACCAAACCTTACTTTCGCTTTCTACGCTCGCCAAGCGTGCAAAGAACGATAACTCTAATTACGCGATGAAATCAAGAGAACACTAAAAGTAATGTTTTTCAGGCCCCTGAAACTCCTATAAGGGGTCAAAAAGTGACCCCACGGACCCTAATTTTTAAAATGTATTCTTCGTGCTTAACTCAAATCCGAAAACTGTTTACAGATCTGTTGAGAAATAAAAAAAGTTACAGGGAAAAGCTGTTTTGTTGTACTGGCCCCTAAAAATCCCTTATTTTGTGGAATTTTGTTTTCATCACCTAATCACCTGAAGACAGTGTAAAAGTAAGTATTCCACTTAAATATGACAAGAATTGCTTGCTTCCTTTCTGAAATAATGGAACATGCGTGCTTTCAATTTAACATAGAAACTCTCATAGACAATTTTGGGGGACTCCTAAAACCGAAAGTTCTGCTTGGATTGACTTGAAACTGATAGTACATGTTCTATTAATCACTTTTAACAATATGTAGTCTTCAAAATATTTTTCCTATATGGTTTTGAAATTTTAAAATTTCCATCCCCCCTTTTTCTTAACTTTGGAGTCTTACAACACAAAAATGTATCATAGGTACAATAACGCTGTCGCTAACTTTTTTGTAGGATTTCCTTTGAAGAATCTATTCCTAAAATTTGAATGAATTTGCATATAAAATAAGAATTGTTTAAGCTCCTAAAGAAATCTGAGTTTTCTACTTGTAAATACCGGAAGTGAAGTTTCCGGAAGTACAAAACCTTACATACGGGAGAGATTCAGATAAGCTGTCTAACGGTTTTATTATAAAATACATATAACCAAAGGTTTTCTTTAAATCCGAAACGTAAAAGTGTTAGGTATAATAATAATAATAATAATAATAATAATAATAAAACAAGACGAAAACAATAGGGCTTTTCGCCAAAAGTCGAAAAGCCCTAATAAAAAAGACGAAAACAATAGGGCTTTTCGCCTGAAAGCGAAAAGCCCTAATAATAAAAAAGACGAAAACAATAGGGCTTTTCGCCTGAAAGCGAAAAGCCCTAATAATAAAAAAGACGAAAACAATAGGGCTTTTCGCCTGAAAGCGAAAAGCCCTAATAATAATAAAAAAGACGAAAACAATAGGGCTTTTCGCCTGAAAGCGAAAAGCCCTAATAATAAAAAAGACGAAAACAATAGGGCTTTTCGCCTGAAAGCGAAAAGCCCTAATAAACAGAACAATTTCAATAGGTCTTTCCACAGAAAGGTGGAAAGACCTAATAAATAAAACTCAAAAATTCGTCTTTTGCTATAGATTTATTGTCGGGCTCGTTTCTCTGTAGAGTTCAGAAGGTCTTGGCGCAGCTCCAAAAAAAGATCTTTTTTTTTTTTTTTTTTTTTTTTTTTTGCGATTTAGGGGCCAATTTTTCTCTCCTTCCCCTTCTCTCTTCCCTTTTCTCCTTCTCTTTTTTCTCTCTCTCTCTCCTTTTCTCTTTTTTGTTTCTGTGTTCGCTGACTATAGCCAATGTTTACATAGTTACCATGGAAGTACAATACATGACATGTGTTTTAGTGTGCATATCGTAGTTCTATTTTTATGCATTATGCATTCGAAGGGTTAATTTGAGGTGTTAAATGTTCTGATTTAGTTAAACTACTTAGAAAAGTTGCCGATGAAATAAATCGGACTCGAGGCTAATGGTATGTACTATGTAGGTCGTCATGGGAAAACATGGATTGGACTCAAAGCGGCCTGACTGCGGATCCTAAGATTGTTGCAGGTTCAGTATGAAGATTCCTGAATGAAACAAGCTTCCATGTGGGTTATGTTAAATGCAACTATGATAAATAAAATGTTCTACATGCATTTTAAGAAGAAAACAAGATAATGAAAGCATGTAATAGTTTATTTCATACATTTATATTGGTTTAACCCCCCCCCCCCTTCATATATTCTATATTTCTCATATTTTGGATGACCTTGACCTTTGACCTTAATATCAAGAACAAAAATGCAAGAATTCATTTCAGTTGGTCCCATGTCTCTACGTCTAAGCGTTAAATTTTTTTTCAAGTTTACGTAAACAGCAAAAAAACTTTAGGGGCAATAACTTGTATAAGGCTTCGATGAATGCTTTCGCAATGATAGATTGAAAAGCCCTCTCAATTAGTAAAAAGCATTGGTAAAGGTTCTGTATCTCTAAGGATTGTGGTTTCAGAGGAGTAGCGATAACAAGCTTTTCTTGCGAAAGGGGCAATAACTTCATTAAATGTCATCGCTCGAAGTCGTTGGGTCAAATCTGAAAATCATTTAAGTAGTCGACTAATATGAAAGATGCGTCTCTTCGTTAAGTTGCGAAACAAAAAATCAGCGGAAGAAAAATAATAATAAGAATAATAAGAATAATAAGAATAAACAGAAGAAAATCAATAGGACTTTCCACAGAAAGGTGGAAAGCCCTAATAATATGTGTCGAAAGATGAAAGAGACATTAAAAGTTCATGTTTTTAATGACCTTGACCTTTGACCTTGACTTAAATTTCAAGGTCAAAGTTTCTAAAGTAGTCGAAGACACTGATGAAGGTTTGGAATCTCTACGGTTTACGGTTTCGGAGGAGTAGCGATAACAAGGTTTTGTTGCAAAAGAGGTGACAACTGTTGAATGCATCAAACTCGGGGGACAAGAATGAAATCTTTGAAATATTTTTAGAGGGACATATTACAGATGCAAAGATATTCAGTATATGTTGAAAGACAAAAGAGATATTAAAAAAGCTAATTTTCTCATATTTTGAATGACTTTGACCTTTGACCTTCACAAAAATTTCAAGGTCAGAGGTCACAAAATCTAACGCAGTTGGTCCCATGTCTTTACGACTTATCGTTTAGAGAATTTTGTCATTATTCGTAAACATCAAAAACTCTCAGGGGCAGTAATTTATTAAAGGGCTCGACAAATCGTTTCGCAATGAAAAGATTGAAAAGTCCTCTCGAGTAGTCGAAAACATTGGTGAAGGTTCTGTATCTCTATGGTTTCGAAGGAGTAGCGATAACAGGCTATTCTTGCGAAAGGGGCAATAACTTCGTAAGAGGTCATGGGTCAAACACGGGGGGTCGTTTTTCGAAATAACTTTTAATGTCCAGTATCATGAACTATAAAGTTTTTCGATATGTCTTGCAGTTTCAAAAGTCCGGGAAGAAAAAGAAGAATAATAATAATAATAATAATAAACATAAGCATTTCAAGAGGTCTTTCCATAGAAAGGTGGAAAGACCTAATAATAATAATAAACAGAAGCATTTCAAGAGGTCTTTCCACAGAAAGATGGAAAGACCTAATAATAACTAGTAGACTAATTATTCTCGAACAATTAGAGGTCTTTCCACCTTCTTTAAATCTCTTACATTTTTCATATTTAACTCTCTACTGTTTATTTTTATACAAAAGAAACCAGAAATGGTTTGAAAGATGGAAAAAATAAAAATTTCAAAATTTTTGAAATGACCTTGACCTTTGACCTTGAATAAATATTCAAGGTCAAAGGTCAAGAGTCACAATGCAGTTGGTTTCATGACTCTACGACTTTTAGTTTTAAAGTTATAATGTTTAAAAATAAGCGCAAAGATGCAAAAGGGCAATAACTCATATTAGGGGTTATCAGATCCTTTCGCACTGAATAGATTGAAGTTGTATCTAAAGACCCTGAAGACATTAGTGAAGGTTTGGTGTCTCTGTGGTTTATGGTTTCTGAGAAGTAGTGATAATAAGGTTTTTAGTGAAAGGGGCAATACCTTTTGAAAGGGTAAATCTTAGGGGTCAAGCATGAAATCTTTGAAATAGTTTTAAAGAGGGCATATTGATGATGCAAAGATATATAGTGTATGTTGAAAGACAAAAGAGATATAAAAAGAGCTTAATTCCTCATATTTTGAATGACCTTGACCTCTGACCTTGACATAAATTTTAAGATGTAAGGTCAAAGAATCTAATCCAGTTGGTCTCATGTCTCTATGACTTATTGTTTTGAAAATTTTAAATTTTTTGTAAAAATCAAAAACTTTGAGGGCAATAACTCATTGAAGGGGTCGACGAATACTTTCGCAATGAATAGATTGAAGAGTCTGCTAAATTAGTTGAAGACATTGGTGAAGGTTTCGTATCTCTACGGTTTATGGTTTCAAAGGAGTAGCGATAAGCTTTTATTGCGAAAGGGATGTAACTCCTCGAGGGGTCAAAGTTCATATACGCAGGGTCAACTGCAAAAATCTTTTAAGGAGTACATTCTCATGAACTATAAATCTTTTCAATAAATCTTGAAACTCAAAATCTTGCGGCAGAAAAATAAGAAGAAGAATAGTAAGAAACAGAAGAAAACTAATAGGATTTTCCACAGAAAGTTGGAAGGACGTAATAATAAGAAACAGAAGAAAATCAATAGGTCTTTCTACAGAAAGGTGGAAAGACCTAATAATAATAAACAGAAGAATATCAATAAGTCTTTCCACAGAAAGATGGAAAGACCTGATAAGAAACAGAAGAATATCAATAGGTCTTTACACAGAAAGGTGGAAAGACATAATAATAATAAACAGAAGAATATCAATAGGTCTTTCCACAGAAAACTGGAAAGACCTAATAAGAAACAGAAGAATATCAATAGGTCTTTCAGAGAAAGATGGAAAGACCTAATAAGAAATAGAAGAAAAGCAAGAGGTCTTTTTACAGAAAGGTGGAGAGACCTAATAACAAACATAAGCATTTCAAGAGGTCTTTCCACAGAAAGATGGAAAGACCTAATAATAATAAACATAAGCATTTCAAGAGGTCCTTCCACAGAAAAGTGGAAAGACTTCATAATAATAATAATAAACATAAGCATTTCAAGAGGTCTTTCCACAGAAAGGTGGAAAGACATAATAATAAGAAACAGAAGAAAAACAAAAAGGTCTTTCCACAGAAAGGTGGAGGGACCTAATTACAAAATGAAGATATTAGATATTGCCCAAAATCAGCTTTTTTTTCTAAACTGTAAGTTTCATTTAGTTTCATTTTATTTAAACAGATGGATTGAAGGATAATATCCTATATGAATCTGCTGGACCAAGAGAAGAAGGTGTCTCTGGAGTATCTGTAGCACCAGTATATGCTGAAGTAAGGAAAAAAGAGCAAGAACAGAATGATACCAATGCAAATTTCTATGCCAAAGTAGATAAAGAGGCAACATCACAACAAAGACAAGGTATGTTTCTTGACCTTTGACATATCGATTAAGATTCCAGGAATCGAATTTTTGAGTTGATATAAGCAAACAAGTCGAATGAGATTTTATGCGCATTCATGAATAAAGCAGGTTTGTCAGGACCGTCTTTCTTCCATTTATTCTGCCATCTGTCCTTAAGTGACACTTTTTGTTTTTTTTACCTTGACCTTTTCTTTGACCTTGACGTCATTTTTTTTCTTAAATTTGTGATTTGTTCAGTTTTAATGAAACTATTTAAGATATTTTTATTAAACATAATATACTGATACATAGTAGTGAAAGCTCTCAACTGAGTTTGACTTTCCCTTTTTCGCTATCACAGTTTTCTTGAATTTGCATTTAGCTCATTTTCAAAGAATCAAATGAGGATATAATTATCAACCTTTATAAACGCATATATTTTGGTGAGTGCTATTGTACTACATCAAAACTTTATTGACTTTGATATTTTTGTAGACATTGACCTTGTAAATTTCATTTTCAATGAACCTTACAAAATACTAGTACATTGATAATTTTTCTACATAGTGTATTTTTAGGCCCTCATTCTAGGGGAGGGGAGAGAATTTAAAAAAATACAAAAAAATTTGGTCGCATGTTTTCAAAATCTTTTCAAGAACCACTGGTCCAAAAAGTTGAAACTTAAAGGAAATTTTCTTTACAAAATGTAAAGTCAAGTTTGTTCAAATGATGACCCCGGGGCTAGGGGAGGGCCACCATGGGTGATCAAAGTTTTACATGAGAATTTATAGGAAAACATCTTTGAAAATCTTCTCAAGAACAGCAAAGTTATGTTAAGTCATATTGATATGGAAGCATCTTCAGGTTGTGTGGATTCATAATGGTTAAAATGATGACCCCCAAGGTAGGGTGGGGCCACAACGGTGGATCAAAGTTTTTCAGAGAAATATGAAGGGAAAATCTTTAAAAAAAATCTTCTTTTCGAGAACAGCAAAGCCATGTTAAGTCATATTGATATAGAAGCATCCTCAGGTAGTATAGATTTAAGTTTGATCAAATGATGACCCCTTGGAGTAGGGATGGGCCACAAGGGGAGATCAAAGTTTTACAAAGAAATATAAAGGGAAAAAAATTGAAAAATCTACTTCTCAAAAACAGCAAAACCATTGTTTTGTCATATGGATATGGACGCATCCTCAGGAAGTGTATATTCAGGTTTGTGATGACCCCCGGGGGTAGGGTGGGGCCACAATGTGTGATCAAAGTTTTGCTTAGAAATATATAGAAAAAAATCTTGAAATATCTACCTATCAAGGACAGCAAAGCAATGTTTAGTCATATTGATATGGAAGCATTTTCTAGTAGTGTAGAATCAGGATAGTTCAAATGATGACCCCATTTGCTCGGGTGAGTGAATTCTCATGGGCCTCTTGTTAGAATATGCCTCATATCTCAAGAACCCATTGTCCAATTTTTGCCAAATTTGTCATGTTGTACCCTTGGCCCAATAATGAAGTCCACAAGATGCATCAACTTACAAGGTTTGGTGATTCTAAACCTCTCGGTATCTGTAATAATGACCGTAAATGTCTTGAAAATGATTAGCCATAAAATTCCAAAAGTAGGTCAAAAGGGTAGATTATCACCAAACTTACAGACAAGGATGAGGATATGTTGTAGATTAAGCATTGTTCAAGGGATCACCCTTGGGCAAAGAACGTGGTCTTAGGGTTACTTCAAAGTTGATCAAAAATTGTGTTTTGTTAAAAGTTTGATATTTTGCTTTCTGTAAGGAATAGGATTATCAAATCTTGTCAGTTGATGCATCTTAGGACCTCATATCAGAACAACCCTGAACTCATAGGTCACAGTGACCTACTTTTTGAATTGTGCAGATATTCATTTTCATATTGATTTAGAAGCATATAATCATCAAACTTTATCAGTTGATGCATCTTGGGTCTCAGAGTAGGTCAACTGAAAAGTAGGTCACTGTGACCTAAGTTTTTACAAAGAAAAGTTACCGATTTAGTTTTAGCTGATATTTCATGAAATATTTTTTAGAAGAGTGAATTTTGATTAAAGAATGTTAATTTATTTTAGATGTTGCCAAAAAAGGAAAGGATAAGGAACAGAAAACGAAAGGGAAAAAAGGTAAGACAGTTTTTTTTTCCGTCCAACTATTGTACGCCACTAAATAAACTAGTCCTTGTTTGTGATACGTGAGCAAAAAATTTAGCTCCTTATTGATCTCTCAAGAAAGGACAAGATAGGCTAATACCTCTTTTAGCCGCTTATTTAGACTATTTCTAGGAACGGTGCAATAGTCCTGTAAACATCTTTTTTTACGAAATGAGTATTGGTTCAATGAGATGTGATACACAGAAGTCACAATGGCTCACAAGTTAATTTCCGATTTTTCTCATTTTCATTTAAATGTTTGTTAATTAGTACATGTATTAAAGCAATATTGTTTCAGGAAATATGGAGAGCTAAAGCTTGCTTATCTACCAAACTTATATATTTCGTGCACCAGTATCAGATACATCTTGTGTATGAAAACCTCAGATAGGCAAATCGATAGGAAAATCAATAACATGGTCTACTTTGTGACTGCTGTGTATATTTTGATTCAAAATCAATTTTGGTTTTAAAACAAAAATCATTTCATGATTTTAGATGCAAGCTATGACATCTTTAACTGTGTGTTGATGTTTTATTTCAAATTTAAAATGTGGGATCAAATTGCACCGTTGCATACCTTGTCCTGTGCAAAAATGAAATATGTTTCATAATGATGGGCAAAGAAGTTTTTGCCTTGAAAAATAATCACTCCTTGCTTTATAATTTAGGAGAAAAGGACCCATTCCTTCCAAATAAGACAAGAAAACTTACGTTTTAAAATTGTGTTGTAATACAGTATATACAGTTATCTATTGTAAAAAGCTTAAATGGTGTCCTACTAAATATTACAAAATATTTTAATGAAACAAACTGTACAACTGATTCTTCCTGCAGTTACTCATGCAGTTGACTATTGTGGCGAATTGGCCTTTTCTTAACTTGATCTCCTGAATCACTAAACTTATTACAACCAAACTTGGTACAGAGCACTTGTATCCTTTGGTAAAAAAAATCAGGTTTGTTCAAATGAAGGGCCATGCTACTTCCAAGAGGGAAGATAATGGGGGAAAAAGCAAAAATAGAGTGGGGTCATTTAAAAGTTTTCTCAAGAGCCAGGGATTCAGAAGAAATTAGAACTTGAATTAGGGGATCAAAGTTTTATCTAAGAATAAACAGGCTAAAATAAAATATTTAAAAAAAACATATTGGTATTCATATAGCAAGCATCCTTATTTGTGCAATTCAAATTCGTTCAAATCATGGCACTTTGAGTGGGACAGAATTTAAGTACCAATATGCAGGTTTTACATGGTAATATACAGCCTGTGTCTTTGTTTCTTTTCTTTATGTCCCTTTGAGAATTTTTCACTCATATTTTGAGGCCAACGATTTTGGGTGGAAGGCTGCGGATGTAGACCTTTTCAAGACACTTGTGGCCTGGATAAGTGAGGGATCGTTTTCTTGCCAACAGCGAAGCCATGACAAGTCGTATTGATATGCAAGCAATTTCTCAAGTACTTGAAGTGCGAATTCAAGTTTATATAAATCATGTACCTTGTCAGTAGGGTTTGGCCACAAAAAGAGATCAACATTGTAAATGAATATTTCTAGTACTTTATTACTCAATTGTGGCCCCAATTATAGCCCATTGGGTGTGACAATTCGAACAACTAGAATCTACACTTTATCAGGCTACATGCATATCAATATTACTTTGTATGAAGCTAAGGCCTTGTATATCTCATGATTTCAAAATACTTTTAAATAGAAATTAAGGAAAATCTTTTTGACGCTAAAAAAATTCTACATTTGAAAATTGCTAATTTTTTAGGAAAAAAAGACAAGCCAAAAAAAGTGCAAAATATGGATGGTGAGTAATTAAATGCTTGTAAGTAGATGATAAAAACTCCTTTAAATTCTATCCTCTGTCTCTTGCTTATGTGTGTGCTGTAAACAGTGGAAGTGGATTCAAAGGATTGTAAATGTAGTTGGACTAGAATTTTAAAGGGCTCTTATAGGATTCCCTCAGTCTGTCCATTTATAATATTGAGACGTGACAAGTCAAACAGTTTTCAACGGAATGTTTTAAACGATAACCTCGTTATAAAGGCTTAGAGACCTATATTGGCTGTCGGGGATTGTTTTGAATGAGATTTAATTACATAGAATTTATTATTTGCTTTCTCCTTAATGTCTTTTATATAAAATATAAAAATGCATTAAGGAACGATAATTGAAGGAAAATACGCAAATTTCTATAAACAAAATTAGAATAGTGTTTGAAAGCAAGAATTAAAATTGTAAAAGTGTGGTACCAGATGTATTCAAACCTATATATAAGATAAGATAAGATTTATTGATCCCAATTTGGGGCCCCTCAGGGCATACAAGTAAAGAATTATATACACAAGAAGAAATTTCAAATTGATAGTAGCAACATGTCAGCGGCTTCAAGATCCAGCGGTATAATCTGAGCTATTCTGACTTTATAATTAGATACACGTGCACGTGGTATAGATACTGTTCGAACCAGACCATCATAAACAGGTTTCCTTATTCTTTTTGTAGGTTTTCTTGTAATTTTCGATCCCAGGGCAGGGGTGCCCCTAAAATTATTTTTTAAGGAGAAAATATTGTCTTAGCAAACTTTAAAGGTTAATTTTAAAATTGAAAATAATCAATTTTGGTTTTAAAATACAAACTTGAAAAATTAAGACATATATAGTAAATAACTAATGAACATTGATTTTTATTTGTGACTTTTTTTGTAAAACTATTTTTTCCTGTAGTCAATCTTTTCTAACTTCTGAATCCTTTCGTAGATAAATCCTTAAATGTAAAAGCAAGAAACCTAGATATTTGGGTCATATCACTGTCTATCTGTCTTTTCAAATGTTTCAATGTATATCTATAACACTTCAGTTGTTACACGTTATTCAACAGTTTTCAACAAATCGTTCTCAAATTTTGAAGATAGATATTTTACTATAAGAGCAAGACATCTATACATTTTAGCTCTTCTGAGCCGAAGGCTCAAAGAGCTAATGCTATGGCCATTTGTGCGGTATGTTAACTTTTTGGAAAATGGGCCATAACTCAAGACCCCTTGACCAATTTTTGTCAATTTTTTACAGAGTATCCTTGGCCCAAGGGCTCTCATTTGTACACAAAACAGGGATGGGACCTTTAAACAAGGGGATATAATGAGGAAAATAAAAACAAAAGTACTGGTTGCTAAAAAAAATCTTCTTCTCAAGAACCACTGGGCAAATTATCACCAAACTTACATACAAGGAGGATGAGGATATATTGTAGATTGAAATTTGTTCAAGGCAACACCCTGGGGCAAAGGGCGTGGTATCAAAGTCACTTCAAAGTTGACCAAAAAATTTAATCTTTGATATTTTGCCCACTATAAGACCATCAAATCTTGTTAGTTGATGCATCTCTGGACCTCATATCATGATGACTCAAAAGTTAGTCACGATAACCTACTTCTTGAATTTGCAGGTATTCATTTTCACTTTAATTTTGATGCATAACTTGGATATTTTGAAGTCTATGATCATTAAAACTTGTCAGTTTATGCATCATGGGACCTTGAAGTGTGTCAATCAAAACGTAGGTCACCGCGACCTACTTTCTGAGTTTTATCGCTAATAATTTTTCTAAACATTAAAGGTCATTATTTCAGATACTAGGAGGTTTAGAATCATTAAACCTTGTACATTGTAAGTTGATGCACCTAGGGGCCTTAAAAAAGATTTATTAAAATAGGTCACAGTGACGTACTTTAGGAATTTGATGGCTTTTTCAGTTACTAATTGATTTATAATCATCAAACTTTGTCAGTTGATGCATGTTGAGACTTCAGAGTGTATCAACCAAAAAGTAAGTCACTGACCTACTTTTGCAATTTTATGGCTAAATTTGAATATATCAGATACTAATTGGCTTTGAATTATCAAACTTTGTCATTGATGCATCTTGGGTACTCGGAATGTGTCAACCAAAAAGTAAGTCACTGTGACCTACTTTTGGAATTTGATGGCTATTTCAGATAATAATTGGCTTAGAATCATCAGACATACTTATTGGCTTAGATTCATCAAACTTTGTCAGTTTATGCATCTTGGGTCTCCAGAGTGTATCAACCAATACGTAGGTCAATGTGACCTCCTTTTGCAGTGGCTTAATTTGAATATACCAGATACTAATTGGCTTGGAATTAACAAACTTTGTCAGTTGATGCATCTTGGGTAACCGGAGTATGTCAACCAAAAAGTAGGTCACCGTGACCTACTTTAGGAATTTGATGGCTATTTCAGACGGTCATTGGCTTAGAATCATCAAAATATGTCAGTTGATGCATCTTGAGTCCTCAAAGTGTGTCAACCGAAAGGTAGGTCACTGTGACCTTTTTTTTTCAATTTCATGGCTTTATTTGAATATTTCAGGTACTAATTGGCTTGGAATTATCAAACTTTTTCAGTTGATGTATCTTGGGTCCCGGAGTGTGTCAACCAAAAGGTAGGTCAGCGTGACTTACTTTAGGAATTTGATGGCTATTTCAGAAACTTATTGGCTTAGGATTATCAAATTTTGTCAGTTGATGCACCTTGAGTCCAAAAAGTAAGTCACTGTGACCTATTTCTGCAACTTCATGGCTAAATTCAAATATTTCAGAAACTGATTGCCTTGGAATTATCAAACTTTGTCAGTTGTTGCCATGAAGACCTACTTTTGGAATTCCAAGGCTTTGTCTCTTATATATAGGTTACCAAGAGGCTTAAAACATATGAGATTATAGGTTGTACAATTTTAAGAAGAGCGATTCTAGTCCCTTGGGCCTCTTGTAAGGTCATAACATGTCTGTACGTCTTATGTTTGAAAATATACAGTCATGTATCCATGACATTTTTGTTTTGACATAATTACTCCAACAATTTCAGTAAAACATTTTCAAAATCTACACATACACTAGACAATATTGCTAACGCACTACTTGATATTCTCGTTTTTTAATTAAACATTTGCCTTATCGGCACTAGAATATCAAATGTGCCATCTTTCACACTACATTGAAGTGGTCTCTTAATGACTTTCATGTCCGAAAACCATTCTCCGATCGTGCACTGCGCACCGCTTCTGCCCAGAAATGAAATTGGTGATTACCGGTGGTGATCAGGGAGGTTGCAACAGAAGCAATCTCTCAGTTAAATATCAAATGATACACAGCGATTATGTATCATATCGGCTAGAAGTCACCCACTGCCTTTGCATGTATAGTATGTATACCTAGTCCACCATCTTCCGTTGCTCCAGTTTTGTAAAACAATAAAATTGTATTTGTCGTGTGGTGACTACTTTATGTAGCAGAGATATAAATGAAACATTTTTATATTTGTTAATCTATTTGCAGAAAATATTTTGCTAGAAAAAAAAAATCTTTCGATTGTTTCAATTTTTTAACAAATTCCTTCAAAGGAACGCCCTGAAGACACCATGCGGAGTGCTTCATCACGCTCGTGTAGGGTGAAACGTCGCGTATTCTGTAAAATTTTTCTGAGATTTTAATTAGTAAAAACATAAAGAACACAAACACAAATAAAAAATAGGAATTTTTTCCACATAAATGTGTTAGCAAGATATTAATTTTTTTTATGGAATGGTTACGTTTCAGTTAACATTGTAGCTATTTATGAGTTAAGACATTTAAATGCAGGTCTATTTTTTTTTTCTTTTTTACAATGGTAACATATTTATATATCGGCTACATCATAAACAGTTTTGAAAAATGAAATTTTTATTTCTTAGGTGGTGCCTTAGCAATTTTTTCGTGGTATGTGCTTCACTATAAGAGCAAGTCACCTATAGATTTTATTCTCTTATATTATTTTGTCTGTCACTACATACATGCATATTTGAACGTATATCGATGACACTTTTGCTGTGATGTGATTTCTCACTCCATTTTCAAGAGAACGTTTTCAAATTTTGTACTCCATAACTTTACTAAAAGAGGAAGTCACCTTTAGATCTTAGGGTGATATCACTTTGTCTGTCTGTCTATACATATGATTGAATGTAATTCCACTGTGAAACAATAATTCAATTCAATTTTCATCGTAACAATATTCCAATTTTATGCAGAAAGAGTTTGGCCATTAGAACAAGACACCTTTTAATTTTTAGGCTCGTATGCCTGTCCGTCTTCCCATCAATAATTACCCAACGGTTTTTCAACCTAATGTTTTCAATGTATGCTGAAATACTCTACGATAAGAGAAAAGACACTGATAAATTTTGGGGTAATATCGCTGTCTGTTTGACGGTCTTCTTGTAAGTCTACCATGACACAATAAATGAAAAGTTTTTCATTTTAAGAATTTGAAATTTTATCAATGAGTTAATTGAAAAAATTATAGACTTGTTTATATTTTATGACCATCCCAGATAGCAAGACATTGTTGGGCCAACGTTGGCCCAATTTTTTTTCCAACGTTGGCCCATTGTTGGTAGTCCTACGTTGGCCCACGGTCATTTTGCTCATCGGCCCAACGTTGGTCCAACATGATGGCATATTGTTGGGCCAACGTAGGTATAATTGTAAGCCAACTAACAGCCAACATAGAAACAACATTTGCAATCGATTAGTTAGGTTGGCCCAACGTTGACCCTTCATTGAATGATTGGTCCGATATTTACGGTTTATTGGCCTTATTGGCCAACTAACAGCCAACCTTAACAACTGGTTGGTTAGGTTGGCCCAATGTTGGGCCTTTGTTGAAATGTCAGATGGCATATTGTTGGGCCAACGTAGTTATTATAGTAAGCCAACTAACAGCCAACATAGAAACAACATTTGCAATCGGTAAGTTATGTTGGCCCAACGTTGACCCTTCATTGAATGATTGGTCCGATATTTACGGTTTATTGGCCTTATTGGCCAACTAACAGCCAACCTTAACAACTGGTTGGTTAGGTTGGCCCAATGTTGGGCCTTTGTTGAAATGTCAGATGGCATATTGTTGGGCCAACGTAGTTATTATAGTAAGCCAACTAACAGCCAACATAGAAACAACATTTGCAATCGGTTAGTTAGGTTGGCCCAACGTTGACCCTTCATTGAATGATTGGTCCGATATTTACGGTTTATTGGGCTTAAGCTTCTTTCTGTTGGGCAATTGTTGGATGAAACTTACATCTGTTTAAATAAATTGAATGAATACTTCTTGAAAATACATTTATAAATAATTCTTTATATAGACCTTTCTCATAATTGTTTTCAAAAAAATAATACACACTTCAACCTGCATTCATAATGCATACATGTTCAAAGAAAACATTACAAGTGATTCACTGTAAAATTATTTTATAGATATATATCAATTCAATCAGAATTTACAAAATTACTTTTAAAATAGATAATGGTGGAAATGTATGAAAAAATATTAATTTAAAGTTCTTAATCCTGGCTCACTTCCTCTATCACTGTCCTTTTATTTTGTTTCCCGCTCTTTCTTTTTTCCTCCCTTTGTCGCCTCCCCAGGCCTCCATCTTGATCTTAGGCATACGTACTTTATACAGTCCTTTATGTTCTTCAGTTTCATTGTCAGTTACCGCTACAACATTTGTTTTCCTTACAGTCTCTGATTGAAAATACAAATAATTTGGTATTGGAAACAAAGCAAATACTGGTACAGACTCCAATATATAAATCATGTAATTAAGTCTTTTAAAGACAACGATGTAAAATACTACTAGTACATGTTGATCTATAAACCTTAGTATCCTTGTTAAAATCATAATCGTGTATGCAATAGACAATAGATGGAGACAATTTGAAAGATGTTTTTTACCTTACTTATCATTGTATTTCTTAATGAGCACTAGAAGTTATTGTAAATAAAAGTTTAAAGTACATGTATGTGTCAACTGTATATAATTCATATTTACATTAACTTATATAGTGATTGTGAGCATAAACAAGAAAAGGATGAATTCCAAACAATTTTAACAGTAAACTTGAATTAATAAGAATAATTATACTTACATTCGCAGCTGTAACAATGGTATAATCCATAGTTTTTAAATCTCCCTTCTTACTTGCTCTGCATTTTGAGTCTATCACCCACCTGTGAGCAATTGAATCTGACAGCTCACTCAACAGTTTGGTGTTTTAATCGCCGCGACTCTCCAAGCTTTAGCGAACGCCTAACTTTTGTTTCAATTTAATTATAAAGCTGTGTAATCTTGATTTATGTATATGTAGGCTTCATTCACATCCTGTTCTTGGGAACTTTTTAAATGTTATTCAGTCTTCTCTTATTCTCGTTATACAACGCTCATGAAATAATTCATAATTTAGAGCTAAGGATTTTAAAACTAATAAATAATCATGCACCCACTTAAAAAAAAAAAAACAGAACAAAAAACTTTTTGGTGCTGTGATCACTTTAGTTCAAAGATAAGAATGGTGAAAATATCAGATCTAATCAGATGCAGTCATCCAATTGAAAGCAAAGACAGCGAATGCCCTCTATTATTTCAGAATGTGCATCTGAATTAATGTTTTGCATTCAAATAAGCTTGCAACACAACAGTTCAATGGGACAACATTGGGAACATAACGATTTAAGAACTTGGAACCAACGTTGGCCCAACGTAACGCTCATCAGCTTACACGGACACCATCATTTAGTTGGCAGTACAATAATTGGGCCAACATTGGCCCAATATAAATATCCCATCTTGAAACACTTATACATGCTAACATCGGGCCAACGCTGGGCCGACGTACTACTACCAACTTGACTAGACATTTTCAGTAAGGGTGTATTACAAACGTTGGGCCAACGTTGGGCCAACATTAGAATCCTAACTCCCTTTGAAAGTTGAGCGAATATAAAAGTTGGTTACGTTGGACCAACGTTGGGCCAACATAGAAATCCCAACATCATCAAGAAGGTTGACATGGTTACATTGGTCCAACGTTGGCCCAACGTTGTCCACCCAACGCCAACCATACAACCATTTACCAATGTTGGCCCAACGTAGTCATGCTATCTGGGATATAGTTTCTTTTCTCTGTTTGTATGTATGTCTTCTGTCTTTTTTAAATATTTATAATTCTCACAAACACAGTGTTTATTCTTTGGCACTTTCTTTATGTGCTGCATTTTATTCTTACAATTAATTTGTAAAGTTGTCACTTTCCTTTGACAGTCCGTAGTGGGACCCTTTCTGACTATGTCATTTTTCTTGTTTCAAGAGTTGGACAGATTTTGTTTAAATATGTTCCTGAATATCAGAATTAGAAAAGCAAGACGTTTACTTCTTGTCAGCATCATATCTTTTCTTATATTTTTTTGCATAATTTTTGTAAATTGTGAATACTTTCTTGTACAAGCAATGTTCAATGAAACATGGCATAATTTTCTATTAATCGAAGTTAACAACCGAGACTGTAGTCATGATCGGGCAACTTCAACAGATTTCTGTACAGCTGAAAACTTATGATAATTATGAAATAATATTTGGTAATTCAATTTGGGTTTGCTTTGAAAATTGCGCCACTGTTCCTCTGTCCATGACGTTTTTATGTCAAAATTTGATATGATACGCGGATTTTTTTTCTGATTCAATCGATAAATTTGAATTTTACATTGCACATAATATAAAGGAAGGACTTGTAATTGCTATAGTAAGAATCATAAATTATCCTGGTATTTCACCGTGTGCCGACAAAACATATCGGCACTCTTTTAAATTGTCATGATTTTATTACTATGAAAGATATTTATTTCAAAACTCTGTAATTTTAGGGAACATTTCATATTTTAATAGGCAAAATTTGGTAATAATTAGTTGAATATTTACAAATTTATTCACGTTGTCTACAACTTTTTGGGACAACCCTCGTACATGCATTAGTTGCAAAATAATTTTGACAGGTATTTAAACAGTGCTATTTACTGATTATCTTTCGAATCAGATATTTATATCTGTATCATCATAGGATGTGTAGGTGTCCTATTGTAATTACTTTGTCTGTCTGTCAGTCCATCTGCCATTCTTCTGTCCACAATTTTTTTTATAATAACTTTTCTTATGGTTGTAGGATTAAGTTCAAGTTTGGTATGTTGGTTGAATAGGCAGTAAGACATATTTCGATACTAAGTTTGGTTCTCATGCCATCCGCTTTGGAGCTGATATGGTACAGTGGCTGCAACGTTATTGTTTATTGTTGACAAACCAATCGTGTAGAATCGTTCGTGTAACGTGCGAGATCGTGCGTGTATCAGACTCAATCGTTTGCGGTTTTAATCGTGCGTGATCGTGCGTTAAGAAACGTGTAAATTTCGTTTTGTAAGTTTTTATCGGAATGTTATTTGTTATACAAGCATTTCGCTTGTCTGTTTTTTAAAATCCAAATAAAATAAATGAAGCGCGATTTACATAATTGAAAGCAGAACGAATTGAAAGCAGAACGAACTAATTATCGCTTGGAAATGAGCAATATAGTAAGTCGTACAATATTGTTTTGTCAAATAGCGTGATTTTTGTGATAATGTAACGGTGTCTTATTATAAATCTGGAGCATGGAAATATAATAAGTCCGTTTCAGGGTTCTACTGACATCTCCATTTATTACATTCACAGATGAACACATAGGATAGTTGGAATAATGGAACAATGAAGGAATTTGGAATAATGCCCTGAAAAATCATAATAACAAATAATAAATACATAGCATAAAATATTCTGATATATCCGTATCAATATAGTAATTACAATCTGCGGTTAACAGATACGCTGCATAAAGGGAGGTAACTCTGTACATGATTTACATACAATCAATGCCCCCTTTTAATATTACGCTTTGAAAAATATAAAAACATTAATATCATAAATATCATACCAATCTATGGGACTGAGCCTCTCCCATTCATTGTAGTCACAATATGGCTCACTGTACACGTATGTCCAGATCATAAAACTACAAATTATCATAGTTTTCATAAGTAAACCTATCATCATAAAAATATCTAGTAGACATATATAAAATAAAAAAAATACTTTCAATAAAACAGTTACTCCTTAAATACTGACTCTCAAATCAGATTCTGACCGTGCTAGTGCTATGGAATTAACTTTGGCAAAATTACAGATTTTACAGTTAAATCAAATATTAGAAATCATATTAAAATTAGTATATAAATGTTATCTTACCTTAATAGAGAAAAGTATAGTCTCTGTCAATGTCAGAAAGTCATAATTATAAAACTTAGTAAATACAACCCTCTCTGAACAAATATACTGGACAAAGAATGACCATAACAAACAACTTTTTGGAGGGAAAAATACTGAACCAATAAAATACAACCTTACAAAGTCCAAACCAATGAAAACAGTGAATACTTCAAACCAAAGACCAAAGACCAGAACCTTCATAACCCAAGGCAATAATAATTAATTATAAGTACAGGTACTGCCTGTTCTACTTGGGTGACCTTTAAAGATTTAATAATGCATTTATATTTACAATTTAAAAACATATGAAATACATTATAGATTTATTAAATAAATTAATAAATCTAATACTGTAACAAACCGTACTTAGATGTTTAAGGATTTTTTTTCTCTGATGTTAATTATGTTTACTGCTAATTATGGTCAAGATATTTTTAAAATCAATAGATCAAAAATAGATATTTTTACAAATAAATAAATAAATAAACAATTCTCAATGCTTACATAAATATATAGTCGGCGAATGTACACATATACGGCATGATTGTCGGGGCTTCATTTATCAGTGTTTATCTCTGGAACTTACTTTTAATTATTTTCATAATTTTTGCAAATAAATGATTTGTAAATTTATTGTTGATTTTGGAGATTCACAAATGGAAACATGGATATAACTTATAATTAATTCATTTTCATGCCATGTTTTCCCAAACTTATCCCTTTCTGCATATTATGAAATCCAATTCAATCAAAACTCACGGTCCACCTACATATACATCTTCTGATAGAACGAAAAAAAAATCAGTTTTCTTAAGTCGGAGAGTTACGTGAATAATTATTTTAATCTGGAATAATTAATAAGTCTTACATGTATTTAGTTCCAGAAATATCCATTTCTATTTTTTTTTTTTTCATTTTTCAAAGTCGATGAAATCAGTAATTAACAATAATTGCACCTGATCCCAGCTCTGATGTTTTAGAGGTCCGTGTTTGCAATGCTCCAAAATTTGAATTGTCTAATGGACTTTTGGGCTTGGATGCTGTTCGTTATCTCCATATATTTCCTTGGTTTATATAGAGATAAATGGTCATCAAAGAAATTAGGAAAGCCATCTGGCAATACAGTACCAACTAGACCCAACCTGACAGATAGCAGTCCCAGAGCAGTCCGGGGACTGCTCTCTTGGACTGCTCTGATATATAGCGGTCCCACAGCAGTCCCACAGCGGTGGCAGCGATCCCAGCAGTCCCAGTAACCGGGGTTAATAATTGGATGGGCGGAGCTTAGTCATAACTGAGATTACACAGTATATCAACAAACAATGTCAGTAATATAAAGGCAGTTGAAATTTAATGATAAACTTTTTTAGGAGAAAAAGTGTTGGAGATGTTACATGTACACACTGTACGTGTACAGCATATTTACAATTCTTATGTGACAGTTATTTCTGAATAATTAACAAAATTACAGTATATATAAGAAAAAAAAATAATAATAGAAGAAAAGAGATTTTCACACTAAATACACTGTAATTACATCTGTAGCATATTAATTTGAAACCAAATTAAACCATTGTTTATTAAATTTTATTTATTGATAATACATGTAGTTACCATGTATATTTTTATAGAAAATTAATCATGTGCTGAATAAAATTAATGGCATTTTTTTAGATTTTTTTTTTTAGAATTTAATGAGTTTGAAATAGATCCTTCAATTATAGATCAAGGCCGATTCCCAATACTCCGTATATTACGTTTTTATTGACGTTGAATCTTGAGAAAATATACATATGTATCATGAATCTGATGACAGTTAATTCTTCATCAAATTTTGACTATCATTTTCATTGACTTGTCGATATAATTATTGTAAGAATCTTTACCCAACGTAAACAATTTCACTAAAATATTTCCTGAGCTCTTACATCAGTGTGCATGTGTACACATGTTAATCATGCAAGTGACTATCTCGAATATTTTAGAAATTGAATAATCCTGAAACATTTTTACCATATTTATTAAAACAAGGGTTTTGCAGTCTGAAGAACGAAATAAATGCCATAAGATTAACCAGCATGGTCAGTGATGTGTAACACTGATACCCAAATAACACGCCTGGACTATCTTATATTCATGCCCACAGGCGATTGAAAACTTAGCCAGGTGTTTACACATTTTATACACCGTGTACGGCTTTGAATCGGCGATTCAATACAGTTGTTACGTGTATCTTGTTTTTCCTCAAACGTACACATTTTTTATTTAACAGCTTTAATTGATAAAATAAATTGTTAAGTTTCTAACACCTGCATTTTCGTTGAATACACGGAATAAAAAAATCATTTTCTGACTTCTGTTTTTTTTAACTGGCAAAACAACTTTTTATTAATACCAACATTTAATTATTTTTTAAATTGATTTTATACTGCAATGGTGCGAAATCGGCGGTTGACGTATATCCTTCAGTAGCTAATCGTTCTATTAAATTTTTGGAAAGTCATTGTTGATTAATTCTACTTTTGCAACTTCTCTGCTGAAAGTAAAGAAATTACTGTACAAAATGAAACCTGCAAATTCAGAATACACACGGGGCGGAGCTTTCTTGTCACTCAGAATTATTTTCACGCATGGGTGAACAAAGCAGTCCCAGAAAGCAGTCCCAGGGACTGCTAGGACTGCCGGGTTTGCTTTCTAGAGCAGTCCAACAGTGGTTCCAGAGCAGTCCCAAAGCAGTCCCTAGGACTGCTTTCTGGGACTGCTTGGTTGTCAGGTTGGGTCTGTTTGGTGCTGTATATGGTTTCTGGAAGGATTGCAACTATGAATTCCTATGTAAGTAAAATTTACTATTATTGTTATAATAAATGCCTGCAAATGAAGATTTTTTTTTTGGGGGGGGGGGGGGTACTGGAATCACCATGTCCGTCTCTCTGTCTGCCTGAACGTAGACATTTTCTTTTTGAATGATCTCTGAAACTACATCATATTTTTTCCTTATCTTTGTAGAATTAATATATAGCATAACATATGAAATAGAATATTCAGAATTTGTCAAAATTTCAAATTTGACAGGGAAAAGACTGAAATTGTTATTTTTGACATACCTTTGTAACCGAGAAACTTCAGAGATTTATACCTAATACAAAGGTAATTTGTATCAAGAGATGAGTCTTGACCCAGTACTAAGGTCATTTAGGACAAGGTCAAAGTCATAAAAAATATTGTTATTCTTTTAGACGTAGCGATAAAATGAAAGAAAAAAATCAGTAGAAGCTTATACTTGATACTAAGGTTGCTTGTCACTCAAGGGATTGTCATGTCCCTTATCCATGGTAATTTTGACAAAAAATTCTTGCCATAGCCACATCTTTTGTTTCAATAAACATTAGAAGATTATACGAGGGTATAATCTTCTAATTTTTGCGACCAGAGAATATGTAACAACCCTGTACCATATTCAATTAAACAATGTGAAGGTCACAAAGTTTGAAGTAAAAAAACTTACCTCTTTCATAATTCTATTATGTATAAAATAACTTCTGAAGCTCTAAGAGTTGTTTTCTTTTTCTAAAAAATATTTTGGATTTCCAACGTTCAGGCAAGAGCATCACTGAAGAGACATAATTTGTCGAAACGCGCATCTGGTGCATCAAAATTAGTACCGTACATGTATATGATTTGCATTATGATCCCTGGATCGAGGTCTCTGCTGGTAGACTGTTAGTCCCCGAGGGTCTCTATAGCCCAGTAGCTACGTACTTGCTTGAAAATACGGACATATATTTAATTGCTGTGGTAAAATTTAGGAATTCATTTTAAACTCCCTCATACATAGCTCTGATCCTTCGAAGTATTTGGCTACAGTCCTTGGCATCCCTTTTTTCAGCTCTTCAATTTTTTTTTTAATATTTCGAATTTCCAACGTTTATGCATGAGCATAACTGAAGAGATATAATTTGTCGAAATTCGCATCTGGTGCATCAAAATTGGCACCGTATACATGTATGATTTACATGCAGGTGAATGTAACCAAGAGGTATGTCACTATTCTATGCAATCGTTGTTTGAATAATGAAGTCACAGTTACTGCAAAGTAAGATATACTTTGGGCCATGATATTTTGAATTTTATGATTTTTAGCTCACCTGAGCTGAAAGCTCAAGTGAGCTTTTCTGATCACATTTTGTCTGTAGTCCGTCTTTCTGTCTGTCCGTATGTCTGTAAACTTTTCACATTTTCGACTTCTTCTCCAGAACCACTGGGCCAATTTCAACCATACTTGCCACAAAGCATCCTTGGGTGAAGGGGATTAAAGTTTGTTCAAATGAAGGGCCACGCCCTCATTCAAGGGGAGATAATTCAGAAATAGTGAAAATTTGGTGGCATATTTTAAAAATCTTCTCAAAAACCACAGGCCCAAAAAGTTGAAACTTATAGGAAACCTTTGTTATATAGTGTAGATTCAAGTTTATTCAAATCATGACCCCAGGGGGTAGGGTGGGGTCACAATGGGGGATCAAAGTTTTACATAGGAATATATAGGGAAAAACTTTAGAAATCTACTTCTCAAGAACAGTAAGGTTATGTTTGGTCATATTGATATTTAAGCATCGTCAGGTATTGTAGATTCAAGTTTGCTCAAATCATGACCCCCAGGGGTAGAGTGGGGTCACAATGGGGGATCAATGTTTTACACAGGAATATATAGGAAAAAAATCTTAAACAATCTTCTTCTCAAGAACAGCAAAGCCATGTTTAGTCATATTGATATGTAAGCATCCTCAGGTAGTGTAGATTCAACTTTGTTCAAATTATGACCCCTGGGGTTAGGGTGGGGCCACAAGAGGGCATCAAATTTTTACATACGAATATATAGGGAAAAACTTTAGAAATCTTCTTCTCAAAAACAGCAAAGCCATATTTGGTCATATTGATGTGGAAGCATTCTCAGGTATTGTAGATTCAAATTTGTTCAAATCATGACCCCCCCCTGGGTAGGGTGGGGTCACAATGGGGGATCAAAGTTTTACATAAAAATATATAGGAAAATATTTTTTAAAAATCTTATCAAGAACAGCAAAGCCATATATGTAAGCATCCTCAGGCAGTTTAGATTCAAGTTTGTTCAAATCATGACCCCTTTGGTTAGGATGGGGTCACATTGGGGGATCAAAGTTTTACATATAAATATATATGAAATTATTTTAAAAAATATTCTTCTCAAAAACAGCAAAGCCATGTTTAGTCATATTAATATGGAAGCATCCTCAGGTAGTGTAGATTCAAGTTTGTTCAAATCATGACCCCTGGTGGTAGGGTGGGGCCACAAGGGGGGATCAAAGTTTTACATAGAAATATATAGGAAAAAACTATAAAAATTTCTTCTCAAGAACAGCAAAGCCATGTTTGGTCATATTGATATGTAAGCATTCTCAAGTATTTTAGATTCAAGTTCAAATTATGACCCCCAGGGGTAGGGTGGGGTCACAGTGGGGGATCAAATTCATACATAGGAATATAAAGGAAAAAAATCTTTGTCTCAAGAACAGCAAAGCCATATTTAGTCTTATTAATATGGAAGCATCCTTGGGTAGTGTAGATTAAAGTTTGTTCAAATGATTACCTCTGGGGATAGGGAGGGGCCACAATGGGGTATCAAATTTTGACAAAGGAATATATAGGAAAAAATCTTTAAAAATCTTCAGTTCAAGAACAGCAAAGCCATTTGTTATATTGATATGGAAGCATCCTCGGGTAGTTTAAAATTCAACAACACCCCCGAATGTAAACTTTTCAATACTGAATTGATTTGTGCTTTTTCCTAGCCATTGTGCTCAGGTGAGCGATGTGGCCCATGAGCCTCTTGTTTTTTTTGGTACTTATCAAAATTGTTGCTTTCAATCAAAGGTCTTACAACCTTCATCCAGCTTACCAATTCCCTAAGATTAAGGCAATGGAAATATGTTATTTTTCAACAAGATGGCAAAGTTATTTTATAAGCTACCGTAGTTTATGTTGATCTCTTTTAATGGTTGTCCCTTAAGGGTACTACATATAGCCTCATTTGGGCTGCTCTTGTTGATATTTATACATATTATACTTTTATGTAAATAAGTTGAATCTTAATCGTCGAGAAACATTTGTTAAAAAAAAACACTATTACCCGCTGAATAATGAAGTCCATCCTCCAGCGTAGCAACAGTCAACATTGCTTGACGACGGGTGATATTACCAAAAATATTGACTGCGCAGAAATTTAGGCGCTTAAGGTGCGCCTCGGTTGACAATAGTTTTCTTGGGGTGAAAATTTTCAATGTTACACTCAACTACATGCAATATTTATATAAGATCTGACATTGAATTATTCATATAAAGTTGGTGGAAGCGTGTAGTGTATCATAAATCCTTACATTACATTGATGGAAGAGTCATAAATCAGATAAAATTTGACAATTTTGTAATTATGTAAACAACTAGAAATAACTTGTTTAGAAGTAAATTATGTTTATTGATTTAGATAGCAACTGATATTTTAAAAAAAGTAAAGGAGAAAATATCCATAGGTTGGAAACATAGTTAAATGAGTTTTTAATACTTAGCACACATGGTATCTTGAACTCCCTCTCCCAATGTTAACAAGAGATTTGGATAAGACCACAATATCAAAGCAATAATAAATTTGAATCTCTTCCTCTTTATTTGAATTTCGTGCTGTCTCTAGAACTCTGATCCGTTACCAATTATAGTCTACAGAAGAACTGATGTTATGATTATTCTCTCCTATTTAATGCTGAGTCGAGAGTATTTAAGCTAATTTTCTTAACAAAAAGAATCAATTTTTCACAGCCACGATATCATAAATTCTCCCTCTAGTCCTCAAAAATCTATTTAGGGGATTAATTTGACAATAAAAAGTACAAGAAGTCAGTGAGCCAGTGCTCACTAATAATACCCCCGCTCTGATGTGAATACCTAAGTTCAATTATGGGCAGACACAGTGATAATCAGTAAATCAGTAAATTGACATCGGATTTGTACAAAAATGAATCCCAAGATATAGTATGCCTAAACAAAGAGTGTGTTAAAATTTCAAACATCAGCAATGAGTAGTTGCTGAGAAAACTGCCACCCAAATTTGTTATGTGTGGTACGGACGGATGCACAGATAAACAGGAAGTTGACATTGGATTCATACAAAAATGATTCCTGCCATATGGCATGCCTAAACAAAGGTTGTGCTAAAATTTCAAGCATCTGTGATGAGTAGTTGCTGAAAAAACTGCTACCCAAATTTGTTATGTATGGTACGGACAGGCGCACGGTTAAAGAGGAAGTTGACATCGGATTCGTACAAAATGAATCATACCATATGGCATGCCTAAACAAAGAGTATGCTAAAATTTCAAGCATCTGTGATGAGTAGTTGCTGAGAAAACTGCGATCAAAATTTGTTATGTATGCTACGGACAGACGCATGGATCAACCGGGAGTTGACATCGGATTCGTACAAAACTGAATCCCACCATATGGCATGCGTAAACAAAGAGTGTGCTAAAATTTCAAGCATCTGCGATGAGTAGTTGCTGAGAAAACTGCGACCAAAATTTGTTACGGACAGACGGACAGACAGACACACACACACACAGACAGACAGACACACAAGGGTAAAACAGTATACCCACCTCTCCTTCGGAGCGGGGGTATAATTATGTAACCCTCACCTGTTAAATATAAAAAGTTTAATTCTTGATATAACATGCCTTTTTGAGTTGATATAAAATTATGTTTTTATTGTATAACATATGTTGCTAAAGTCACAATACATGCCTCTAAGTGACATCTAAAATTTAGGTGCCAGTTGGCTCCTAATCAAAAATATTTAGTCGCCTATGCAAATTTTTGTTGCCAGGCAATTTTTTCTTATTTGCCAATTTAAAAGCTAATATTAGTCAATATACGGACCTACATGTATCAAGACGACACGGGAGGGGGGGAGGGTCTAATTGCAATCGTAAAGAAAAAATCAACAAGAAATATAAGCCAGCTTAATGCCAAAACGTTTTAACTTTAGCATACATGTAAAATCCATCGTCTCAATCACTGTCCAGAGTCTTTTTAAGAAACTTGGCTCTCATGAAATATTCGTTAAAACTAATAATATCCAGAATTGTTTACACGATTAACATTTTATGCTCGTTCGTACAATTACGAGCTAACATTAATGTCTAGACGATATCTCTAATGAGTGAGAACTTAATTGACATACAGTAGACCGCATCACCCGTCCAATTTAAATTGTTTTACAATAGTCGATTTTCTGGCTCAAAAATTACCTTGGACAGCATTTTGTCTTATCTGGTCTACCTGAGCTCTATATGCACTGACGCTATAAGAAATTTCGTTCGCACGTGCCTTGTAAAAACAAAAAGATGACAAAGAAAACAGAAAATATGTCCATCACTAAAAATTGTCTTTCTCAATTTTTTTCGCCTCTTATAAATATATCTTTCTAATAAAAGATAATTGCTGAAAATGTTTATATTTCCGCAATTTGACGATCGCCAAATTAAAATGGTCGCCAATTTAGCAACTTTTAGAGAAGTTTAGGCGCCAGTCAAAATTTTTAATAGCCATGGCGACTGAATTAGTCGCCAATTAGAGCCCTGCAATAACATGTCAAAAATGAACTAATCATATAAATTAATCTGTTACATTCAAATTTCAAACAAACTGAAGTCATTTTTGAAGGGTTAATTGTCTTATGTTTACACTTGATGATACAAGGTTAAATTGTAAGTAATGAATTAAATTTAATAGTTACTCAAGTTATACTTGTAAACCTGGACAGGAACATGTACAGTTTAACCTTTTTATCAACCGCTTTACGGTTCGTAAAGCATTATTTTCCTCAAACCAGTTTATAAGCATAACTTGGCTATAAAATTAATTTCTTAAAAGTCTGAAGAGAAATGAAAATATTAAGGCCAGATTTTTCTTCGAACATGTTCAACATTTATATGACACCAGGACTTGGGGGGGGGGGGGGGGGGGTTAAGAAATTTTAGAATTCTTTGTAACAGACAGAGCAAAAATTAACATCTGTACACGTCACTCAACAATCCAAAACATTTGCGTCACTCAACAATCTGCAACATTTGCACTTTGGAATGTATGACTCGCTGATGAATCTTGATGACAGCAGGTACAGTCTGTCAAATGTGTACCAAGGAGTTAGAGAATGCTTTGCAGATACAGGTGCTGTACACCACCAATCTTTAGGTGAAGGCAGTTGAATGGTGTGGGGAGGCATAACAAATTGTACGTCGACATGATGGAAGATCAGTGTTTGTGATCATCGTTGGAAATCTAACAGGAATTCCATGAGACTAAATTACTATATATGTCTTGCCCTTTATAATAATGTGGTTAACAGCAGATTGCAACAAGACAGTGCAAGATCCCATGTTGCATTTGTTATTACTAGTATTCACAACATATTATAATGAAATATCTTGGCCTGCTTTCCCCCTTGATTAATCCCTAAATCCCCAAGTAACGGGCAGAAATGAGACCATGGTTTGGGTCAACTCGATTAATTTTAAGCACAAGAAATTTTGACGATTCAGTATTACATACCGGTAATTAACAATAATGAACATAATAAACTCCAGATTACAGGATAAACAAAGATGAACATAATAAACTTCAGAACACTGAATATCTATAAATATAAATTATGTGAGAAATTTTCACTACACTAACCACTCATACCCCACTCACTCTCACAGTCAAGGAGGGAAGTGTGAATTTAAAAAAAATCGGCGTTTTTTTCCTTTTTTTTTTTGTTTGTTTGTAAATGACGTCTAAGTGGTAAGTCTTTTTTAATGTAAGACAAATACTACAATCTCATTGTCAAAAATTCAAACTATTGTCCATACTAATTTCATTTTGGCAAAGCGATACAAAACAAAATTTAATTGGACACACATCTTGCTTTTCTAAGGGACGTTGATGTTAGTCCGGAAACCAAAACTAGGACTTGGGCCTGCCCCTAGGGGTCTTTACTGGCAGGAAGTAAACAAAAACATAAACAAATGTGGCAGTACAGATTTGATAATAAATATTAAATTACTTTAAATATTAAAATTAATCTCTAAATCTTAAAATTATGAAAAATATAAGATATTGGTTTGGGTAAACGGATGATTTATTTTAATTACAAGAAATTTGACGATTTAATGTTACTTATAAACAATGATGAACATAACAAGCTGCAGAACATTGAATATCTATACATATAAATCATGTGAGAAATCTCAAAAATCTTCACCAATTAAAAATTAATGTTTTTGGTTGATGAAGGTAAATTCAAAAGCAACCAAAAACACTGCTGACATTGGTTGAAGTGGGATTTGTATGTACATTTTTTTAAAAATATATTTATATTATTGATCTTTATTTCTTCATTCATAAATAGCAAAACTGCCATATTTGACCAATGACACGTTGCATATGACTTAAATTTACTATTATGTATGCATCATAATTTAAATAGATTTGTGTTTTTCAATCCTGGTAGATACAAGATGAAACTTTATTCATTAAAAAAATAAATAGATGATATTCAATGATTTTTAGTTGGATATGAAATTTATTTAATGAGTGGGACAAGATTTTTTAAAAATATTTTCATGAGTGCAAAGCACGAGTCAAAATATCTATAGAAAAAAATATATATAGAAAAAAATCTTTAAATTCTTCTTTTTAAGAACATCAAAGCCATGATTAGACGTATTTGTTTTGGAAGAATCATCAGACAGTGCAGATTCAAGCTGGTTCAAATCAAGACCCCTGGGGCCAAGGTCGGGCTACATTAGACGATCAAAGTTTTACAAACGAATAATTATATAGGATTAATTGATTTGATGTTGTTTAAAGCTGACATGAACTCTTGAATATGTGATATTTTCATCCTTGTACGACTTATTTTATTCCCGTACTCCCTTTTCCGCCATATTTCAGTTTCGCTCACTTTTTTTTACCGGCTATATAAACCCTGATGCCTTTTTTACACTTGAGTGATTTTCTAGCCTGGCTGTCTACATGTACATATCTCCGATTGCAAAGTTTTGGAACACGCCATGAACTGACCGAAACATGTAGGCCTGTACACATCTCCGATAAAGCAGTTTTGGAACATGCAATAAATCTAACAATCCTACCAAAACTAGGAATTTTAATGAAAATTGGAAAGGAGTATATAAATTTTGAATAATTAAGATGCAATGCATAATAAATCAGTATCATAAGCTGTTACGTCATGGTTCAGCGGTTGAGACGTCGTAGCTTACATTCTAATCATTATTTTGAGGAACTTTGGCAGTTTAAGTGTCTGTCAGGATAGTTAATTTACACACACACACACACACTCTCTCTCTCTCTCTCTCTCTCTCTCTCTCTCTCTCTCTCTCTCTCTCATAGAACAGGCCAGGGAATACTAGTATTTTCTACAATGAAATATATGGAGAACAGTATTCAAGCTCAAATGTCCAGTAAACAATACAAATCAGGAGCAGAGCAAACAGGGACCTCTAAAATGTCAGAGGTGGGATCAGGTACCATGGAGGAGTGAGCATCCCCTGCCGACCGGTCACACCCGCAGTGTGCTCCTTGTCATGATCAGGAAATAACGGAAAAATCCGTCGACAATTCAGTGTGTAAATAATGGTCTAACAATTAATATGAAAAACGTCAGGCAGCATTTGACTTAATGATAGATTGTATTTGCTGACAAGTTCATTGTATCGACCATAGAACTTACGAAATGATGACTAATATTCTTGTTTAATCAACTTGTTTGTCAATAACTTATCTCATTGTAGAAATTGTTAATACATAGAGCATGCTCTTGCGTATCGAATCAACTGAGTGAGATAAACCCCGTATGAAGGTGATAAGGGTACATCATTCTTTTTGAACGGAAGGAAAATGGAGAGTTTTGCAGCAATTCTGATATTTTTTCACAAGGTGACGAAATACCACTTTCATATCCTTTCACATTGTGAAAGAATATCACTTTTATTTAATAAAACAATTATAGTGTTTCCCTGTTGAAAATGTAATAAACAATTAATTGGAAAATGAAAATGAGGCCGTTTATTTTTCAAATAAAAGTAAATCAACACTCTTGATTCCCCAATTAATTTGAAAATCAATATAAATTTGATGCCTTTTATTAGTCCCCTACCGGTGAAACCGGAGGGGACTATTGGTTTCCTCTGAGTAATATCCGTCCGTCTGTCTATCTTTCTAGCTGTCCCTCTGTCTGTCTGTCAGTCTGTCCCACTTGGTTTTCCGCACTTTTTTTTTCTAAACGCTTGTAGATATTGAGCTGATTTTTGGTATGTGAGTGTATCTTTATGTGTTACAGATCAAGTTTCCATTTCCTTCCTGTTCAATGATTTTTGACGGAATTACGACCTTTTTAATTTTCAGGGTTTTCCGCATTTTTTTCTAAACGCTTGTAGATATTGAGCCGAATTTTGGTATGTGACTTTACCTTGATGAGTAACAAATCAAGTTTGAATTTCCTTTCGCTTCATTGATTTTTGACGGAATTATGGCATTTTCAATTTTTAACCAGATTACACTTGCCGGTAGGGGACTAGTATTGCTAATGCAATACTCTCAGAATGCTTGTTTTTAATGCTTCGATATTAAAGTAAATCAACACTCTTGCCCCCCCCCCCCCCACCTTAAAAAAATATTCATGATTATTTTATTACGATGATGATGATGATGATACTGTACTCATTTAGATCAAACATTTTAATTTATATATTTTAAGATTACTATGTATAACACGTTTAAACATGGCTCCACTTTTGCTAAACTCCATCTTCATGAAATTTTGCTAGGTATTTACTATAATTTTGTTTGATTTTCTTTTTCTTTTGGAGTAGTACAACTTTTTTCCTTTAATAATCTTATATTTTTTAATTGTGAAATGCAGCTTTAGGAGACATCTTTGTAATTGTAAATCCTGATACAATTCATTTTTTTAACAGTTTATGAAAATGCTGAAGAAATGGCGATGAAGACGATTGACAAAGATAATGTTTATTCGAATGCAAGTGAAGTTCCACGTACAACTCCTGGAAGAGGATACAAGGTATAAGTTACAACTTAAATTTCAGATACCGATACATATTTATATCTATATACGTATTTGTATATTATAACTTCAACTTAGTGATTTAGGTCACCTATTGCTTTCTGTATTCTTCCGACGTCATGCAACTTCCTTTGCTCAAATTGTAAAAGATCTAGAAGAAAATCTCAATCGGTAGCTTAATGTTTGGTCTTTAATTTACACGTACTCTGGTGATGCACTTTTCCTCTAAAGGTGGGTATTTATTGATTGATTGATTGTATGTTGTTTACGTCCCATTTGAAAATTTTTCACTCATATAGAGACGTCACCATATACCGGTGAAGGGCTTCAAATTCTAACCTTTACTCGGCACTCAGGGTCATTGAGCAGTGAGGGATCTTTATCGCTCCAACGCCTGCCGAGGCATGGGGCCTCGGTTTTTAAGGTCTTATCCGAAGGACCCGGAACTTTCACTTTAAAGTGCCGAGCGCATGGCAAAGGAACAGTTGCTTCCCAATTTTTTATCGACTTAGGTCAATCGCGACCGAAATTCGAACTCACGACCTCCCGATCACGGAGCGAGCGCTCTACTGACTGAGCTACCGTGAACGGTAAGGTAGGTATTTAAAAACTTCATATTTTATCCTCCAAAATTGAAGGATAAACTATCCAGCAATGCTTTGTGACTTTCCATATAAGAAAAAAGGCTACAATATTGATTTTTGGCAATTCTAAGAAACCGGAAGCCGACAAGCCACTGGACCAGAAAAGATAAAACTTCATTGAAAGCTTCATTACAAAGTGTAGATTCAAGTTTAAATCATAATTATGACTCGCAGTTCTTGGGTAGAGCCACAACAGCCTATCAAAGTTTTACATAGGAATATATATAGAAAAAAATCTTTAAATTCTTCTTCTTAAGAACAGCAAAGCCATGATTAGACATATTTGTTTTGGAAGAATCATCAGATAGTGCAGATTCAAGCTGGTTCAAATCAAGACCCCTGGGGCCAAGGTGGGGCTACATTAGACGATCAAAGCTTTACAGACGAATAATTATATAGGATTGATTGATTGGATGTTGTTTAAAGCTGACATGAACTCTTGAATATGTGATATTTTCATCCTTGTACGACTTATTTTATTCCCGTACTCCCTTTTCCGCCATATTTCAGTTTCGCTCACTTTTTTTACCGGCTATATAAACCCTGATGCCTTTTTTTACACTTGAGTGATTTTCTAGCCTGGCTGTCGACATGTACACGTACATATCTCCGATTGCAAAGTTTTGGAACACGCCATGAACTGACCGAAACATGTAGGCCTGTACACATCTCCGATAAAGCAGTTTTGGAACATGCAATAAATCTAACAATCCTACCAAAACTAGGAATTTTAATGAAAATTGGAAAGGAGTATATAAATTTTGAATAATTAAGATGCAATGCATGTTTGATATATATATATATATATATATATATATATATATATATATATATATATATATATATATATATATATATATATATATTAAGCACATTTTTACTAACTCTTAAACTAACATAACTGCCTTAAGTGAAGAAATATTAATACAGAAAGCATAAGGAAATTCACTTTTATAAGGATACCCACTTCCGCCCCAGCCCGGGGTTGAACTCTCGACCTGCGGAATCTGTCTCCTGGCGGTGACTGTGTAGTGTAGGACAGCGCCGCGAGAATTCCATCGGCATCAAAAGCAAGTTTTTGACTTGCCTAGATAGCCGAGCGGTCTAGCGCGCTGTTCCTGTACTCCTAGGAGACAGATTCCGTAGGTCGAGAGTTCAACCCCGGGCTGGGGCGGAAGTGGGTATCCTTATAAAAGTGAATTTCTTTGTGCTTTCTGTATATTTTAGGAATGACTCTAATTCTTGGCCAAATTATTCGAGTATAACCTGGTTTGGGTCAGTTTACGCTTTATAATCCGCGAAGCGGATTATAAAACAGCGTAAACTGACCCAAACCAGGTTATACTCGAATAATTTGGCCAAGAATTAGAGTTATTCCTTATAATTTAATTTTAAAATCATTAAATAACTATAGGTGTAAAATTTCGTTACTTTTTATCAGTTCAAATTTGCCGCTCAATAATACAACCATAGTAACGGAAGCGGAAGTGATGGGAATCGAGGGGAGGTAAAAACTGATACATAGGCATAGCAGCCATGTTGTTTGGTTACATGTGGTAAGATCGAATTATTGTTTGAAATTAAAGGTACATTTATTAAATCTGGAATTTTCCATGAATCCCGAGGACTGAAAATGAGAGGATTGTATGGATACAGATGATTCAGCTGGTTGTCAGGGGGGTGTGTCCCCATACCAAACCAGGTTATACAGAAATAATTTGTGTTCCTTTTTAGATATTAACCAATCAGAGGCTAGTATACAAACAATATTAAATTATATATATATATATATATATATATATATATATATATATATATATATATATATATATATATATATATATATATATATATATATATATATATATATATATATATATATATATATATAAATTTGAACAATAAAGAAGAAAAGGCTACCACAAGCATTTCTTCCAAATAACACTGTATTGTTCAGCTTTATGCATGCTTCACGGTATAAGCACATACTATGCAACTTACGCATTCAAACAATACATGAAATTATTCCCGAGAAAACGCGTCGAACGCTTTAAACTCATCTGCCTGAAATACTGCTATCGCTACAGGGATGTGCACATGTCGAAAGAATTACTTCCTATTTCCCTTTTATTGAAATATGCATCACGGAAGAAATAACTCCATTTGTAACTCAACGGTAAACACATTGTCCCTAGCACTTGAACACACGTGGTTCCTGCCGATCAGCATTTTTGGTCAGGGAATATATCGAAGGTGGAAATGACAGTGGTATTTGCCTGATTAGACAATATAGTCACGCAAATAAAACGTTTCAGAAATCGAACTAACTGTTGTCGGTACATGCATATGTAGTAAATATGTTCATGAATGTGGCTTCACTACATCGAATTTATTACATAAACATACATTCTTGTTACGGATTTTACATCTTTTAAAGTAAATGAAAGGGGGGTGGAATTTTAGAATACTTTTTTTCAATATATTTTAAACAAACGTCAGAAAAAGGTCGGATTTTCCTTGATCAAATATATTTAAATACGTGCAATGAACTGGCCTCAACTATTTTAGATATAAAATTAATATATCTTAAATTTACACACACTGAACAATTTGTTTCTGTAGACAGATTATTTTCAAATCAAGGTCCTTTTAGGCGTCACAAATTACAAGCACGATTAATACAATTACCAACAACCACAGACATAATTATGTGTATATAAAATAATCTACAGTACATGTTTTTGTATATATTGACGTTGAGCAAGTATTACACCTTAATACAGTTATTGACTGGGTATGAGGGCAACATATGATTTGTTGGACCAGAAGATGAAAATGTTGCCCGAGGCCGTAGGCCAAGGGCAACATTTCCACTTTCAGGTCCAACAAATTATATGTTGCCCGAATCCCACTCTATAACTGTTTTTATACCCTTCACTTCAGATAGAACAATTTAAATGAAAATATTTGAACAGATTTAATCAATATGTAATCAATTACTTTCTTTGGAAAATTTTGGCCTGATCAATAAAAATAAAACAATAGGAGAGAATGAAAAAATTAAAAATAAAATCATTATATCACAAAAATTATTTATCACAAAACAAACTCTTTCATATAGTAAACAACTCTTGCAGCTCTAAACTTCGGTTATTTCCGTGTCGCCGATATTGAACGACGATGGACTACTTGTGACGTAGCAGTGACGTTGCGGTCTAGCAATTCTTATGTTGGACTTGCAGGCCAGTCAACAATAAAATTGTTAGACCGCATCACTAAACATTTCTTTTGTTGGACTTTTTATTGGTAATAAATATATAGAAAGATATTTATAAGGGTATAACAATAGTATATATGAAAGTAATATTGATAATTTAAATAGTTCTACCGTGTACCCAAATGTAAAGTGGGGTGATTCAACAATTCTCGCATTGCCAAAGATATCACGAGACGATGCAATAGTGCTAATGATTACATTACGTAAGTGTTTTATTTTTTTTAAAAATTACACATATTTACATGTTCTAGATATTTAAAGAAACTTTATAATGTGACTGAATGATTAAAATATGGTTGCGTGCATGTGTATTATTTCTTTGAATATTACATAATTAATAGTCAAAGTTTATAGAACAGAAAAACAACGTGTCCACGAGAGTGTCCACCCCCCCCCCCCTTCCTAAAAAAAGTTTTGTTTGTTTTAATTTGATATTGGTTTTTTTTTCTTGTCTAAAAATTTCTGGTAAGAATCCTCTGTGCTTTTCAGACCTTCTAATAGGTATAAAGGAACAAAAAACTGACTTTTTTCCTCTGGAAAGTACGTGAGTAGGGTCCACAAGTTTCTATTCCCGTGAAATATAGTTTTCAGAATTGTTAAGTTCCCCTTTCCTTTGGGTGTTTAGGGTTTTTTTTTTCTTTTCTTTTTTTCTTTTTTTTTTTTTGGGGGGGGGGGGCTTGTCAAAAACAGGAGACAATTTTTTTTTTCAGCAGGTTTGATCCACTCTGCCCCAGAAAAATTCCTTGATCTGCTATTATAAAGACTATATAGCATTTCCAAAGATTTTTAGTACATCGGATTTTATATGCATTATTGCTCTTACATGTGTGGATGCTTACACATGAGAGAGAGAGAGTATACTTGTATGGAAAATGCAAAAAATATTTATCCATAATTTTGCGGTTAAGGTTTCAAGTAATCCTTAAACTATTAAGATTTTCTGAAAATACAAGAAATTGAATAGGTAGCAAATTTTAGACTGCCTGCGGCAACTCTCCAATCTGCTTCCTATACATGCATATAAAACAGGCACGTAGCTCCGTTTCTCAAAATATGTGTATGCGAGGGGGGGCGGGGACAGTAAAATGATTGACAAGGAAAAAAAAAATAGGCATCTAAAAATTGAGGGAAATGAAGAAGGAAAACAGGCATTTAAAAAAAATCCGTAGTCAGGGGAGGGATAGATTCCAATCATGTACTATCATTTTCGGCCGAAAAAAAATGAGTACAGTGTACAATAATATTGGATGAGAGCGGGGGGGGGGGGGCAGCCAGTCTTAAAAAAAATCCTTACAAATCAACCGTTAAAGACAGGCCTGTAGAACGCGTGGGTGGGGGATGCCCCTCCCACTTTTTCCAGAGCATAATGTTTAACTTATTAGCATAAAATACACACTCAAAGGCTGATCCCCTCCACTTTTTGTTACACTAAAGTCAAATCGTCGATAAAGTTGCCCCCCCCCCCTACCCCCATCAACGCCACAAAATAGGATATTGGAGATTTTTCATATTTTATTTTTTTAAATTTATTATTATTATTATTATTATTTTTCTTGTCAGAGACTTTTTCAGGTAAAGTGTCAATTATTTCTTAGATGCAACGTGCCTGAAATACACTCTGAGAAAAGGGAGTACCCCCCCCCCCCGCTCCACGTGTGTGTATATTTGTTAATTTGTGTTCTGGTTAAATGCTTTCATGTCGTGTTCTAAATCATTTTCTTACACCAAATTACTGTTTATTTGTTAGATAATCAGCAATCAGACTTTTTATTTTTTTAGTGATTTCTTATTTTTTACCCAGTCGCGCAAATACTAATTCCATTTTGCACTTCTGATATTTTCCCTGACCAAAATCTGATCAGCACGGACTAGTGTATTTGAGTGCTTGGCTGTACAATGAAGTGACAACGTGTTTACTGTTGAGTTTTTATGGAGTTTATTACTTTTTTTGATGCATATTTCAATAAATGGAATACAAGGTGTAAATCACTCGGCATGTGCACATATTCGAACGGGTACAGTGGTCTATTTCCAGTTATGAATAAGTTTATAGCGTTCGACTTGTTCTCTCGATATGCATCAATTGTTTTTGAATGCATATGGACATGCATAGCTAATACGCTGGTTGTTTGTTCCATTTTTACGGTAAATTATTGCAAATTGTTTGTACAAGTTTCACTGTGTATTATTTCAAGTTTATTGTGCATATATAGGTATGCTTTTAAAAAACACGTGCAACTATGTTTTTTCTTTTTAAGAATTCATGTCAGCTTTAACGTCCTGTTCGAGAATTTTTCACTCATATAGAGACGTCACCATATACCGGTGAAGGGCTTTAAATTTAAACCTTTACTCGGCACTCATGGCTATTCAGCACTGAGGGTTCTTTATCGTGCCAACGTCTACCGTGACACAAGGGCCTCGGTTTGTATAGTCTCATCCGAAGGACCAGCAACTTTCAGTTCAAATTGCCGAGCGCTTAGCGAAGGAACAATTGTTACATGTACCTATTTTATCGACTTTGCTCAGTCGCGGCCGTGATTCGAACACACGACCTTCCTATCACGGAGCGAGCGCTCTACCGACTGAGCTAAATTGACGGTCGAATATATGAAACAATCTTCTTAAGAACAGGAAAGCCATGATTATTCATATTTACACTAGCCCAAATTTCCAACGCACCATCTTAGAAAACTAATTTTTACCTTTTCAAAATTTGATTAAGATTTATCTGATATGTCTTCATGAATTAAATTAAGATGTTTTTAAAAATGACTAAACTGTTAGCTGAAAAGTATTTTGAATAAATAAAGGAATCTTAAATATCTTCTGTGTGTAAACACGACATTAAAGGACTTATTGCATGATCTTTCAAAAATCGTAATTTTATTAAAAAAAATATTATTTATAACCTTATCTATTAAAATACAGAATACAATAAACGTTGTTGAAAGTATATTTTAAGAGATATTGAGAGTTGAAATTCAAATACTGCAATATGCATATTTCAGTCGGATTTCGGCGAAACACTGCTCTGACGTCATAGGCGACAATTCGGTGATAGAGAGATGAGAATATGCACACTATTAACGGAGTTATCAGTGACAAATGAAGCAAAATTACAAAAAATGCTGAAAAAAATAATTCCTTATCTGCTTTATAATTACTATAGAAACCTTAATTAGTTCTAAGGTACAAGGCTATTAAGATATTTTCGTTTTTTTATTCAAAACATTTAGAACCTGTAGCTCTTATTACGGCAATGTTTCGTGATCGGGATATTATTTATCAAGATCGCCATCCTTTAGAAAACATATGAAGACTTGCATAAATTAATATTATATACAAAACGAAGAATAACAAAGTTATAAAATGTTTAATTTGTGAATCAAACAAGTTAATACATGTGATAAGATGACAAATCAAATTGCATTGTTATGGCGAGTTTCTTCGTCTTCGCTGCGTCTCCCTCGCTATCGTCGCTGCTATTTTTACAATGTTAACGGATTTTTCAGATTTTTTCTTGCTGACACTTCTAACATATAAGGTTAAATATTCAATTTTATATCGATAAAATAAGTG